>NC_054414.1:7015000-7330277 GCF_017976425.1 Toxotes jaculatrix
AGTGTGGACCTGCTCGGCCCCGAAGCACAGATGCTATGCCTCTACAGTTGGACTGTCTACATAGTTAAAATGGCAAGCCAAACAAGCCTCACTTTGAATGAGGGGTGAAATATGAGTTGTTTTTCTGTGTGTGAAGGTAGTATTTGTCTGAGCCGTTGAACTTCCTATTTTGGGGAGAAACAATTTGACTTTCTGACAAGTTGGTGTCATTTTTGGCCAGTTTTCACTTGAACAACAACATAGGGTTTGGATAGAAGGAAAAGATCTGAATTAGAGTCATGGGTTTAATGCTGAAAGACGGGGACAGAATGTGTGTAGTGTATTCTAACGTGAACTTACATCATGTGCATGCTTGCTTGTGTATAGGTAAGGGGATCTTAAATGAGTTTACTGCAGGCTTTTGGCAGAGAAAATGAGCTGCTCTATTTTCTGACTGCAAGTGTTTCCATGGAGGGGAGTCTGGCTGCTTGCTGCCTCGTCTCCAGAGAGACATCCAGCCAAAAAAATAATGAAAACTGGCAACAAAAGAGGATAAATTGCAGCCTGTGCATGAGAAAGACATCGGTCTGTCCCCCGAAATCTGCACAACAAAGACAAGGAAGATCCCTCCGAAAAACTCTTTTCTTTCTCTATCCACCGCTGATACTACTTCGACTTCACTTTCCATGAAATTGCCCTGAATCATCAAGTCGGCCACACCGCATAATCAAACAGCACTGGAATACAAATGTGACCTAAATTTATATTAATATTCTGAGCTACGTGAGGACAACGGCTGCACATGCTGGACCATTAAATAATTAATCCGCCATAGATGGAAATTGATGATTTAGGCCTGTGTGTGCTTAGGCTAAATTCATTTACAATCAAAACCTGGGGCAGCGCGGTGTGAAGCCCACCCTCCTGTGACTTGTGGGTGGGCCTGCAGCTATATCATTATGGACCGCACATTTTATGAATCTGTTTGTGCCTACTTGTGTGTGGCCAGGAACAGAATTTCATATAACCTTGCCACTGCTCGAGGTGACTGAATAACTGGTCAGGCTCAACACTGTCTAGTCACCAATGTGTGTACATGTGTGTTTGTGTAAATGCGTGTCCTTGGTGTGGTTTCTAGACGAGAGCCAAAGTCCACAAATGCCCTTTATGCCTCTAGGCTAAAGCATGTACTCATTATTCTGTATGACTGTGTGTATAGGTGTGTGTATTTCTTCAGTGCTGACAGACACTTCAGTTTTTTTATCTGTCCTTTGAGGAATCACACAGCTCATCTACAATTATTCAGACCCTGCGAATGAAAACAAAGCGAAGCAGCAGTAGAAGTGTGAGCCGGGGAAAATGTTTGATGGGATCACCTGATGACTCATTTAGCAACGCTGATTGTGGAAATGTTGGATTTGTTACAGTATCCACCAGAGGGCTGCGACTTCTTTGTCACCTCAGAGACATGAGGAAGTGGGAGGAAGACGCTAGGACAGCAATAGTAAGGAAGTGATAGACAAGAATTAATCCTGTAATAACGATGACGAATGAACCACCGGGAGAGTAAAAAAAAAAAATCTTTTTGAAGCTGAAATGGTTTTTCTGAACCTCCTCTAAAACTCCCAAAGATGCCATGATTAATCATGCCGCCAAATAAAGTGTGTGGGAGTGTGTAAGTGTGCATATGTATACATGTGTCAGTGCGTCTGAGATCTGTCGCTACGTCTCTGATCATCCACATCCCACACACACGCCGCACAACGCCACCACGCAGCAGCAGTGAGCTTCCCCCAGTATGTATGTGACTTATCTGTGATGCATCCATGTAGCGGAGTTGTGCTGTATGTCTTGGGTTCATAGGTTTAGAAATGAAAGAATAAGCCACAAAAGGCTCTCTGATGTCTATCAGACAGACTGGGAGTTTGTCATTACACACTACGCTCTGTTAAGGTCGTCAGTATAGCTGAGGAAGTGGACTGAGCCAGCAGACAGTTTTTATGTTGTGGAAATGAATTGTCTCGCTCTGCTGGCTTGTCCCACTGGCTTGTCCCACTGGCTCTTATGGAGCAGCACTGATTTCATAGAAACAATTTAGCCCAGGCCCAGCGATAACACCCTGACCCGAATTCGTCTGAGCCCGTCCCTTTCAGAGCGGCGTCATTACGTAGGCTTTAGAAGTCAAACCACTCCACCTGGGTCCTTCTCTGCTAAAAAAATGAAAAGAAAGAATAAAAAAAGATGGCATGTCTTAGAAAGAAAAGCATTTTCAATCTTCAAAAGATTGTCTGTATGAATAAAAGATAAACAATTGAAAAAATAAAAATAAAAATAGAATAAAGAAGTTGTCCCCTTTGCAGTGCCGTCAGAAGATGAAGCTGACCTCTGAAATTGTCTGCCAGAAAATAAATGGATGAAGTCTTTCAATGTGAGGGGTAGAGGCTGGGGTTGCCTGTATGGAACTGAAAACTACACAAAATAAAAAGCAAAAAACAAATTAAAACCCCCAAAATACCCAGGATAATGACAGCTGGCACCCTTCTGGGAAAATGGACCTGATCTGACAATGATGAAATACGATTCACAGCTCATTTCCCTTTGCTTCACTCCAATCAAAGTGGCACATATCACTTTCTGTACATTGTTACCCAGAGTGGCTCGTGGTACAAACAGCGTGGGCGGCCAAACTCTTAACTGTGGTCCTTCTGCTTCTTCAATACTATCTAAACCCATTCAGCCATATGGAAAATACAACATCTTACTGTGATAAGTGTAAGTATCTTGCTTTCCCCCCTGAGCTATAGGCGGACGGGAGGCACTGTACACGTTGACAGTGTGTTAAACAGCCGTACTGCATTCAGTAGAGGATTGTTAAGTCCAGCTTCCCCCTCCAATTTTTGTTTCTTTTCCATGCTATGCCAAATTCTTCCCCTTTCCTTTTCTCGCAGAGAGGGTGCACTCGCGAAATCATGCACTCTCTGTCCTGATAATTCCACGTCTTGTCTTGGTCTCTGCGGAAATCCCATTTACCTGTCAGCCTCGAAACAGTGCTGGCTCTTTTGTGCTTTTCTTTGTGATAAAGACTCCCATCTGGGGACTGGCCTTTGCTTTGACAGACAGAGGTGGGGAAAGTGGAAAGGAAGGAAGGAGGGAATGAGGGAGGGAGGGGGTGTTAGAGCGCTCAGAAAATACCCAGAGTAAGCAGTCAGAGTGATGAAAACATATTGAATGCAAACGGAGGGAAATTACCCAGAGTCAAATTGAATTCTGGTCAGGGGTTGTGGGAAAAATGCACAGGAAGGAGAGGGGAGTCCCCTCACTATATGTGCCTGAGTTTTTGTGTGTAATATGATTTTTACATGCTGAAGTCATCTGAGCCATGCTCTCCCTTAATTGGTGGATCTGTTTGAAAAACCTTTTACTATTTAAATGCTAATAGCCGACATTGATGTGGTCCGCAAAATAAAGGAATAAAAGAAATAAAGAAACGTCCGTCCCATCGTGTTTGATGTTTGTGCCCCTTCCTTCAATCTGCCCTCCCCTTTTTTTCCCTACCTACTCTCCATCACCTCCCTTTCATCTCTTGGTCACTGATTTGCAGGCTCCAAGATTGGATTTGCTAATTGCAAGCAAAGTTCCTATCTTTCCACTAAACCTGCTCCTATCTGTGATTACCTCCAGGAGAAGCCATTTTCCTTCAGACCTTTCCCCTATTTCTTCCTTCTTTCTCTTTGACACAAACTCCTAATGTAGTTCTGAACAGAGCTGTCATCTGCACATCTGTGAGAATGGGCTGCGTAGGAGTGAACATGCAACGTGTGCGCTTGTATTGAAGGGCGGTTGTCATTAAAGTGCAGGTCTGGGGAAATAATTCATCATGAAATGGTGGCTGTTGATAATTTGCATGACAGAGGGATACAAAATGATGCAGCGTGGCGAGGCATGTTGCAGCCCCGGCTTCACATAAATCACTCTCAGCCATCAGTCACTGCGCAGCATCCCTTCCCCGTGTCCTCCAGTTATACACAATCACACACACACACACACTGATAAAGTCACAAAGGAAGCAGGGAAATGAAAGTAGTCAGCATGTCATCTATCCCGCTATGAGCATCCATGTGTTTTGGCCATTTGGTACCCAACGTGGTACCTAATCATCCTGAATTCACCAGGCTATGATCTGTCTGTTTCCTCAAGTACAACATAACTTCAAACAGTTAAGATGTCACAGACGGATCATGGGAGCTCTTGTTTATGACCAATTATTAATCATCAGATGGGAAAGCAGAATCCCATGTGTACTGAGCTCACAAAGAAAAGGAGTAATCAAAGTTGTATCACAGTTATTTATAGGTCTGGGTATTGTCTGTAGTGTTATGATACTATTCAGACCCAATATTTGATTTTCAGTACCTATTCCAAAACCTTTTTCATACCCATAATTTAAGATAGAAACATATTTTTTTCTACAAACTCTTTTTTGATTCAGGTAATAAACCAAAGTCCCAAACAGTTAAATTCTGTACAAACACAAGAATGTTGCCTGAATAAAATAGGCTGAAATTAGCAAAAAGCTTTACAAAAATCAGCAACGATCTGATCTAACAATAAGTTAACAAGATGAGGTATCTGAGCAGACATGCAATCCCAGGTACTGAGACCCTAATTATACAAGAAGAAGAAGAAGAGACGAGCTTTGGAATCAAGCTGAAACAAGGCGAGACCTTCATCAACAGCTAAATCAATAAAATGGTAAATGAGAAGGAAGTGTTGTAGATTACTTCATGGATAGCATCCACTTTAACAATTCTCTTTCTTTCAAGCATGAAGAGATGATGGATCAGTACACGAAGGCCCTCATTCACTCATTCACTGAGGCCACTGATTTGGCACAGTGGACGTCAACTGGCAAGATGCTGCAACGGCCAATCAAATACACAAAAGTGAACTTAACTGTTAGAACAGTTTGTAATGTTCTACTTTACTACTCACACTAGCCTTCGTGGTTCGTGTTTTATCATTTCACTTGTACCCAACACAGACCTATATCCACCGACCCCCACCTTTGGTTGCAGTAGAAAGACTGAGTTAGACAAAGACAGTATAAGACAGCGAGATACAGAAAAGGCACAAGCATTATTCAGCCTCATCATTAAAACAATAGGGTTAAAGGCTTAACCGTGGCCTCTTATCAAATCCCCAGTGGGTGATAAATGTGTCTTCACTTTTGAACAGAGTAGGATCCTTGCTGATAAAGACAACCGGTGGCAAGAAGGCGAGAAAGAGTGAGAGACAGAGAGGGAAAGACGGGGACTATGCAGAGCAGCACACAGCTTATCTTCACCTCTAATTAGCTACTGTATGTACAACTCTACAGCCGCGAGCGATGTTGGGAATTCCAATGAATTTCTCAGCTGCATTCTTGTTTTTGTTTTTTTTTCCCTCTACATAAGCAGAGTTTGGAGGCGGACAAAAGCAGCGGGGAAGTGTTTATCTGTCTGTCTATCTGTGCATGTGTTCACTCGTCCCTGTTTGTATGTGTTCTGCGGGTATGCTGAGTGTACGATATAAAGCTTGGAGGAGGAGGAAGGGGGCAAAGAAATCTAATTACGGGTATTCCATCTATAAAGGAGAGAAAAGGGAGAGAGCACTGCTGGGATTTCTGCTACTCCACTCGGCTCTCGGAAAGGAAACACCAGTCCCTCGTCATGGGAATTCCATCTTCTCTGAAGAGACTCTGGATGTGCGCACAACCTGTTCTCTCTAAATTCAACATCCTCGACGAGCAAGCAACCTACAATCTTTGCTCATCTTTTTTCCTTCATTCAGAGCAACTAAATGCTGCCTGAGTGGCATTCATACATACTGGCATAGATCGGAGCAATAAAGCTCAGGATAACATTATTTACTGTGATTACAGTTATGACAGTGATGAGCCAGCGCAAGAGTAGCGATAATAAGAGTAAAGAACTTCCTCCAGGGTGTTTGTGCTATTGTTACCAACAAACCGAGTGTACCGTAGTGACTGAAACATCTCCTACCAAGCAGTATTCACCACAAGAGAGGCTAAACTAAAACATTTTTTCTTGTTGTCACAACAGAGTTCTTTGCGCATTTGAAAAATGTCCTTTTCCAAGTAGGTTTATTGGTTTAAACTGAAAAGACATTAAACACATAAACACGGACAGCAAGTTCACAGTTAAAGGCAAGAGTTAATGTCAACCAAATCACTGTCAAATCACAAACCATAGTAACTGCTTATACAATTAAAAAAGAAATTGAGTGATGCATGACTTGCCCAAAAGGGGGTCATTACACAGAGACAGACTTTCATTAATATGAGCTGGATTTGGAGTCAACAGTTTCCATAGTGGAACTGCTCACTCTGATGAGCCAGAGGAAGACTAACTGGTGTCACACCTTTCCCATGTGCGGCTGCGTTGCTGAGATAACATGCAGATACTTACTGTAGAATATATCATGCATAAAAAAATGCTCCACTGCATAGCAATTTATATGCAAAATGCATACACACACAAAACATGTACAAAATAAACAATCATGCTCATACAATTACTCAAACATCACCCAACACCTATATATTATGAGAAGAAGAAGAAGTAGAGACAGGAATGAAAAATACCTCAGTGAGGAAAAATCAATTAAATGTATTTCTTTGTCTGCAGGGGACTATATTCACCATTTCCATCATATGTCAGTGGAGCGGGGGGGGGGGGGGGGGGGGGCTGCAGGAACCCAGCAGCAGGAACAACAACCTCACAAACGCTGAGCCAAATCCCCAGCTGCTGTAAGTTAACTGACACCACGGAAAGACACCTCTGGAGTGGTTGGAGCGTTTGGTTACACATAGCAGTGTGTAGGTACTCACAGTACGAGGACTGATTCGATGCCAGAGAAACATTCATGTAACACCCAGCGATCCCATTACAAGGCTGCTTTCTATAGAATCTGAATTACAAGTCAAAGAACGAGGAAAGTCATCCAGTTTTACCTCTTTGTTCTCGCCAGACTGCTGTTTCACTTTGCTCAAGTAAGAACTTTAGGGCAGCCATCAGAGAAGGATAATCTTGAAAAGCTTTTTAACAACATCTGTGTGTTATTGGTGCAAAGAAACACTGTTAGAGCGTCATAAAGCACTTTCCAGTTTTCCAATAAAGGATTTTCAAGCTCAATACTTTTTACACCATAAAATGTGTAATCCTTCAGCTGCATGTATAGCTACATTTGGCTTAGAGGCCGAATTATGTGAGAGCTAGCTGCACAAACATAGATGGAGACTTATCCTTGTCAGCTACTTACTGAGAATATCAGTAGAAAAATGACGTTCATGCTTTATCTGTGCTGATGCTTAACTGTTCCTATATAGACTCGAATCTCTCTGAGAATACGACTGGATACAGAGGTGTGTGTGTGTGAGGTTAATGATGCTGCCCTTTACTGTAATGACAGTAATGATCACCGGAGTACAAGAGCACATCTGGAGGATAGAGGATCACAGGGGGCAGCAGCGAGGACAGACCAACAGCGGAGGGAGATGATGCGTGAATAAAGCAACGCAAAGAGGGGGAAAAAATTACCATAGCCAGTGTATGTCCAGAAGAGACATAATTTACCATGGATGAGAGGAAATACAGCCCCTCACTGCACCGACAGGAAGACAAACAACACACACACACTTTCCCTGGCTCTCTTTTTTCTTCAGTGTGCAGTAAATAACACATCCTAGTTTTCTGCAATCCGTCACTCGTTTTGATTCTTTTCTTCTCTTAAAGGCCTGCAGTCTCTCCACTGGGATATTTTTACCTGGCGCCTGCTTGCCCTGCAGGGAACTCCTGCTTCATGCAAGTTCATACAGTCCTTAATTTTGTAGCTAAGACAAATAAGAAATGGACAAGTAAATATGTGTTTGATGAAAGTTTTATGTGAAGTGCACACACATATCTGGAAATAACGGATCCTTTTTTGTAATGTCAGTGGGTGTAGTTGATCTCCTGCCCTAGCAGTGACCCTGATGATTACATCGTATCTGGTGCAAATGTAGAGTCACAGCTATATCATAAACTGACAAGAGTACAGAGATGATCACAGTCAGTCTCTTTTATAAGCGTGCCTCCAGGACAGGCTCCAGTGCATTTCAGAGTACAGATGTTACAGCATCAGTCATCACCAAGATACCCCAAGTGGGAGATGAAGGAGAGAGCAGAGGGAGTATGAAAGTGAAACCGGGGATCAGAGGAGAGAAGAAAGAGCTAAGAGACAAAGCCTGTAGTATTCAACAATAACTGGATTGAGTGCTGATTTTTGTCAAGTCATCGGATTTCAGTTTTAGATTTTATACATTTAGCTGACTTATCAGGAACTACAAACAGTGACAAAGCTGTGGTGTATTATGATTTTTTAAAAATTTCATTGGGAACTTTTTCATGCTACTTCTAAATTTCCAGTGTTCTGAATGACTAAGAATCTTCATAAACACAAGAAAACGTAAGGATAACCGTATAGTAGCACTGTACAGAGCCCATTGTTACCTATGGGATAAGACTGGACACGGAGAGTACATGAACATGATGAGAAAAAATGTGACTGCTGTAGATAAATCACAGAAATCACATCCTCTCCCTTGCTGTAATCAGTGGTACCACATATTGTACATACACACTTCAACCAATATGCATATACACACGAACATGAGAAAATACTATAGTGTCTACAATGAGCAGCAGCGTGTCTGCCATCAATTATTAAAAACCATGTCCATGTAAGTACATATATAGTTCATACAGTGCATTCTCTGCGTGTACTCTGAATTTATAATTGCGGGTTGGAGATGTGTGAACAAGAGTATGGATGAGAAAGGACACTTGCGCGTAGCATGTACTGCATGTACCCCCTGTTCCTCCGTATAAAAGGCCTGTGCGGACTGCCCTTTAAATCTTAGAGGAGCAATCAATTATGAGAGGAAGAAGGGTCATCAGACCAAAACGGGCCAACATGGTTAAATACATGCTGGAAAAATGGCTAGATAATGAAATTAATACCATTTCCCGCCAGTCACCTTGATGCATGATTGAGAAGCATGGTCTGTATGAGAGGTCCCGTCAATCAGCTGTGCAGCAATGGTCGAGTACAGTGATGTGTTTTAGCTAATGCCTACTTACAGACACATTGTCCTTGTGAGAGTTTCCTTTCCCGGTACCCTTGTATCACACTCTAATAAGCCGACAACAGTGGATTCTGATTATGGAATTATTCTTCTTATAGGATGTCAATGCATTAATTAATTCAATTACGCCTGTGTTGTTTGTGCGTGTGTGCCAGGAGCTCCTCCTGTGCTTCTGGCTAATGGCATATTAATCCCTTAGGCTAGGATCTTAACTGTGCTTCAGTTAGATATGCTAGAAACGAACAGGTTTTACAGGAATATTAACGAAGAATTATTAAGACAAGAAATTTAAGACCACTTCAAAGTGGCTTAAATCCATAATCACGGAAAATACTGCTAAAATTTCAGGGTTCTGGATGAGGCAGCTGCTTGGCTTTTAAAGTAATATAACTGATTTATCTCTTCAGTGACTTCTAATTATAGACAAACGAACAAACAATTGGACTCAAAAGACAAAGTAGTTGGAAAAGAGAAAACATAAGTCATCTTGAAGTGCCCTTGCGCAAAACACTGGACACAAACCTGCTCAGTCACTATAAGCTGGCTAACATAAAGCCAAAGGAACAAGATAAAAAGGTATAAAAACCCCATAGCTTGTATTACCCCTTTTCTCCTACCTGCCCTCTTGAACCTGTCCAGCAGGTTTTGCCTGACTACCCTCTGCAGGTTGAAGTAGTCATCCTCCTCATCAGGGCTCTTTAGGTACAGAGGAATGTGCTGGAACACCAAGATGTGTTTGGGTTTGGGTCCCTGAATAGAGACAGATGCAAGGAATGAGAACATCACCGAACTCCAAGGACAAAATTCAATTGTTGTGTCATATGGCTGCAGACAGCAGCAATTATCTAAACCACAACGTCCAGACACAGCAAAAGAAGACATTATCCACGTGTTCATAAATCAAATCAGAATACAATCATGTTGTGGATGCCATCCTACCGCCGAAGAGGAGGAGGAGGAGGAGGCTCTGCTCAGCTGCTCCTCCAGCCACGTCTCCTGGGCCTCCTTCAGCTGAGGGCAGGCTGAGGCATCGTAGAATAACTGGGAGTTCAGAACCAGGCAGAGGACTCCACCCACCTGAGACCACAAGTCAGCAAAGCATAGTTTGTGTTAGTTACCTGCACCTCATTCATTTTTCAAACTGTAACAACAATTTGTCTAGCTGTAAGAAAGGGTTATTTTTATTTTTATATAGTCATCTCCATTCCTACAGTTAGTTTTTCTTTTCCTGGATGGCCATACGATCAAAGTGAGCCATCGCAGGGGGTTTGGAAATTTGTTTCAAGTTATATTATGGGAGTAGGCCTACATTTAAATGGTGAGCAGAAAACAATTCATTTCAAATGCCATCTATGATTTTAAGATGAACACATTAACAGTGGGTCAAGAAATTGTAGAATTAAAAAATGAAAAAGAAGTTACGAATGCAAGTTAGAGATACAATCTGACAGTGTTATAACTGACAGAGTGAACCCTGATCTCCCTCTGATTTAGATAAACATCTCTCTGATGAACTGATGCACTTCAGACGTTTGATCAGATCTGACACACAGAGTGCGCCTCCATCAAAGCTGGCCACTAAACAAAATGCTAATTCAAAAAAACAAAAAAACAAAAAACAAAACAGCAATGACGTGTGAACAGGCTGTCACTTATGGCCGCTGACTATGAACTCATCTGGACGGTGTACTTTGATGACTTGATCAAGCCTGTGTTCTAGGTAGAACAGTTTTTTCAGTTTATTAGTGCTGTGTTGTAGTGGCTGTTGCTGTGCACTACTATTTAATTCTCATGTTTGCATGTATGTTTTCTTTTACAGTCAGTACGGTGATGTTTGATTAAGGTGTCATTATTCTACCTGTGGTTTTTGTTTCGACCTTTAAAAATGCACTCCACAGATTTTACACATGAAAATCATTAACTGGCCATGATTAGTCCTGCTCAGCCTGTAAAAACAGTTTTATAATGTGCTGTACTGTGCTCTATTACTGCTGAATATCTAAGGTGTCTGCTTACCCAGAAGCTGAAATAGTCATCCCCCCATGCACTGCAGTACTGCTCCACTGTACTGGGGGTGGGTGTGTTGCCCAAGTCATGGTTGCCACTGACAAACACCAGAGGGATGGAGGGATCTGTTCCCTTCAAGGCTGCCTTCAGGTCTCTCTCCTGACCTTCTCTGAATGGCGTGTCTGGAGGGGGAAGCAAAAGGGGAACTTAGCTTGTGTCCTTGTGACAAATAAGGTAGTGGTTGCAGTTCACATAAGAAAAAAAAAAACCAAATCAATACTGATTTAGAAAAGAAGATGTTCATTAACAATAACATCTAACTTGGACAAGATAAAAATGAGATGGAACGAAAGTGAAATTTATATGGATGTGGATGATAAGTGTCAGATGGAGAGTGTGAAGGGTACTACAGGTGAGAGTCGCCTAAGGGAAGGGGGATTATGTGGATGATAATGATGACAGCTCAGAGAATGATCAATGCCCCGTACAGCTCGACTTTATATCACCATGGTTACTGACACGATGAGTGGCGTTCTGGTGGTACTCTCTGTGGTCAGCGCGGTGAACTCAACCTTTCTGTGTTGAGCTGCTGTGCGGGCCACAGCTGTGTGAAACACTTGCCACGTTCCTTGCTCTTAAGATACTTGAGGCTACTTGTCTTACAAGATCTTCACCATGTGTTCAGTTGTTTGTTGTGTTAAAATCAGCCATACTACTCCATTAAGCCTGGAGTTCAGAGAGAGGAGAAGCATGAAAATATGACGGAAACGTTTTGAGTCAGATTAATTCAGCCCCAGCACGGGGAAAGGGCAGAGAATGGGTGAGACTCAAATCTATTTATAATTTAGAATGTATATCAAACAAACCTATCGGCCCCTGCTCTCAAGTTATTCCTCCCTCTCCCTCGTCTCCTCTCCCTTATTTCTTTTCCTTTTTACTCATCTCAGTAATTATTTTACTGGCCTACTTTTGGTGCAAACGTTTCCTTGGATGTTTGGATAGGACTCATTACATAAGAGCCTTTACAGACAGAACATCTTGTGCATGACAGAGTGAGAGAATGAAGAGTTTAAAATGTAACCAGATAAAAAGGTAAAACATCGTCCCCCCCTCCCCCCGTTTTTTATAATTAACTTAGCCTGTCAAACCTCAGATTGTCAATACAACACGGACAGGCACTCAAATGTAAAGAGAGACATTAAGGCGCTTTTTCTTGTGTGACACGTTTAATACTGCATTGGTATGTTTAACTGCACACAGTATATTAATTTCATAAAGTAACATGTTGTATTTCAACAAGTACAATTAGTTCAGCAATAAAATGTTCATAGATCATAAATAGCAGCCAACAGTCTGGTTAAGTATGGACTGAAGGAGCAAACATTCAGTGTCAGAGTTGAAGAATTAACATTGACTTTATCCACTTGGATGAGCAGTCTATATGGACTAGCAGCTATGCTAGCTGCCTCCTCTGCGGGGAACAGCCAACAACAGTCCTTCCTCGCGCGCATGATCATGTTTTGGTTTGTATGCACGGAGAAGAGAGAGCAGGGCAAGGAGGAGATGAGCGAACAAATGCGCTTGACAATGGAATAAGGTTTTACCCAACTGATATAATTAAAAAAAAGGATAATAAAAATTATGAACTCTTATTATAAGTGTGGATAGTGAAGGCTTAGTTATGCACAAAGCAAGTTACCTTACTCATCAATGCACAGTGTTATCAGTAATTATCAATAAGTACAGCAGTGGTCCTAGCAATGGCCTCCAGAGGATGAAGCATAAAGAAGATCTGAACAAAACTAAACATCCAGGTTGTTCCCCTGTGAGCTGACAGTCTGAAGATGAATGCCGATGAAAGTGATGACAGCTGAGGCCACGACAATGTGGACTCATTATTCCACAATCACAATATTTGACCGCTGCCTCAATTACATAGAAACAAAGGCAGCCTCATTAATGAAGCTGGGATGGAGAATAGGGGGCGCACAAGGTTGTCATTTGAAAAGCTGAGGCAATTGTAGCAGCTGGTAGTTCTCAACTAACCCTGCTGTTACAGAGAAGTGGATTTTAACAGATTTATTCACAAGTGGAACACTTTCCCTGTTTTAAGGTCCGTTTCAACACGTTTAGAGGATCTAGGAGGGGAAGTGAATGAGAAGCACTCTCCCCTGTTTCAAACACCACCAATGGTGGCCCTTTTAGCAAGGCACCTGACCTTCTCAGCTGCTCCGGTGGAGCTTCTCAGTGGTAAAGAAGAGAAAAAAAATGTTTTATCCTTGACACTACCCAAGTGTGAATGTGTGAAATTAGGGGGGAGAGAAGCAGGGTGGGGTTCGTCCAGAGCATCTAGCCGCACTTAACTTTGTCCCGATAAATAAATGTGAATAAATAGCACTGGTAGCCTCACACAGAGGCAGGGACGCTGTGCTGTCTTCTGCTTCCATACACCTCCAGCTGCCTGCCTAACACAGCATATCCATGAATCATCCCTCTGCATTACATGGCTCAAACCAATGCTCAACCATATAGTCACCCATCAATCTGCATTTGAGACGCCTTGCTTGAGATTAGTGGGATGGTGTAAACCCATTAAGGTAACAGGTCGTGTCAAGTTGAACAATCATAGGTTATTTGGATGAACATGTCCTGCTGTGGTTGAAGAGAAAGCCTGCACAGTTATGATGTGAACCCATTTACCCTTTATGGACGTGCAATAATTAGAAAAAAGCCAAAAAGAGTAATAAAATGCTGCAGATGCGTTCACTTCAAAACTAAGCACGATTCTCTGTGCTCAGGAAACAATAAGGAATCATGAAACATTCTGTGAAAAATGAATTTTATGCATACATTTTCTCATTTTCCCTCTTTTGAAATAAGTAATTTATGTAAAGAGTGGGGTATACGGAAATATAAAAAAAAAAAGAAAAAAAAAACAATACTGCTCTCCGCTCTCTCTGGAGCTCTGACTGAAAGGCCTTGTTCATTTAATGAGATTGCAGCACCGTGATTTTCAAACCCTGACAGGAGACTTTGGCAGGTTCTTGTTGAGCCTGCCCAACATTGTAAGCACTCCTCTCAATTCCCTCTAAAGACTGGCTGTCGACACTACACACAGGCCTCAGTGCGTGGGGTCTTACTGCTGCATACATTGTCTTCACTTAAACAACTCTATATTCAATGTATATTTGCACATTGGCACTCGTGGCACTGGTCTACAGTTTAAAACAAGGTGGTAGCTGAGATGAAGTCATTTTAACGCTATAATAAATCTTTTACACACAACCTATTAACAGTGCCTAGTAACATCAACCAGTATGGGTTCATTTAATGTTTAGATCTATCGTCTGAAGAAGACGTCAGCTCTTCACTTTGACGTGAACGTCTTTGCCTGTCTGATAAGGTGTTTTGTCATCAACTGATAGTATCCTCTCCCAACACAGAAATGGGCCGATGTCAACAAACTTGTGCAGTGCTTGTCTCTTATCTGCTGTCCTATCCACACACTAAGCTGAACATATCCGCAGCTTTGAAAATTCCATTGTCCTTGTCCATAGTGCCAGGAAGCTGAGGGGAATGGATGTGCTCAGTCTGATCGTCCTTATTTACATAAATCTAATATGATATGTCATAAACTGTGAAGTCTTCAAACCAAATTGAGCCGAGATTATTTGAAGACTGGATTTTGGATTTAAGCACGAGTGAAGAGCATCAGCAATAATGGGGGTGTTAGGGCCGGCCTATCAGTAATACTGCAGTACTTTTTAGGACACATTGCAATACATGTTTATTTCTAGTAGTCCCTGCAACACGTCCGCATTAAAACGTTCCTGTTTATATTCATCAGTGGTTGAATTAAACAAAACAGTATTTATTCAAACAAGGCAACTGCACATAAAGGCTTTTAATAGGTGTTAATTGATAATAAATAATGCCATGATGTAGGCCTACATACTGTGGCTTAGTTCTATAGTGCTCAAGCTCGACAAAAAAGTGCATTCAACAAGAAACCCTCAATTATCATGCATTACAGCGCATATAATTCAGAGAGGGAGACGTCTAGTACATGAGACAGAGCTGGAACTGCGTTTAAAATCCCTACTGTTCACAGGACAGGATTTCAGGGAAATCAGAAGGGGGTTGGTAGGTTATATAATCCAGGCAGAATTAGTAAATAGGGTGTGATTTTTTTTCTTCTATAGACCAATCAGTATTCAGATGCTATAATGCCATGATTCTACATACTCCGGCGCAGTAGGCAGCAGCATGAACCTTTAAAGTTGGTTTGCGACCTGCCAAATAAACACACTGAAGAGAAAAAGTGTCTGTGACGCATGTATGTGCGCTCGATGTTTGTGATTTAGTCATTTGCTATAACCCATGTAGAACATTGAGTTTATTCAACGTATTACCCACCCCTAGCCGCTGCTGTACTGGACTGCTGCGGTGAAGAGGGAGCTGAGCCTGAAGGTGAAATTCTTGATTTACCAGTCGATCTATGTTTCCATCCTCAGCTATGGTCATGAGCTTTGTGTAATAACCAAAGGAATAAGATCACTGGTACAAGAGGCTGAAATTAGTTTGAGTTTGCAGGGTGGCTTGAGGGACAGTTTAAGGGGCTCAGACATCAGAGGGGAGCTCTGAATAGAGCTGCTGTTCCTTTACCCTGAAAGGAGACAGCTGAGGTGGTTTGGACGTCTGTTATGGTTTATGGGAGAGAATAACTGGTTTGTGTACATGTCAAATGACCAAAGTGAGCACACTGGGAGGATTACATACCCCTTCGGGCTTGGGAACCTGGGAAAGTCTTTCGATCCTCCAGGAGGACCTGGACGATGTGGCTTAGGAGAAGGATGTCTTTGCCACCTTTCTTGTCTTGCTGCCACCACAGCCTGGACTTGGATAAGGTGTCAAAAATGGATGGATGGACTCACACAGACATTTACTGGGGTTTTCTTACAGGGTCCCAGGATCTTTTCAGACTGACACTTGAACTGTGTTTCTCCTGAGTGCCTATGAAAGTGTGAAAGCGGTAACAAAGAGACATTTCTAAACTTATACACTCCTGGCAGCTCCAAACCCCCTAAGAAACCTATTACTTCCCACAAGCCACTGGATGAACCCATTAGAAAAACACACACAGAACATCCCTACTCACTCGCACGCCCCCTCCCAAAAAATGTTTCCACGTGTCCCAAAAACAAATTCTCCCTAGGCAGTCTATCCTTCAAACTCTCCTCTCTTCAGCTTCAGAATCCCACAGAGAGCCACATTTTATCTGCCTTCAACGGCAATTAAACAGGTTTCCACAGCTACAGAGAGGGGACAGGGAAGTCCCAAGGTAACCTCTACTTCACCTTTGTGAGTTTTACTCACATGCGTGCACAAACACGCAGATGCGCACACATACTTGAACACTCCTCCCGCTGTATCATGCGTAACATCCCTCACGAACCCCCAGAGACGCAGCTAGAATCCTTTGTAGTGCTCATTAGGAGAGTGTTAAGTCCAGCATGTTTCTCTAATCTAATCAGCTCTCAATCTCGCTCTTTTCCCCCCCGCCTCCTCCCTCTGCCGCCGCACCCCTCCCTGCTCTTTATCCCCTTCATTTGTCAGCTTTGAAAGTAAGTGAGAGAAAGACACAAGAGAGTGAAAGTGAGAGAGGGAGAGGCAGAGATAGGGAGAGAACGAATGGCGAGATTGAAGGAAGTCCTTGAGATGAGAAAGCGTCTCTTGGGGGCTAGCTTGGATTGGAGAGGAGACAGGGAATTGAGATCAAGGAACTTTCTGTCAGTAAAGGTCTGGGTGACATGATGTTGTGGGAACAAATGCAAGCCAGCTTCCTTTTAGGAAGCACGACCTGTTTGGTATTGGGGAACACAATTGTTCCGTGGGGACCACTGGGATGGGATTCACATGAAGTCCATCACGGTTCCTCTCCATCTTGTGTGCACGAGTGCTCCTGATCACAGCTTCACCAACAATTCTTCAATAAGAATTTATTAAACAGTGACAGACAACGGTTTCGTGCCTTCATATCGAGATAAGTTTAAAAAAAACCAACACTGATGAACACAAAGATGCCATTGTTTTTTTCATGTTTGCTCCTGAACAATTAAAACTTTTGATTCCTCAGTCCACCAGATTTAATTCACACTGATGCCTCAAATAGATTCATCACAGGCAAGAATAAGTGAGTGTTTGCGTACAGTGTCAGACTCGCAAATGAGGGTTGTCAAAATAAGGTATGAAGCATGAGACCGCAGCTGTTTAGAGAACAGACAGATGATAGAGGAAAGAGTAAGGGAAAGGAAAAGAGACTGTGAGAGCGACGGAGAGGAGAGATAGAGAGTGAAATCTGTGGGAACAGAAATACAGTTGCCAATTTCCCGTCGCCGACAGGCAGCAGTGTTGACAATGCCGGTTGACAGCCAGCTTCCCCTGGCCGCCACCCATTCATTCTGTATTGTAAATAAACAGTTTAAGGGGAAATGTCAAGCGAGAGACGGAAGGAGCAGCTCCTAATATCTCTTCCCTCCTACCCACCGATGCAGCAGCCCAGTTGCCAGGCAAGTGACGGACGTGGCGAGTAATGAGGATGGCACACACAACCTGCTCTGCTGGGGCTGACAGTAACAAGGGCTGACGCCACGGCGTTTAAAGGTCCTCAAGGCCTTGCGGTTTTAAACCCCATGCTTACACTATCTACTGTCCCACTGTGCATCTGAAATAGATCTCGCTGTGACCTATAAATGCGACTGATCAGAGGGAGACGGGGAGAGTGGTGGAAAATGGACGGCGGCCATGTTTTGGTCTAAATGGTGCAGTCATGGAGATGATAAGGATACTTGGACGCCTACAGCAAGACTCTTGGATGATAGGGAGAGACAGCTCCAGGAGTGCTCATGACTGTCCCCCGTGCAGCTAAAACTGGTGGTCATTATGACCCAAAAAAGAGAAGAGGAAGGCAAGAGTTGCTCTGTGACTAATCCAAGCCAAATCTGTGTTGCATATGAATAGTTTGCCTTAAGTCAAATTTTAGAAACAGGGGCCAAGGACATTCTACACATGACACACTGCACCAAATATAACAAAATATTCTGCTTTTGCATAATAACTTACATAATCTTTAAATCAGCATCAGGCTCAGCGATACTTTCATCATGATCCAGTCAAACATGTAAACAGATGCACAGAGAGAGAAGACATGCAGCGACGGAGAGAGAGAGAGAGAGAGAGAGAGAGAGAGAGAGAGAGAGAGAGAGAGAGAGAGAGAGAGAGAGAGAGAGAGAGAGAGAGAGAGAGAGAGAGAGAGACAGGTTCGCCTGCCGACTTCTTTTCTCTCTCTGTGCCCATTCCTTGAGGCCAGTCAGCCAGGCAGGCACCTCATGCTAGCTCCCTAATTGTCATGCAAAGGTAGTTTGCATTGGTTGGCAGCTTGCGGCTCTTTTTTGTTGAACATTAACTCCGCAGTGGGTCCTGCCAGGCCGTTTCGTTTACCCTGTTATCGAATCAGGCAGCTGGACATCGAGAAAAACGCACACCACGCCGTAGTCACTCATTTCATTACAGTTACGTCAACAAAAGCATCCGTTTGCCACTAATGCCTGCCAGGCTACACAGTCAAGGTCCTCTACTGAGAAACGCAGCAGTATTGTCTATAGCTTTAAAAGGCCTTTATAAGTGGAATTGGCTGGCTCATGTTTACAAGTTAACATTAATAATCATATCTCTAGTCACCACAAAAACAGAGACAGGGACCAAAGGAAGAACAATTAAACACAGTATGATCCAAACACAGCATGTCAGCCCCAAACAAGGTGGAAAATGAGCAGCAAAATGATTATTTTGTTTACTTGGCAGGTAGGTATCCAACTCTGTTCAAACCCAGTTCTATTCTGAGAATCTATTTGTCTGTCTGGACAGTTGAGAGGATCTGATGAATTGGGGAAACCAGCTGCCAATGTGGCAACAGAAATTGTCTTGCTGGTTCAGAGACATCTAACATGTCTTACTCAGAGCATAAGACTGATGAGGAGAAACCAGTGTACACTACAGTTGGATATTATTTACAGACTAAATGATTGAATACAAAGGCCTCATATTCTCCATCTGCAACCAGTATTCATCTGCTGAACCATTTCAACATAGCAAAGTCTTGCCTTCATGTAAACAGCTTGACGGCAACCAGGTGCTTTTATATAGATAAATATTACATGCTGTCACAGGGGGGTCTGATGTTAACAGACTAAACTTATGAACAAGGCAGAGAACCATTTTTTTTTTAGCTCCCAGCTGCAGTGGGAACACAGTAGACACTGTTATAGATTTTTAGAATTTAAAGTCTGGTTGGTCTGATCAAATAGCCGAAATCTTCATCAGCATCAGCCTGAGAATAGCCAGAAGGCCTGTGCTTTTTCATAGATAAATATCAGCTGCTGTCATAAGGGAGCACGTTGTTTACAGACTCTGGCTTAGAAACAGAGAAGGCTAATGTTCAAACCTACCTCAATGAGGAATATTCTGCAGCTGAACCATAATATTCAGCTGATGTTCTTCACGAACTGTATTAATTAGATTAGGAATCTCAGAGGGCAGCTGAGAATACATTAATCGATATATATATATTATATATTATATATATCAGACATATTCCATTCTCTTTAAAGGCGGACGAATGCCAGAAAGCTCACTCGGCTTCTGCTAAGAACATATTTGAGAATCTGCAGCAATGGACACAGTATGAGGACAGTTTGAAAATTCAAGACTTTCTACATGTTCACTCACTCCTGACGGCTATTTCTATACATGTGTGTGAAATAATTCAGTCTAACAAAACACCACATCTATTATAAGTGTCCTCCTTTAGGGTTACATTGCATATTTTGCCCAAATGCCAGACACATATACACTGATATTGCAGGTCATCACACACCTCTCTTACCTGCTGCACTGGGGACACATATAATCAATTCTGCCTGAGGCTCAAAAATGAGACTCAGATTACACTGCATGCCTATTTGTAATTCTATATGATAGAAAAAGCATGAAATCTTAATGGTTTCAGAAACATTCATGTCACATTTTACTATTATAGCAAATATATTTGACATTGGCATAATAGCTCCTTACAGTGCAGCTTTCCTGGCTAATCAGGAAGTCATCTCATGCTGGGCAGGACAGAAACTAAAACCCCCAGTGGAAATGAAGTGAGAAGAGTCAGGTTCAACACTGCTGATGGGTCTGCCCTCTACACATCATGAAACACACTGAAATATCGGAGCGAGTGCCTGACATATCACAGATACATGGTTAGTTTAAATAATAATCCAGTAATCTGCTTAAAGTGACTAAGATCTCAGCGAGAAAAGGTGTGATGGCAAATGAAAAGCTGTCAAGAATGTAAAGTTTACATCAAATTTGCTGTGGGTGCAGGATGGAGTGTGGTTGGTGGTGCAGCTTTCAAAACGTGACGTTGCCTGGCAATTTGTGGGCGGTGTGTCCCAGGGTACAACATAGATTTTTCACAGATTTGTTTAGGGTCAAGCGCACAGAGTTGCTGGGTTTTCTCTGGAAGAAGGAAAATAACTTCTGCAGTGCCTATAAAACTATATCAGCATCAATAGTTAGTGTAATATAGTGACTGTAGATGTAATTTACTAACTCAAAAAAGTGGATTTACTGTCTAATAACTCTTTAAGCATCAGATTTTGCATTTAGACATATGGAGTTGGGTGTTTAAATAGAGCAGTGAAATGTAATGTGTGTGTAGTTGGCTGAGACCAGCTGATGACCCGCTGATGTGGGAGGAAGAGACTTCTGTTCCTGCCTGAACCTACAATGAAAGTCCTCCAGATCCATACGGTTAGTGTCATACATCAGATCACTTCTTAGTCATAACAGTGATTAACACAGATGAACAGTGAACGATGTCCCTCATATAAAAAGAACTGTATTATATGTGTGTAGTTAGCAGCCTCATGACCTTACTAGAAGGTTTGTTCGCTATCCACAGATCCAAATAAGTCACCAGTTGCTTTATTTTACCACAACAGACATAAAAGCTATGACCTGGTTTGGTGGCATATTACCTTACCGAATAGTTAGTACATCTTTTTGCTCAATATAAAGGAGCCATAAAACAACTGGTGGTTGACTGGTGAGACGGTGTATAGTGAGTGAAATCAGAGCTCGTGTTTCAAAGCAGTTTGCTGTTATCAGTAATTTGGGAGAGCCATTTTAAACACTTTGAAATAAGTGCAGCATTTGGACGAGCCTGCGTGAGGTACCAGATGCCATGATATAACACTCGTGGGGCAACTGCTGTATCATTTGGTTTGACTAAAAGAGCCCAAGCAGAGTTAAAGCTCACACAACTGGCATCTGTGAGTTCACATTATGTCCTCCAACATTAGGCGGATAATTGGCTGCTACCCCGCTTGTTGCCAATATTTTGTTTTTACTGTCCATACGGCTGAGTGTCCACTGGGAGCCTCTCTTCACTGCTGTGGCTTTTTTTCAATAGTAAGCATTTGCTGTTGTAGTTTCTTTACAGCTCTCAGAACTCAGCATGCATTTATCGCTCTGAGGAGTTCAAAGGAATTTAATTTTTAGTAAAAAAAAAGCAATGTACTTCAAACAGTGTTTCATCACAACGCAACAGCAGAACCCACACTTGGTGCTTCAGAGTCAGTGTTAAGAGCTAATAGCAAACAGAGAGTATTCTTAAAAACTGACGGCGACTGTCAAGAAAGACTTTACCAGGTGAAAAACTGAAACTACAACATCTTTATTTTGAAGTGGGTTTCAAGTCTCCTTAATGTGTTCCATCCCTACCTGGCATGGCATGGACCAGATCCCCACACAGCACCATGAACCTTGGTCTGGGTCTGAGCTGGTTAACGGCCTCCACAGCCTGCTTGGTGAGCTCAACCTCCTCCTCCCATATGTCCCCTCCGCCATCGCAGTCGCCGTCCCTCCAGGCCTTCATCAGCCCAAGCTGGGGGTCTGCGGCCTGGATGAAGCAGAATGGTCCCGTCCACTCACGCTCTGCATCTGGAACAAAAAAAAAAAAATACAAACATGAACTTAACAGCTATACTGGCAGAGATGCACAATACAAAAAATGATAAGTCTTGTTTCCAGCTACAACAAGCTTCTGTTTTCAGCTTAAAAAGTTCTGAAGTTTGCAACAACTTTATATTATAAAGGTGATAAAGTGTCAGCGTTGTGTTCTTCTTGCGCTGCCTTCTGGTGGCAAAACAATCAATTAATGAGGCTTTATAAAAGATGAGGTGACAGAATTAATATTGCTGTAAATTTTACAGCATCTGCCAAATATATTCACTTCACTATCTCATATAGTTGTTTAGTGTTTCACTTCTGTCAGTCTTTACAGGTTGAACACTTGGTGTGGAAGCTGGGATGCACAACAACTATCTCATCAGAAGAATCTTGAAATAGATGCTGATCATTTTTCCGTTGATCAATCAACTAATCGATGCAGCTCTAGTTACCTATCAGTGGAAAATGCATTTAGTCAGGTAGTTTGGTTTAAGTTTAAATTTGTTCCCACACACATTTAATGGACACAACTTTCACTAGCAGCCGACCTTTTGATTTATCTAACTGGTATTAACTTCACATTCTGGCAGCAACTGAACATTTTAATTTCAATATGTTTAGGTCTCAGGATGCTTCCACAGAACACTGCACATAGTAATAAGCAGAAAAATAAAAGCTTTAAGGATTAGGTGTCATCACAGTATTAGTCATTCAGCTGTATAAGGCCCGCTGTGAAAGCTTCATGTAGAAACCTCATCATATTTAGTCTTAGAGTCAACACAACTCTTGATTTGTTGAGAGTACTGTGATTGGGATTTAGGACTGGGAATTGAAGACCAGGGGAGGGGCCGGGGGTGGGTTTGGCTTTCCATGTAAAGAAGGAAGCAGACACTCAGCACAGCTTGGCTGATGGGTCTGATGACAAGGTATTGCATGAAGGACTTCAGAGACAGTCTGGGGGTGGAGGTAATGTATGGCCTTTTGTTAAAGCTGTACATGCTCACTTCATGAGTAAAACACGCTAAATAATTAACAAACAGCCACATGCTGGAGAATGAATGGCAAAGAACAAGTGTTTTACATAATCCTGATATTACGTAACAGAAGGGCCCTACAATCTAATCACCCTCAAATATTCATTAACAAGGCAAACTGCGCCTGGCTTTCCATGTAAAGAGCGGAAACAGACACTCAAAAGCAGCTTGGCTGACGGTAATGACGAGGTATGACATGAACGACACGAGAGACTGCCCGGCAAAAGCTATATGGAAGTCCCCTTGTTGCTCGCAAATGGACAGATGCTAAGAGCAGGTGTAAACAACAGCTTTCTGCTCCACTCATTTCGTTTCCGCAGGATGTGAAAGCAGTGCTGTAGTTATGCACGGCTGACACTGTGGAGAGTCTACATCTGCATTCTGCACAAATCCCCTCACTCACACTCAGCAGGGGCTAGTGGCTGTTCAGCATCCTCTGTGTTTAACATGCTCTCCATGTATCTCTCTCCCAAATGAGTTTATGATAATTGTGTCCCCCAGAGAAACTTGAGCAAAGATAGGAAAAGAAAGAGCGACAAAGACTGTCTTGCTCCTGGCAAGTAGATGAGTATAAGCTTAACAATGATCCCTCTCAGTGTAATTGACATTTATGAAAGCACGAGTGGAAACACATTCTACTTTTATGATTATCATCACCATCGTCTCTTCAACCAAATTACTTAAGAAAGTCTTCAGTCCAAACTAGCCTGGCCTTGATCTCAACAAATGACTACACAGCGAGGACTGCTTATGAATTCTGAATTTAAACCAGCTGTCATGACCACTGTAGTATGAAGTGAAGTTCCCTATCTCAGCGGTCTATGACAGTCCATCAGCACTTACTTACTTTTGGAGAGAATGCACACTAGCTCTGTCTTTTTAAACAGATCAAAAACTTTCATCAGCCCATTTTTCGAGCTCTTGCAGCTCTGCAGAATGCTCTCCAAACTCTGTACCAGCTTACGAGTGATTGCATTTGGAAATCACAGCCTAACAATACACACCTCAGTAAACAGGTAAGACATGCTCTTCTTTGCAAAGGAATGTATTCAAATTACAAAGGGATGAAAGTGAGCCTATGCATACACACACAACATATAAATGTGAATGGACACTCCCATGCATATTGGTCCTGGTCCTGCGTTACCAGCCATCTTTTTTTGCCAGTGCTCCTAACAAAAGACAGAACCTGTACAGATTTCATGAAGGTGGATGGCACTCTCACACAAATCTTGCAGGCTTTCTGCGGCACTAAGTACACTTTATAGTACAGTATCTCTCTCTGAAGTCAGATGTGTGAACCATTTCACAGAGAAATGAAAAAAAACAAAACAAAAAAAACACAAGGACTTGGAGGAGTCAACAAAGCTCCCATGACAGGAGATAAGAGGCAGCAGCCTTGTGTGTCTGTGCTGTGCGAGTACAACTTCAAACATAAATTGCAGAGATTTCTCAGGTGGCAGATGGAGCGCTGCAAACAAAACCATCATGAGATAAAAGCACATGGGAGTTTGCTTCTGCAGCAAACAATAAAATACTGAACACTTCAGTTTCTTCCCTTGGGTTCTCTTGCGACAGCAGTTCTCCTATACGAGGTTCTGAAGATTTAAACAGATATTAAATGAGAAAACTGATGAACACATACATGAACATGTCACTGTGGTTACGTTTCTACACATTAAATATTTTGACTGCAGGTCTGGACCAAACAACTTCATTTTTAACAGAGACAATAATTAATAAATCGTGCTACATCAGCCCGTCTCCACCAGAGGAATGTTGTTATATCTTGCTATAAATTAACAACAAATTAGAAATTGAGGCTCAAAACTTGAGACTGTAACACAAACGTGAGTTTTTAGAGTGAAGTTTGGTGTGACTTCTTAGTCCAACCTCTAATTACTCCACAATAAATTACCGAACTATTGCCTATGCCCATTATTAGTTATAGGACACAACAACCACACCAAAGAAGTAAGCACTGAGCTAATCTGATTCATTATTGAAAAAGCGAAATAAATAACATGACGAAAATGTTGTAAACAAAAGCTAACAAGCTAGCTTTGTTGCCTTGTGACCGCCAGGCTACGGTTAACAACGGTGACCCGGTTATCAAAGCAAAGTTACAGAAAAGCTGTCAGAGGACAGTGTCTGCTCTGTCAGACCGCTGACCCGTAGCCAGCAGCCACAACTTGTATAACAGCCAAGTAACAGGGAGCGTTAGCATGCGCGTTAGCCTATAAGTTTGCTATCCGGCGGGGCTAAAGAAGCTAAAACAGTGGGCTACCTTCAGTCAGTCCGCTAAATGTCCGATGTTTTGCCCTGAGAAAGATATCCTCACTCTCAGCCATAAGATCCACTGGTTAACAAGTTTTCCGAGCAAACTACTTTGCCACTTGTGAGCCTGTCAGCGAGTCTCCGGACAGGTTTGTTGTGTTGCTCCAGCTGTCTCTGCGGCTAGCTAAGGCTGCTGACAATCGATGATCGACTACACTGCCTGTTTGTGAATCTGCGAGACTTTCGCTGCAGCGGCACCCAGTGTGGCTGCAATAAGCAGGTCTCACTGAAATACAAAATGTAGAGACAACAGCGCTTTGATATATCCAGACATGTGTCCAGCAAACCAGGTTCAGCCGTTAACGTTTACTAATTTAATTAAGTAAGACTTACTACATTTTAAAAAAATAAACATGAATCCTGAATTGGTCTAATTCTATTAATTGATTCCCAAACGCCCAAAACTACACCACAGAGAGGCCCAGGGGTCACTGAAGGCGCTGCAGGATATCTGAAAATGAGTAAAGAGATGAATTATGCTATGATTTTATTCACAAACTTCACCAGAATTGCATTTATATTCGGAAAAAAATAAAAATAAATAAATAAATAAATAAATAATCATCAATCCAGGTTTCTAACTCCTTTCACTGAGCAAACACAGCTCCCAAGCATGAACCTTTATAAACTGAACATCTGGACTCCAAATCGTTTTGCATCCAGAAACCGTGTAGCCGTGTGATCGCCCACAGCTCTTTGTTCATCCAAAAGTTAAGGACCTTGGACAGAGGCAGGAAATTTTCAGGACCGTGGAGAGAGGCCGTTCCAAATCGTCTTTGTGCCAGAGAGGGGAAACAATTTAAATGATTGCTTTAATATTTTTATGTGGATGAATTGTCAATTATTAAACAAATTATTAAACAAAAAACAAAAACAAAAACATCAACATGGATCAGTTTTGTTACAGTTTTTTTTGTTTATTGTTTGCTTGTTTTTATATGAAAAATAAGCAATTGAAGAACTTGACATAATTTAACTTATTTAACTAACTTAAAGGGGGAAAAAGACATTAATTATGTGTGTCTTTTGGTTAGATTACATTTGAACCAAGGCCTGGATCTGGATTAGCACTGATACAAACAAGGTTTGGAGAAAGTCCTCAGGGATCCATTCGACATGATGTCCTGGGGCCATATTTTTGGTGATGGATTTTTAAAAAAGATGTATCCCCTGTTAGTATTGGCTGCCCATTGTAACACTTTAAGCTACTCGTGATTTGAAACAATTGCAGCCTACGACTAACGATGCTTAAAGTGGGAAAGGGGGGGTCTCCCACGCCTTTCCTCGATTTCCTCGATGGCAAAACAGAATAGTGAAATGCGTATTCCGGGGCTTTTCTCATAATATTTTACAATAAAGGCTCTCTCTCTCGCTCGCTGTCCTCAGCCCTCACAGTCTCCCTCCCTCCCCCCTGTTTTCCTCCTCCTCTCCTTTTGCGCACCAGGCTCCTCCACCCTCGGTTCTTCTATTCGCTCACTGCGCTCTCATCCTCGGTGCGGCTTGTGTCTCTGCCTACTCCTGTGCGTAAGAGCGCACCGATGGATATGTAAAGTGATGCACTCCTGAAAACGCGAAATCTGAGCCTGCCAATGCCTTTCTGGAAAGACGTATAGGGTGCGCAGCAGTGAGCGCGCGTTGGAGAGCAGTTAGTTAGATTACGTCAAGTTTTTTTTTTTTTAAATTGTGTCTTTGTTCTGTGTGTCTTTCTTTTGGATGATGATATGTTAGTAAAGATGTTCATCAGCGCAGATGACGGTGCGTTGCTATTTGGATGTATGTTTCTGGACTTTTCAGCATATCATGACCGTGCGCCTATTTTCCTCTCTCCAAGTCTTTTCGTTTCTGCATGAAGTTGAACGGAGGAGACAACACAATGAGAGGGAAATACTTTCTCCTCGGCTTCTTGTTGCTCAAACTTATGGCTCTGGTGTGCAAGGCTGACGGGGAGCCAGGACTGCTCGGAGGATTCGTAATGATCGCCACCTCCAACGGCTCCAGGGAGGAGGAGAGCGTGTCCGAGGAGACCCCGCACACGGAGGACAAGTGTCGGGGTTACTACGACGTGATGGGCCAGTGGGACCCGCCGTTCATCTGCAAAACGGGCAATTATCTGTACTGCTGCGGCACCTGTGGCTTCCGCTTCTGTTGCTCCTACAAGCACTCGCGGCTGGACCAGAGCACCTGTAAAAATTATGACACTCCGGTGTGGATGAAGACCGGACAGACTCCCTACAACAAAATGAACAAGATGCACGACAGCACCAAAGACAAGACGAACTTAATTGTTTACATCATATGTGGAGTAGTGGCCATCATGGCTCTTGTGGGGATTTTCACCAAACTGGGGCTGGAAAAGGCGCACCGGCCCCAGAGAGAAAATATGTCCAGGTAAGTCTCTCCCTCTCTTTCTCTCCCCCTCTCTTCTTCTCTCAGTGCGCTTGTTTACAAAGAGACTAGCAGTAGTAGCCTACGCACGCAGTGGTCTGGAGCGCGCAACGTGTCTTTCTTTTCCTCATCTGCCTCTGTGAATATCTATATAAGTATATAATAACAACAAAGAAACTTGTGATAATATAACATCATAAAGCTCCAACTTGCTTTAAATGCATTGGGCATATTATATTTCACACCCAGACTGAGGTTTCTGGGCTACCAGAACAACTTATGTCATTTTCTATGTTGAGACTCTTTATGGACAGGAGTGGATACTGCATGCTTTCTTCACTCCAGTCTATCTATCCATTGTGATATAACATTACGTGAGCCACTCTCATCAAGCGGGGGCGGTTTCTTTCACTAGAGTAAGGCGGCATTGCGCTCCATTGTGTACGTCTGCTTTGAGATCAGTGAAAAATGCTTTTATATACACCTTCATAGTGTAGTGTAATAGTCAAGAGTGTTATGTGCAATGACTGCTGCAAAAAAAACAACAACAAACAAACAAAAAAAAGCAGGACAAATGAAACCAAATCCTTTCCATTCATCAGGGAACCACATTTTTTACACACAGCTACACCTCACAGTTTCATGAAAAGATGCTGTGCAGCAGTGCAGCCCAACTGAATAATTAAATTAACCATGTTATGCACAATTCCTCATGTCTGCACCCCTCATCCATCACCGCCTCTCTGTCTCTCTCTCCTCTCCTCTCTTCTTCTCTCTGTCTGTCTAACAGGGCCGTCGCCAGTGTGCTGCAGGGCGGGTGTCCAGGTGAGCAGTATCGGGGGGAGGAGGCCCTAGGGATGCATTCGCAGCACTATGTTTCCAGGGCCACAAACCTCCGTAAGTTTATTTTATTTTTCATTTTTATTGTTATTTTTGTTTAAAATGTTCTGGGAGTTTTGGACAGCTCATTACTGGCTGTTGTGAACTGTGTGTATAACTTAGAGCAGCATACGGAAGTGTGGGTGGGGTGTGTGTCAGCAAAAAGCTGCTTGTTTAAAGTGAGTTGAATATGTCCAGGTTTGTATCAGAGGCCATTATGAAGGCATTTGGAGTGATGTAAGCGTGTGAGAGATTGGGATTAAATCAGTCATCTCAGCTGGACTCACCAAACTCATATCTGGCTGATGGTG
This sequence comes from Toxotes jaculatrix, assembly GCF_017976425.1. Lineage (NCBI taxonomy): Eukaryota > Metazoa > Chordata > Actinopteri > Toxotidae > Toxotes > Toxotes jaculatrix. The sequence goes on from NC_054414.1 coordinate 7,044,181, forward strand.
CGTGGTCAGAAAATCCTCAAAGACAGAGTATGTGCAGAGGGAGAGCACACACATCCCTGCAGGCTTTTTCCTATTTTCTTTCAAATGACAGCGTTGGGTTTTTGTTTTATCTCACACAGGCCAGATATTCATCCATTTCATAACGCGCTAGAAAGAGAATATCTGCCTGCCTTTTCTGCTGCTTTTCAAATCCAACCGTTATTCAATGTTTTATTTTGGTTCGTGCCCACATGATATAATGAGAGAGAAAGAGGGAAGTGGGAGTGTGTGTGACTCGGTGAGGAAGTGGTGGTAGTGTGTGTGTCTGTGTGTGTGCAGGGGGATCTTGAGGGGGGTGCGGGGGGGTTGTTGGGAGTTTGCAGGGTGGTGGTGTTGGTGGTGGGGGGTAGAATGCAGAGCGTATGAATGCCATCTATTTCTGTTGCGTCCCGTGGGTTGCTACAGTACCAAGCTTCTTTGTGTTTTTAACACCAAAGATCAAACAGATGAATGCACACAAACACACACACACACTCAAATATGTACAGACCAGTACATACAGTGCATGCACAGACATCATACTCACGGAAACAGTCAGTACGCAGCCTTCAGATTCCCTCAAAGTTGCATCTCCAGTCCGTCTACTTCTAGTGCAAAAACAAAAAGAAGATCTAAGATGAATTTCACCATAGACGATGTGTTTGAGACGCAGAGAGATTGTACTCACTTTTGTCGTGTTAGAAGACTGTTTTTCCCTCGTTTCTTGTGTTACTATCAAGCTGTACATGAATGGCACCTTTTTCAATTCCATCTGACAGCAGATGAAATCCTCCTACATCAAAAAGACTGCATGTTGGCTTTTTTTTGAGTGCATTTCATCACGTTGGTGCATGAAAAAAAAAAACCCAAAACAATCTCACCATGTCATTTAATTTGGGTTTGAGTTTTTAAGTTCAGTTTTTATGAAAAATGAGAAGATTTACCAGTTGGATGAGATTATTTTGCAATTTTCCAAAGCAATTAAACTGGCATCAAGAATTCTGACCAAATTCACATTTTTTTTTACTACTACTATGATTCCTGATTAGTTTATAGCACCGGCAACATCCCCAAATCTCTAAATCTTTCTCCAGTTCACAGTTTATGCTTGGAAACCAATGACACAGATCTGGCTAGAAATTCTGGGAAGCTCTGTTAAGTGAGGAAGTGTACATGTAAGGAAGCATTGGGGGGGCTGAGTAACCACTTCTATTTGTGAGAATGAGATAAATATGTAATCCTACAACAGCTCCCCTGGCTAACAACAAGGTGACATAACCCTACTCAGCGTGAAGCACTACGCCCACAGACACCATCACCATCATGATGAGAGCACATCTCATGGATAAGGGGGAAAGAAAGGTTGCATTCATTAAAGTGGTTTGAGAGAAAGGGGGGTTCTAAGTCTCAAAAAAAAAGTTCTAGCAGGAAAAGAGATACATAACATTTGGAGTAAGAGCTGGTTTTCACACAAGCCTTTTTTCTCTCCTCTCTGTGGGAGAGATGAGATAGCGGGGTGGCCTATCACCTGAGTGGCCAATAGGACACTGCTGTGAAATAGCGATTATTCTTTGCAATGTGGAACCTGCTCCCCTGAACCCCCTAATCCTTTGGCTTGTGGGTAATCATGCGGAATGTTATTAACCTCTATGATCTGGCGGGATCCTCCCCGACAGCCACCTGATTGGTTTATGGGTCCCCTCAGTCGGAGAGGGAAGGCGATTTATCACGGGGGCACGGGGAGGGGGTTGCAGGAGAGGAGAGGAATTAGATATGGATTTGCTGGATATGGACATGTTATTCTTGTTTTAAGTGATTAACAGAAGATAAATTCACTGAAAATGGCGAGATGATTTTTCATTAAGCATGTCACTCTGAATGCGAAGGACGGATGAGGGAAAGACAGAAGAAGAATGAAGAGAGCGGTAATTGCAATGTAAAGATAAGTGTTTGGGTTAAAAGGGCCGTGTGCATGTGCACACGGTGTGCACGGAGGGAGTTTGTTCAGATATAGAGCAGGATTGTGCTAGAAAATCTATTTTTAGTGCAAACCACATATTGATTATAGCTTATGGCCAGATTGCCCTATTACTGGCATCAATGAATCTGGTCTGGCAGGTCTGTGCTGCTTATATAGGAGAAAATTCCTTTGGGCCTCATACGACTGTCAGTCACAGAATGCTATTTGTCTGTAAAGGAATCACTGATGACCAGCACTGCTGTATCATTTATATGGTATCCCCTGAGTGCATCTGCCAACAGAGGTATAGACCAGCAAGTGAAGCCGCTGTGCCCAGTGTGTGCTTTGCCGTGTCTTGATAAGTCATAATTGTTATCGCATGTGCCATGCAAGTGAGAGATGCACAGTATCAATTAGTAATACAAAAGCCTGAGGTTTGTGTTTGTTATGCTGGGGGCCCCATGGGAACCCAGCAGGCACCCCCGCAACCTGCTGCATATTAAAAATGGACACTTTGGTTGCTTTGTGAACCAGAACCAGCCAGCCCACCAATTCCCCAACTGGGCCGGCTCTCAGACTTTCATGTCATCTCAAAACCCAGAGACTTCGTTTGAATCCTTAAAAGGCTGAAACTCCCAGGTCTCTTCACTTTCAGCATCAAAGAGCTGAAGAGACAAAGACGGGATGAATGAAGGAAGAGGGGAAAAAGTGAGATCAGGGAGGGAGAGTGAACGGTACAAATAAAGCAAACATCTAGACCGATGGCAGCAACCCCATTTTTAAGCACTGAAGAACGGGGCTTTGCATTTGTGTTTTAAATTGGTTCTCTCTTGTTTGCTTTGCCATGGAAAAGTCTGAAAACATCTTGAGCCATTTAATTCAGACATAGTTTTGAATACTAGAAACTAGAAGACCTGAGTATTTAAGTCAAATTGACAAAGCTGCAGCTTATCTCGCTGTTGCAACAATTACTGTATAATCTAATGAAGAAGCCAGATGTGAAATCTAATTGGAAAAAAAAGTGGTTACGCTTGTGAATTATTACATTGAACACTTCCTCCAGACGTATATTGTTTAGTAATATTTAATTGTCATTTGGGCTATCACACTAAAGAGCTTTAGGTGGGCAGCACTATTAGTTTTATTAAGACAAAACACACACAGCTACGAGAACACATTCACACATATACACAGTACTCTGTATTCACAACTCAATTCACCATTTGCAGGCTTAATTACCTCCCCAGCAGTTATAATCTTTTCCTAAACATTCTGAGATGGGAAGGATGAAATTTTAATAGGTAATTGCTTCTGAGATTGCACAGGCACGAGAAAAGGCGCTGTCTGCAAAATATTCCAGCTCTGCCTTGTGACTGTGTATGTGTGTACAAATCTGTGTGTGTGAGGGGCGTATGCGTGTGCACAGTATGGAAGCATGTATTTGTGCACAGCGCAGGCCTGTCAAAAGGAGCTGTGCATATCCTTCGTTAAAAGTAGGTGACTGTGTGACCTTGTCTTCCCAGCTGTCATCTGAGCCTTCAGTGTGTCACCTCTGATTGCAGAGTGTCAAGAGTGGAAAGAGGAGCTTCAGCTAGTGAACCAACACGCAGCGGCGCAGGCCACAGAAACAAGCAAAGAGAGGCTGTGAAAGAGAAAATGACAGAGCTGGAGGTAGTTATCTGCGAGGCGTCACTCCAGCTCCCGCTCCGTTTGAAGCTCAGCTTCTGTCCTCGTGTTCAAACAAGAAAAGCAGGTGGAGTTGAAGTTCCGTCCCCGAGTTTGTCTTTCAGGCTCATAAACCGTTGGAGTGACAGAAAAGCTTCCACTATATCTACAGCTAGTTTTTCTTTGATCCAAACTATTGAGGAAAATGTTCTCTCATTCCATTTTTTAAAAAATTGACATGCTTGCATTCACACTGCCTGTTTACAAGAAAACAAAGCTTGTCACACACAGATACAGCGACACAGATACTCCAGTAACTTAAGAAACTCAAACACAAAAATGTAATATCTGCTATATCATCCTGGATTTGGCTGTACCACATGCCACCACACAGGTGTTTTTAACCAGAAAATTCAAATTTGGGCAAGAAGCAAACAAATGCAGAAATCAAAAAGTGAAATCAATCAAATTCTTCTCTGTGTTGTAACTTTGGCAACACAGAGAAGAACTGTCTGCACAAATCACCTTTTGTTCTTGCTGTCTCCTCTCCACATCTTGCATTTGAGGCTATTCACTTGCTCTAAATACCCCATCACTCCTAACAAATGCCATCACTTTCCCACATTTTCTACAACATCTTGGCGCAGTTATTCAGTGCCACACAAGCACTTGCATTGTTTTTACCATGAGAGTAAAGCAAAGCAGTAAATGAGGCTACAACAAGCAACAAGGCAAAGAAACAGTAAGTTACAGGCCCAGATTCTGAGAAACATCAGCCGCGACTCCTCCTCCTCTCCAGGGCCTCATTCCTGCACCTTCTCTCCGCCTAATTATCTTAATGTGAGGCCCCTCGGCAGCCCAAGGACACCATTAGATTCCTGTTTATTAGAGCTCTGGGGCCGCACAGCCGGAAAGCACCGAACAACGACAGACATTCACTCAGTTTAGGCACATAGGGAGGCCTGGGCCAGGGAGGTGTCAACACAGCCTCAGGAGGGATGGAGACTGGGACTGAGGACAAGCAGGAGAAAAGAGGCAAAAAAGATTTTGGAAAATGAGGAAAGAGAAATAGAAAAACTTGAGAAATAAATGTTTTTTTAGATTACTTTCTGAAATCTTAACAAAGCAGCATGTGACATGAGCTGTGCCATGGTTCTGTTATTGAACATCGGCTTCACTGTGGAAAGATAATGTAAACTGGAACAAGTGCTCACTCTGTGGACAGTTAAACACATCAAACAGTATTTTAAAGGGCAGAGAGAGAGAGTGGTGTAATGCATGCCACCCATCCTTTTCTGTCCTTAGTGTTTTGCATCTTGCAGTTCGTAATTTCCCATCTTGTCACTGAGGTGTTGTAATAAAAGAAGCAATAGGGATGGTGAATATCTTAACTTCTAATCAGCCGACCCCCCCTTCTCGACAACCCCCACCCTCCTCTCGAATATTAATCAGTTCATTTACTCCCAGGAAGCCACATCTTGCATTTGACAGGTAATTATGTCTGTGTGTGTGTCTGCGTGTGTGTGTGTGTGTGTGTGTGTGTGTGTGTGTTTGCAAGTGTCCAAGTCTACGTTCACTCACAAGCTCAACATATACGCCTGTGTAAGCTCATGCAAGCATATGTCAGCTGCAAAACTTGTGGTGCGCTTCAGTTAAATCCTGAGTGCAAAGAGCAATATTACAGCCATCTATCTTCATCCATTTCAGTCTCATTTACATTTGACTATCTGTAATGATACAGCACTCGCAGGCAGTCATGGGATAAGCACACAGACCTCCCATCTGTATGTTTGAACAGGTGGTTATCACCACTGGTTTCTAATTAACTGCTACACTGACTCTTCTTAATCGACTATTCAAATTAATGAGTCAAGCCTTTTGCAAATATTAGAATTATTTTCTGTCTTTTGAACTCACACAAAAATGTAATTATTAATAAAAACATAACTGTAAACAGTTTTCAAGATATTCTTTTTTTTTTTTTTTGTAATTCAGGCTGTGTTTAAATTTCAAGAGGTATTTGGCTCAGTGCATGCATCCTTAGATTTCTCATTGCAGTGGAGGAGCTGTTCAGGAAGCAGCTATGATCCTTTTAACAATAACAAGCTCACTGTAAGACATAGAGTGAAGCAATCACATAGTGGCATTATAAGTCTATTTATGCCCCCTAACATGTAGCTGTGTTACGCTGTGTGAAATCCCCAGTAATCTGCAGCTATTGTCACACAGTTTTCCTTTTTATACTATTTCTAATGGGGAAACAGAACTCTAATCTTCTATGCGGCCGACAATAATAGTATATATATATTCCTGCCACTCGCCAACAGTGTTCCAGCTGTGTTCTATTAGTATTCACAGTGGAAGCTCTCCTCTCATGGAGTACATCAGTGATAACCAACCTTGGGACTTGTATTGCAGGGGGCACTTCTGCAGTTGCCAGGGGGTACATGGGAAGACTATGGAGTAGTACAACTAATTTGACCCAAAAAAAAAAAAAAGTAAAATTGGAATCAGGGCAGCATGGTGGTGCAGTGGTTAGCACTGTCGCCTAACAGCAAGAAGGTTTTAGAAGGTTCTGGTTTGAATCTGGGCCAGGGTTTTTTTATGTGGAGATTGCATGTTCTGCCCGTGGTTGCATGGGTTTTGGCTTCCTCCCACAGTCCAGAGATATGCAGATTAGGTTAACTGGCCACTCTAAATTGTCCTCAGGTGTGCCAAAGTTGGCACCTGATGACCACAGGCTGTGATAGAGAATTCTTGAAAACTAGCTAGCAAGCAGAGAAGTAATGGAAAACAGCTGAAATGTGTAGTTCCTGCCACCTGTAGTACAAGCTTTCAGACTTGACCAAACCAACCCGAACACTGACAGTTCAACTGTGTAAAAAGTACTGTAACGATAGTGTTTGTATAGTGTTAAATGACACCCAGTTTAAAATCTCTATTACTGGTTGTGTCAGTGCAGCGGTACTTGAGTTCCTCTATCTGGGCTGTAAGGGCATATCTGAAAAAACACAAAAGACTGAGAACCACTGGAGTACATCTTATCGCACTCACAGCATTATAGGAGCTAAGCTGTGCACTGGCCACTCACTCCTCCATGTGTGAGCGTTTTGAAAGTCTTGGCTTTGGAAGAGAACAGTCTGTTTTGGATGAACAGGCCAACGCAACAGATCATTTCCCATGTCCCAAAAGTGCTGAAGGCTCTTTTTTCTTTTTCTCTTCCTTATGCACATATTATGCATATGGACACCAAAAAGCGCCCACACGTGTACGGTCTCCATATACACACATATATTCCATTCCAGGCTTGTGTTTCACACACGGCTCGAGGGCAGGTAGCAGATTTGCTTGGCTAGCTGACTGATGCCACCAGCGATGCTAAGTCACAGGCAGGGAAAGCTCATGCTGGGAGCACAATTGTGAAACCCCACCTTCCCCATGCACCATCCATGCCATCCCTCCCCACACATACACACCCATCACCAAACCCAGGGTGGCGGTCTTGAGAGAGCTCCACCTCTTTCTCTCTCTCTTGCCTGCGGGCTTCAGTATGGCCTGGCTCGCTCACCACCCTGCCCTGAGGAGGCAGGGGCACATTGGCAGCCTTCCCCACCACTCACCCTCCCATCCTCATGCATACATATGGACACATGCAAACACTGAAACACACAAACTCGTGGACAGGCTTACAGCCCCCGCTCCCACCACCCCCCATCCTGCTGGGCGCTGGCCCATGGATAGGGGACATGTGGCTGGGGCGAAATGCGTCACGATGCTGGGCTCTCACTCCGACAGATCTTGTGCCTGTATGCCTGCCTGCAAATTACCAGCCTGGAACGCCTCACAAAAACAGAGAAGGAGTTTTGTTTTCCACCCCTCTGATTGCAGCAATCGCCCTGCTCTCAGCTCTCCTTGGCTTTTCTCATAGCATTTCTAGTCTCTTATGGCTGTAGTTGGTCACAGAATCTGCTCTTCTCTCTACTCCTGGTGTTGTTTTTGTTGCAGTTTCTAGATGAGATTCTCTCCATTTTCCCCAGAGTTTCAGAAATGTGTCTGTGTGTGTGTGCAGCCATTTGCACTATATGTATGTAACAGGCTTAGAAGGCACTGAAAAATATGTTCACATTGTTGCATTGTATAGACTCTGTGTTGTGAGACTGGGAATGAGTGGAGTCTACAACTGAACAACAAATCTCCTTCCTTAGAGGATTCAGACCCTGAGATCAAACTTTTTTTTTTGTTTGTTTCAGGAGCTTTTCTTTGGGGAAAGGTCAAGTGTTGTCTTTATTTATTTCATCCACACAAAACCTGACACCGTTAGTGAAATCATCACACAGCCAGAATCACCTCAGTGTCAAAGAAGAGACTCAAGGAGAGCACACCAAAAGAATACTTAACTTTATCAGTAAGACTTTCCACTATTCTTGCTCCCAAACCTTTTAAAAGGCAGATCCACTAGAAACACTTGCACATAGTGTGAAATGTGGTTCAGAGAATATGGTTATGGAGCTTTCTCTGTGGGAAAAGGAAAGAAAACAGCTGAAGAGATAGCTTAAATTAACAACAGTTACAATGGATTGCAATGGTGACCCAGTTTCACAGCATTAAAGGAATAGTTTGACATGTTACAAAATATGCTTATTTGCTTTCTTGCCAAGAGTTAAATGAGAGAACTGATACCACTCTGATGTCTGATGTTATATATAAAACTACAGCCGGCAGCCAGCTATATTATCTTAGCAGAAAGACTGGAAACATGGGGAAACAGCCACTGGTTGCCTGGAAATCTCATGACAATGACAAGATTTAGGGAAGTCATCGCTTCCAGCCAGTTTTACGTTTCGGTTTTTGTACTAATTCAAAAAAATGAGACATAAAATGTTAATTAGTGAGCCTTATAGGTTTATAAGTCACTATAGAAATTCAAGCATGTTGAAAATTCCATGCATGCCATTAATCCTTCCACATAAATAAATAATATTTATGTGCATCATCAATTTCAAAGCTGATGGTTTAGATCCTTTCTTGCCACAAGTGAAGTGAACCTGTTGATTCAATATGGAAATCTGGATTGTTTTGCTGCCCTTTCACTGAGCACCATGTTTTGCCTCATTCATATATGCAAATGCACCATTTCAGTATCTTCTCATCAGATCACAGTCAGCAGCATGGCACTGTGTCTGCACACAAAGCAACTTAATGAGCTTCGTAATCCCAGCGGCCCTTACCTTATTGGAAAATCAGAGAGCACATTAATTTAGGTGGCTGCCCAGTAATGTATAATATACAGTACTGTGCCTGTGATGACGCATTCAACTTTTATTTAGCTCTATTATCGTGAGTAGAACTCCTGCATGGAGATTTAATACTTCCCTCGAGTGTCTACCACACAACCTATAATCATACAACTCTGTACATCTTAGAACATAGGGTAACCATCTTCGATCACACAAGAAAGGTACTTTTTCCACAGTAGAGAGATGGCAATTGCTGGCAGTGAGCAAAAGAATCGGAATTCGAGAGAAGCATAAGAGACAGACATCCAGAGGGAGAGGTACCTTTAGATGTCACTGTCAACCTCACCAGCAGGCAGCGATTGAATCAGTCCCCCCTCAGGAATCTTGGGAAATGGAAGCAGAGGGGATCTGAAACTGCCTCCCCCACCTCCCCTCCGATTCTGATATACAGAGAATAGTTGTACATGCCAAGTCTGAAAGATAGAGACAGAGAGAGAGAGAAATAAAGTGAGGGGGCAAAAATGAGATGGCCAGAGTGCAAGTGGAGGACGGGAGATGAGAAAAGAAAGATTGTGAAACAGAAAGAAGAATGGAGCCGACAGAGGGGAGGCTGAGTGTGTTTGAAGAAAGCTGGAGTGAGGAAATCTATACCGAGACCATCGATCTTTCAGGGCTCTCCTGATATGAAAGTGGGAAGGCACAGAGCAGATAGGATTCAGACAAAGCTCCCTGTTGCGTTTCACCTTCATGCACACAATGGCAACATGCTTCTGTTGTGGCAATGTGGCTTCGGCGATTTGACATTCATTTAGTCCTGAATTGGTCAAAAGCTCCTCTGAGTACAAAGTCCACATTTGCGGTTGCATCTGCGAGTTTGTTACATGTCACGTGTGAACAAACAGCATTGATGTGAATGTGGCAGGTGCATCAGTCTTGCATGGTATGGGAAGAAGATGAGACATTGATTTCTTATTTTAGCTGGTAGACAATGAGAAGTCAGTAGATAGGTAGGTAGAGAATTCAACAAAGGCACAGGGAGTGAGTGTGCATACTGCATGATTGTATGAATTTGGGCTAATTAGTACAAAAATGCTTGTCAGCAATTCTGAATTTGTTTTCTCTCACACACCGAATTATCATTTCTGCCAGCTTATTTTTAGGATTTATTACTACCTAGATCTTATTTGCATAGCTTTGGTCATCATTCGTGATGGTAATAATTACATTATACAAACCAAATGAACAGCTGAAATCTGGGAAACATGAGCAGTCACGTGCTCAGACTGGATTTAAACAAATATCCAGGGAGACTAATTTTCTTTGGAAGAGAAGTTGAAGGGTAAAATTATTACCCATACTGCCCAATGTAAATACCCATCACATGCACAATGATTTGTTTACTAAAAAAAAGTACACATTAAAAAAAAACAAACTTCCAACACTTTTCGAGTGTGCTCATGATGTATACATCCCTCCTACAATTAAACTTTGACCTCCTGTGTTTGCCTTAACTGTGCGCTCACCATTCTCCAGTGCAATGAGAGATTATTACCAATATTTTGGGTGTGCTCACTCTATGTTTTACTTCCATATAAAGTGGTTTAGGTAGGTACAACATGCCTGCTGCCATTTGAGTTTATTGCCCAACAGACTTTATGGAAATGTTGCTGTGTTCCTTCATCTGAGCAATTACTTTGGTAAGCACAATGCAAATCCTTCAGGTCTCTAAATGTCTACCATTAAATTAAAATGGTATCTGAAGAATTCACTGCAGCTGTGATAGTGTTTTATACATCTGAGAGACCAAGTTGTTTTAATGCACACGGCTAATAATTAAATATTCAAGGTTTGTGGCTGCTTGATGCTTTTTTATCTTTTTTTTTTTTTAATCTATTTTTAATTTCTCTGGGATTTTGAAAGGTCAGAACTTGATTCAAGTTAATTCTTTAAACGGAGAAGCCATTTAAAGAATTATTCAACTTTGTACCTCAAGTCCCTATGTATGTGCATATATGAATGTGTGTGTGCTTTTGTACAGTCGATAAGCCTAAATGTAAGATTTTGCACGCACTGCTTTGAGTGCAAACAGTTCACTTATCTGCCTGTCTGCTCATCATGTTATTTCAGCATCACACTGAATTTCACCTTGCTGTACTTGAGTTATTTAGTCCAGCCGTATGTTTGTATTGATTTTAATCTCCACTCTCAATACATCCCCCACCGCCAGCCACTTCCTCTCCGCCCATCCCATACTTCTTTCTCTCTTTCTCATCTTCTCCTCCTTTCTGATTGTGTACATTGTTTCGCCAGGCTCTGTGTCGATCTAAGATCAACAGTTAAAAGCCACCAATGATGTATAATTCATTCCACACAGCTTTGCCTGCACAAAAGATTACATTTAGTTATGAACTGCCTCCCCTGATCCACAATATCTCCTGGTGCCTTGCTAACTTATAATGCATCTAACACTATTCCATGTTCTTTTGCGTGTGTGAAAACAAGCTACATTTTCTTTGTAATGTGTTGGTTAAGTTAAGCCAAATCTCTCAGGAGCGCTGCTTGATTAGGAAGTTGTTCATAATATGAAAAGCTTGATTAGTTATTAACAACAAATAAGGTTTTTGAATCATTAATTATATTTTTTTATCATGTCATTATATATCATTACAGTATGTGTTTGTCATATCAGTTGTGGTACCTTCATGTGACTACTGTAAACAATTTACCTTTTGTTAAGCCTTGCCTACTAACAGTGATTGTTGAATCATAGCTTAACAACTATTCCTGCCCTGGGACCGAAGGTGTAAATTAGCTATACAGCTGGTGTTATGGTTGTATTGTGCACGGTCCCTGTTAAATAAACTAATAAACTAAACTAAATGGTAGGCCTGTCAGACTTTGGATTTCTGTGTGTGGGGTTGTAATACGAGAGATTCCAGTGATCTGGTCCAGGGCTCTGGATTTTATGAAGTCTGTAGACGGTTTTACACGGAAACTGCAGCAATAAAGGGCAACTGGGAATTGGTGACAGCTGAGTGAGGAACAGACTGATGGCTTTGGATGGAAATTGTGTCACATTGTCATTTTGTAGAATTGTCCATAAAATTCTAAACAGGTGCACAGAGTGTCTTTTCATGATGCTGTGTGGCTGATCAATAATACTGATTAAATCCTGTTTTGACACAGTTTGTCATGAGTGACAAACCCTATGGTGCAGCATAAGAGGCTACTGTGTACCTACAGTGTTAATTCTATGCGGAACTTTGTGAATAGCCTCGTGTTATTGCTGCTACTAGCTGCAGCCAGCAAGCCTGGAGTAAATGTTTTAATACCAAGTGGTTGACTTCTGATTAAATTTGCAACACAAGTCTTAAAATTTTATAGAATACTATCGGTTTAAATATCAAAATACAGTTGTGAAACTGCAGCACAAGCCTGCTTTGCCAGCCACCACTCTGTCCAGAACCACCTTTACCATCCCAGCATTAGCTCAGTCCTAAATTATTTACTGTTTTCTTATCGTGTTTGCCAACTGACATCTCAGGCTTCTCCATCGCCACATCCACACTCCTACACTGTCTACCCATCTGTGGTGGATGGAATTCCATGACTGCTACATCCACGAGCGGGGCCATCGCTGCAACATTTGTTTATAGCTGCGCTTATTTATTTTCTGGGATGAATTGCTAACAGCAGGCACAGGCCACACAGGTTGATGGAGGTAATAAGCAGGGGAGGGAAGAAGGAAGCAGGAAACAAGAGAGGAGAGGGAGAGACAGTGAGTGATACTAGCTTAACCGTGTTTTTATGGAGGATAATTTTCCTCCCCAGAAGGCAGTGATTGGCATTAATTACCTAACAGGTGCTAACAGCGATGAATCTCGTAATTAACCAGTTTAGATTTAGTTCATTTGGGAAGACATGAGTATGAGGCAGTGGGTGCAGAAGTGTTTGTGTGTGTGAGCATGTGTGTGATTGCATGCATAATAAAACAAAAACAGAGGTGAGAGATAAAGTGGAAGATAATGTCAGAGAGAAATATACAATATTCATGTAAGGTAAGAATGCATGCACATGTGTGTGTATTTCTAAGCCTGTGCTGTCCTTCTATCCTTTTGGTGCCTGTTTCAGGTAGAGAACTCCAGACTAAGAATTTCCTTAGTCTCTATTTCAGTGTGGGATATCTGTGACTCATTTTTGTCTAAATGCAGTTGAGGAGGCATTTCCACCAGGAGAAAAATACATTTCCATGGGAAACCCCTCATCAGTCTGCAGATACTACTGCTGTATACATGACCTAATGCAAAGACTAGTGTTTGCTAGTGTTGCTTTGGAGCTACACTGAGGTTGATTGATTAAGTGTACATATTTCTAGTAGTTCGTTGCACGTCGTTTGGCCTTGCAGAGCAGAGAGAGTGTTTTGTCTGTGCGTGGAATATAGAAGATGGTTGTACAAATATTTTACTGTAACATGTAAAAATGGACCCTTCCACTACATTGGCAACCACGGCTGCAACTAGCGATTATTTTCAACATTGATTAAGAAAATACTCTCATTTAAAGCTGGGACTACAGAATCACATTTTTTGCATGAGAAATGATTGAGTCAATTATCAAAATAATATCTATACATAATAATTTTCCTGGTTTTGTTGGGTTGTGGTTGGCAGTTCTCACCATCTTTAATAGATCAGGGAAACATCTGTCTCAAGCCATGATTGCAAGCCTACAGCCAACAATCATGCCACATTCAAAACCACTAAGGTTATTCATTTGCCCTTTCCAACATTCAGTTACACTTACTGATTCGATTACACTGACTAACACCAACTGATGCACGAAACACCGGTCTTCCACACACATGCAGTCACGTGACATATAACTTGTTAGAACATACAATCTGTGTCAAGGCAGAGATTGTTCCAAATAAACTGGCAGCTCAAGAGAAATGTAGCCAACTGTTTGTCCCCTCCGTGCCTCTCGCTCAGGGCTCTGGGTTAGTTTTGGAGGGCTGCTGGCAGCGCCCAGCGGGATAAGGTGGTGGGAGGGGGGGGTCGTCCATATGGGGATTTCCTTATGACCCATTTCTTACCCCCATGCTGTTGTACAGAATCCATCTCTCGCCTGCCTGCCTGTCTGCCTACCTCACCCGCTCTGCAGCATTCGTCAGGGAGAAGGAGGTGTCTTTGTCTGCTCGCACTGGTTCCCTCACACTCCCTGTTGCCAAGACACAGAGCGGTGCAGAAGAGCCGACAGTTACATTGCCACTCTGCAGGACCACTGCCTTGCACGGACCATCACATGAATGCAATCAAATAGCATTCAGCAGACATACAGTACAGTATGTACATGACGCAAAACTCCATGGAAAAATGAAGGTACTGACATGGAAAGAAGCTCTAAACTGTTGCACAAATGAATGCTCTTCAGTGCAAACACCCATGTGCACCACATCATTAGAGAAAATGTGGAATAGCATGTAAACTCATGTAATAGATCTCCTCACATTCATCACTATATGCTACCATTTCCGTTGTTCTTTATACAATTTTTCCAGCCAGTGACTCTCTCACAAAGACACCCCAACACACAGGCACATTCACACAGAACACTTTACACAGTACACAATGACGCACACTCACACACTGTACACTTTGCACCCTGCCAGTGCTTGTGTTCTCTTGCTTACAAATGGAGCGAGGCAGCCGGTCTTTCTTCAGTAACCTACTTTTTCTCTCCCCTCTCCTTTTTCACTTGCATCCCTAACTCACTGAGGGAGTATGGATGTCTTGCTCGAGTCGATTCCTGCAGCGTGGGCCATCAATAAGTGCTGTATTTAGTTTATATCTCTAATAATAGAACGTCACTGAGGCATCTTTGTGGATGAATAGACGGGACCCCGGGTGGAGTGTGGGATTCACTCGCGGGCTAATCTGTCCCTCTTAGTGCGGAGATCCCTCGGGGCCTCTCCGAGTTTCCTGAAATAATATTCCTCTCCCCCCAAATTTGATATCTTTCATGAGCTGGAGGAAAGCAGGAGAAAAGTATCAGATGCCCCTCTGGATATGTGTCTGAGTGCAGTCCAAGTGTGCTGACCTGCTCTTTGAGCTGCAGCTAGACAAGAAGGGAGAGAGACAGGCAGATAAATACTCAGGATGCTTTTGACAACAGATGGACTGAGAGAGCAGGGGATTGAGAGAGAGGAGGAGGCACAGAGAGAAAGAGAAGACAGATAAACAGGTACACAAATAAACAGGCACACAGATAAGAGTGTGTTGCCTACCATGTGCTGATATCAGACAGGCATATGGCAGCAACGCAGAGGCAGGCAGAGACAGAGGGAGAAGAGAGATCACTCCAAACACCAACCCTCTCAATCTGGCCCTGCGGTAGCCTTTCACCCTCTAGTAAACTAATGCCACAACAGTAAAGCATCCAATCACTTTAAGCAAATTATGCTTTCACAGCCCAGTAAGGAGCACACACAAACACACGTCAAAGAACATTTCACAGCCACGGTGAAGCAAAAACCTGCCATCAGATTGCCCCCAGCGAGCAAACAGAAGGCAAAACCAGTGCTTTTAGCTAAAGGAGGAGAGAGGCATGAGACAGATTATGTACTTCACAGATGGAGCGATGTGCAGGATGCAAGGCTATTCTGCGATCTCGCTTTGAGTTACTTCATCTTTGATGTGTTGTCTTGTGTTTTTTTGGGATGGAGGGGGGCACATGAAAGAGAAACACAGAGAGGGACTGATTATGATTAGAATGTTGTTGAGGAAACTTCTAAATTTCATAAACAAATTACGTCTCTAGATAATGATAAAGCATCATGCTATCGAGCTGTTGTGCCTCGAGCCAACTCCAGAAAGTATGTAACAAAGGGTTATTTGTACTGTAGCTCTCTAGATGCACACCTGGAAGCCCTTTCTCTCCTTCTTCACCAAACAAACAAAAGCCTGTTAATTGCAGTCAAGGATTGATTAGATTGTTCTGATGCCACGTGAACTGCGTGCGGCTTAAGTTGTTACTGCTTGCACTTAACGCTGCGGTCCATCTGAATTCAGCAATTATTGTTGTGCATTTCTCATCCTGCTGCTGCTGGCTGCAGAGGGATGAGCATGGAGAGATCTGCCTACTGCCCTGTCTTGTCTTCCCAGGCCAAGAAAAGCCCCTCACAGCTGTGCTCCGACACTTAAACCTGCCAGGGATTCAGCCCAAGGGCCAGGTGCAGCAGACTAAAGCTTTTAAACATAAAGCTCCTTTTCAGCGGAGCCAGAGGAGCAGACTGTGGGTCAGAAACTGCAGGGAGAATAAATTCTGAGGTTACACTTAATTAAACACTATCAGCTATCAGAATCCTGCCTTCAGTCTGGCTCGTGTGTTATAACAGAGGCTGCTGGATTAAGTATTAAGGTGAGGACGATATGAGAGTTTAGCCTCTATTAAAAATAGATACCAGCTGTTTTCACAGCTAACAGGAAAATGTAAAATGTAAAATGTATTTTTAACAAAATAATCTAAGCTCAAATGTCCACTTACTAGCTTTTGAAGTGTTCAACTGCATCTCATGGTCTTCATTGATGTTGTTTTCGGGACTTTTCAGAGAAAATATTAATTTTTTTTTTAATATGGATCAAACTCCAAAAATACTGGATCCTACATTTGTCATAATCCATCTGGGTAGTGTCTTTCATGTCCACTTTTTCCAAAATTCACACCTGCACATCATAACAAAGGCTTTCAGTTAAAATGTATTAGTTTAAAAAATAACCCTGAGGATGTTGTCAGGGTTATACTCCCTCCAGAGCCACAGAAGACATTATACAACTTTTCCACAGTCTGAGTATAACTCCTTGTGACAATTAAACTGAAATGTGTAAAATCAATGGAGCTCCCTTTAATTCTATTCCAATTCAAGGATACTGAGTACAATTCTGTATATTGGACTATTGCTAATTACAAAGTTAATTCCAGGGTAATATCGCATTCCTTCAGTTTAAATCACATATGTTTTCCTTTACTTCTGTCATCATAAATACCATAACTACCTGACAGGCCCTCATAAACAACCGCTGGAAAGCAGTGTCCTGCCTGTCTCTCTGCTGTTGTATCTGGGTCGGCACCGCTGACATGTTGTCAGAGGTGTCAGCCCCCCGTGGAGACACACATCATTATCATCACCATCTCCCACTGCCTCCCTCCCTTATCTGTCTGTCTCTGTCTGTGTCTCTTTGTCTCTAGCAGTATGTTGCCCTCAGTTGATGGAGCGGCAGTCCCACTGCTGACTCATAACTCTGGAAGAGGGGGAAACAGTATGGCCCAGTAAATGAAGGTGGCACTGCAGTGGTAGCATCCTGCCAATCAGGACGCTCAGAAACACAACAAACGAGCACTTGAAAAAAGAAACTCAGAGGGACAAGCAAGACAAAGTTAGAAAGGGGACAAACATGAAGGACGCTAACTTTTAAAACTGGCCTCTTTTTCATAAACAATCAGGTCATGACTTAAAATGGAACATTTATCTGTGAGAGAGACAGAAGATCGTTGAGAAAAAACAATAGGCCCAGATGTTATTACGGATGCTCTGTTTCCTTGAGTGGTGCTCCATCATCATGATGAATAAGGGTTCCTCCTTGTCAATCATGTGCTTTAGTGGAGCAGGTATTTATTTCTCTGTTTCCACTGTCTGCTTGTCTCTCTCTCGCTCTCTCTGTGGCCCGGTGACTGATGAGCTCTGTCACAGGGAGGAACACCCAGTCTGCAGCCACCGGAGATGACTGCCCCAGGCACTTATGAGATACAATCATGTGATAGACACCTGAATACTGGCATTTTAAAACACCAAGGAGAGACAATTTCTTTGAAGTCTTTTGGGAGTCACAGGAAAAAATGCTTACTGGCTGAAAAAGCATTTAGTAAGGAGAAACAAAATATGTCTGTTTTCAGGATTAAATTTGGCCTCTTATGACTGAATTGTTTTTCTCCTTTTCTGAAGTTCAAAATCTTAATACTTCACTACGCAGAACCCACTTGAATAACTTTTATGAAAGCCATCATGAGAGGGGACTGCAGTTGCATCCCTAAACATGTACCCATGCACTCATATGTGTCTTGCTTTTCCACCGAATATAGATCTGATACGCCAGATTGATATTGTGTCAGAGTCTAGCGTTATTAATGGGATTGGGATTTGGCCAGGTGTGACAATGGGTCCACATTAAATACAGACTCTTTGTCAATGTTGTTCAAACAATCAGTTATATTTATTAAGTTGTAGCTTTCAGCACCAAAGCCTCATGTTACCTTTCATAAAATAATCCCAATGAGTTCCACTCAATATGGTGCACAGATTTTAAATATGGGGAAAAGAGAGCACTGGTTTGGGGTTGGGAATTGATATTGGCAACTACCCTGAGCTGAGGTATCTGTTAACTGGTAAGAAATAAAGTTAGATCAAATATTCCCATTCCCATCAATCATTACATTGTGAGCATTTTCTTCTGAGGTCATCATTTTAGCATTAAAGTTACAGTAGTATTGCACACCTTAATGCCCCTAGCCTGCCATGCCACTGATGTGTTAATCAAAGCATATACTGCTATTACACTTTGCACAATGAGAAACAAGATCAGTGTGCTGCTGATTTCTGGTTGACTTGATTTCTTGGTGATGTGAAATTGCAGTTATTAGACAGTGCTTTGCAGCTTTCTTTCCAAACAACTTTTTTTTTTTGCACACTCTGTTTTCTACCTGGTGTTCTCCCACACATCTGTCAGCACTCAGCAGTGCAGAGGACTTATGGTTTTAAGCATCTGATAAACAGGTCTTGTTATCCGGAGGTGTTATTTTGCATTTCATTTGGTCTGATGCCCTTCACGTGTGAGTTGTTTCCATCCAGTCGTGCAGTGTACTGTAGATTCTTTTCTGTTTAAATATGAGTGTGAAGTCAGTTGCAATGACACATTACAATGCTGTTACAACTGGCTGCCCCCATCTGCCACAGTTTAGGCTTGGATACAGATAAAAATCTGTAAGATAGCTATCGTTGTATACAGTATGCATTAGAGGGAAATTAATGTTCAGAAGTGTCTCATGGGACAGTGATGGCTATTATCAGAACTCTTATGACACTGATACCGTACTTTTTTTCTTTATTGCTTACCTTTAAAACATAACTCCCTTGGAGCGAGATATTTCTCGTTTAAACAGCTATCAGGTCTTTAGAAATACCAGAGTGATATCTTGCTATCGATTCAGTGACTAGCTTTAACAATGTCCTGTGAGACCCAAGTCAATTCATTGTCCTGTGACAAGACAATACAAGAGGGAGATAGCTGTTGAATCCTCCTGCAAATGCTCCACTGTGAATAGGAGAGAAAAAAAAAATAAAGGAACAATAGAAATCGATAGCTCTTCAAAATGAGGAAGGTATGACGGAAGGCTGTAATCATAAAAGGGTGCAGCGGAAGTCATTGTGCTTTCAAAGGCTCAGGGAGGAACAATTAAGGGTAGATAAGCTATTCTTTCTGCTATCATTTCCTGCCGCCATTTCCCATGACAGACTTTTCAATAATACGGTTTCCCTGCATCACATTCCTATCTGTTTAATGGTCAGCCCTCATGAGAATTACTCAGAGATATGGGATTGGTTTTGGAACAGAGTTGGCTGCACACATTTCTCTGTATCTCTCGAGCATTTCACGACACACTCTCTCCGTCTTGCCCCCCCTCCGAGCTCTCTCTCGCTATCTCCTCCTAAATGGGAGTGTACTGAGGAGCTAATGAGCGAAGACAAAGTTAGCAGCATATGGTGATGATAATGAGATGAACAATGTTTGGAAAACAAGGCCATATATAAGACTGAGAACCTGACACATTGCTGTGGAGCAGACAGACAGTGTTGCATATGCTCAATGCCATACACAGCCTTACGGCTAAGCTATACAAGATATATTATTCATGACCAAACACGCCCAAGTCCTTAAGGCACAAATGAATGCTGGTGTCAGTGACACGCCTTTAAAATAATAAGAGCTTCTTATCAAATTGCACATGCCTAGATTTGCCCCCAAGTGTTCATGCAAGTTCTCATTTTGTAGTTCTAAAACCTATTGTGTTGCTAAACAGCTGAGTCCTGCAATCTAAAGCAGCAGCTCCCACTGTGCTCAAAACAAGATATATTTTTTTTAACACTATTACCTATATAAAAGTGGATTTTGTTTAAAATTCTCATGCAGTTGAACTGTCATATCCTCTGGCAAATGCAGCCTCTGGGGTGCAGGTAGCCCTGGTTGGGAATCACTGATCTAAAGGCTACTCAGTGACTTTTGAAGCACCTCTAAAATCTGTGAGCTGTTTGCTTGACTCTCATGAAGCTGGCACTCTTTCAAGGTGTAAGCATCGGTGTCAAATAGTTTCTGTCTGTGAGCTTTTTGGCCCTTACACTTCAAAACTGCCACCCTCTGCTGACAGCACCAGCAGGTAGCAAGACCCATGGAGCCTCGGACATCTGTTCTTGTCTTGCTTTCCATCTCTCTCTCTCATGCTAGTAAACTTTCTTGTTTATATATCACAAACATCTGATGAATTTTCTCCCTCATGACCACTAATCACGTAGGTCTGACCAGTTCACCTCAGGCTCCAAACATACCGTCTTTGCTCAAGCCTCCCCATGAACTCATTCACCTTACAACCCTCCATACAAAGTGGATTTTACACCCGGCTCCTGGCGAAATTCCAGTGTGCTCAACAGTCACATAACTAGGCTTCTGCTCACTATGTGATCCTTGCTGTCCTCCATGCTGCAGGAGAGCGATACGGACCGAAAGGATGAAGTCAAGACATAAGTGGTGCTTATGTACTGTAAACAGACAGAAGGGCAAATAAAGAGGAAGCGCTCGACTCCCGCCTCAAACAGGCTCACACATAACCTTCTTACCATTTTCAGTGTGACTAAATATGCATATGCAGAAAAACAGAGAGGACCCCACACACTCCTACTCATGGCGAAGGATGTGTGTACACTGTCACATGAGGGTGAATGATCTGGACAATTCAAGAGCTCTTACAGCTACAGAAGAAATACAGAAGACTTAATGCTTAGGAGAATGATTTTTCTAGTCTCAGGAAGCCTTTTTTTTCTGGGCACGGCTTTCATTCGACGGTTCTCAACTAATATCACAAAGGTATTTACTGTCGCTCCCATTTTTACAGAACAAAACATACAGCAGCTTTGGACAACTGTGCACGTCTCATCTTTCATTGTCAGGCTCTATTTACACAGGTTTTCATCGTAGGTGCAGACTTCTGTGTCAACATCTATTCAATGTCAAAATGTCTTGCTCGGCTATACCCAAAGATGACTCATAAAATTGCCTTTTTACTAAACTAGAGCAAGTCGTTCAATAAAACATGTGTGCTTTTTTGACAATGCCTGACAAAGCTGTTAGGATGTGACCCAGAACAAGCTCTGAAGAGGCAAGCAGACACGTGAAGAATAAGTGGAGAGAGATGAACAGACAGACCGACAGAGCAGCAGGCAACATAACATAGGTTGCATAACAATGACTTTTTCAGTACAGTACAGCCGGCCTGCCTGTTGATATGTGGGCGCGGGTGACTGCGGGACAATGTGAACTCGCCGTGTGCTGCAGAGCAAATACTACACGAGAGAATACTGTTGCCATGACAAGAGAGAGGAAGAGAGAGATGGAGAGGGTTGAGTAATGACAGAGAGGCAGTTTTGCAGCTGAAGGAAAGAAGAGGGTTTATCCATTTGCAGAGTGAGGAGAAAGAGGGAATAATAGATGAGTCAGCTGCTTACAATTTTCAGCGCCGAATCAAACAAGCAGTGAAATTACACTGTACAGCCAGTAGCAATGGAGCCAGGCCAAGCATGAGATAGAAGCACTCCTACATACATGTGCTCTGGCTCTCTCTTGATGTCTCTGTCTCCCTTTATGTTTTTTCTTCATTTTCTTTTGTACGCACACACTACTATACAGTACACATCAAGGGACAGAGTTGACTGTATTGTCCCCCTCCCCTCACACACACACACACTTTGGTGTGCAGCAGAGGAGAATATCTTCTTGTCTGGGACATGACAAAAGCACAGATACCGGTTCTGCCCCAGGAGGATTGCCTCTCGGCTCCATGCTGGATGTCTGGCTTCCCACGAGGGAGACAGTGCGGCTTTGAAATCACTCAGTGTTTTGGTGCTGTATGACTCTGCCTCTGCAGTGTTATGTAGTGCACACTCACGTTGTGCGTTGCTGACTGCACTGTCTGTTACCTGGTGGTCATAAGCTCATCATCCACATGCTGTCTCATCAGTGCAGTCACACTTAGTGTAATCCTGACATTCCTGCACCATTGCCCTGCAGTGTGAATTCACGTAAATGTCTTTTTCTTTAATGTTAAAAATAAGGTTCAAACTGTGGCATACATTTCAGACCAAATGCAATGCTTTCCCCAATAAACCCTTAAGTAGTCCTCTATGATGACTTCATATAAATAAATGCCCAGTTTCCTCCTGTCAGTGACTCATGCAACGTAGCAATGATTCAGCTTTAAGCCAATTTACAGCCACTTTTACAATATACTGCAAATAAGTAGTGTTGTGAGTGGTTGAAAAAAATGATATACAGAAAGGGATAAATCTTTCATATTGGTCAGAAGTAATCTTGCACAGTCAGACGTCCATCTTGTCAAGCTCACAGAGGTCTGAGGAAAATCATAATAAGTGACCTTTAGAAGAACTGACTGTGAGACAGAAAACAGCCACCGGTGGAAACAATAAACCTGGATTGATTCAATTATAAGTCAAGCCACTGATTTCATATTTCAGAGGGAAAAAAACAGCAAAACAATTCTTTCATTTAAGTTTCTGTACTTTTTGTGACATGGCATTAATTGAACATGACTCCCACTCAGCCAGCACTAAATATAAGTTTTTCAGGTCTGTATTCTAACCCTAACACTTCTGAATTAGAATTTTAGTATGGCAAAATGTTTTTCTCATTTTTCACATGCAGAAAAAAATGCACAGATGTTATAAACCAAATGCAGAATTGAATACAAGCTAGTTTGCTGTTGCATTACTTGATCGCTTGTGCCTCTGACCTTTTCAACCAAAACTAACCTTTGAGCTTGAATTTCCTTGTTGAGGTGTTACTTTAGCTAGCACACTCTAGCACCCATTATACCATCATTACAGACAAAGAACACAATGTCAAACTCAAAGCTCAACAGTCAAGAAATAAAGTGAATGGCGCATTAACCTTCCTAAACCTTTCACCAAACAAGCAAGCAATGCATTAATCAGGGACAGGACAAAGATACATTCTCCTGAACAACTGCAACAGCCAAGTTTTCAAGTTACCCTTAAATATTTGTTGATATGAAGAGCACTTTGATTCCACATGACTGAAAAGAGAGATGGAGAACCTGGATGAAGAAACCTGGAGGATAGCCTATTACTCAACACTTTAACCGTACAAAGACTATAAATAGAGAAAAATGCCCCATGCTAGGTGAACAATCTCCAAGAGGATTAAGATATCATGTTACAATACAATTTAAATGAAACCAGCATCTTGCAACTGAAAGATTAAGCTACTTTGTATGATGTTAACACTTGACTGAGCGTATTATTCATGTCAGCTGTACACCTATCTAGAGTATTTACAGTGGACTTGTAACTTAATGTGCTGTAGCTTTCCCAGTACCTCACACCTATGATTTTTTTGCAGTGGGACCCCTGCTGCACCAATGCAGTCTCATTGAAATGAATGAAGAAGACTGCATATTTAGCCACTTCTTCTATTGTGTAAAAGTCCTCTTAAAGGATTACATTCCCTTACAGGATTAAATCCGCATTCGACAATAAATATGTTCAATAGCATCCAAAATGGCTACTTCAGGGACCACAGACAAGGTTTATTTCCACATCCTGTCACTGCTAAGAGGCTGGGCATCACTGTCTTTAAAATAATTCATGGCACGGCAGTGTTAGAGTCCATATAAGTGAAAGGCAGCAAGATTTAGAAGACTAAATTCCCAGGTGCAGGAGTTTTATTAACAGAGAAGACTAGACTGCCACTTTTAAAGATCTCAAGCATCATCAGTCACTGAAAATTATTCAACATGTTTTTAAGCGGTTGACAATATCTCCTACACGAGGTGGTGGTAATAGTTACTAAAAACTGCAGATTATGTAATCAACTCTGTTTATTCATTTGTCTGTCATAAACACACACTATCTGCCAGACTGTCCACTTGGTTTTAAAATACATTTGGCAACATGAAATTTTGACAGAAAGTCTTTCCTCTAGCACCACCATCAGTCCAAGCTTTCAATTTTCAGCTGAACACACCGTGTCTTCTGGCCTTTTCCATAAACTCAATATCTTCTGCACATGCTCCCTACGTGAAGAGACCCATTGATTTTGTTGACCTCATGACCTTTCGCCCAGCACTTCAAACAGCTGTCATCTCTCCAGAACTGCTTGGCTGTGTCAGCACAAAATAAGTGAGATTATGAGACTGGGGGAGGTTTCTGTTGGGCTCTACTGAGCCACGTTTGTGCCGGATTCCTTCAGTTTCTAGGATTTCTATCTCAATTTAGTACATTGATTTTTTTCAATGAGCTCTGAGTTGTTGTCTTAATTGTAGATTAGGATGTAGAGGGGTATTGCTGTGGGATTTGTTTCTCTTTATTCTCCATTTTGATCAACCCAAAACCTAAAAACAAAATAAGCTTGTAATTGTCATTACTGAATCCCAGCTGTATCCAATTTACTCTCCATTCTTTGTATTGTGCTGCTGTCCTAATCCTGGGGAAAAAAAAAAAAAAATCCCAAAAGCTGTCGTGACCTTACAGAATCAGTTTGTTTTGGTTCAGGCACCGTGACCAAACCGGCAGAGTTCAACTGCCACCCCCACCACTCCCACCGTCATCCTGACAGGAATCCTGGTGACAGCTGTCAGTCATCCAGGTGAATGGGTTCATGGCGTGATAAGTCATCCAAGGTGCTGTGTTTGTTTTAACTCTGAGCCTCTGAGTGCATGTGATCTCTTTTACTTAGATCACAATGCAGAGATGAGGGGGTTTTGACAGAGATGGATCCTGGATCAGAATAAAGTAGTAAAGTAGAACAATAGGATGGAAGTAGTATAATGATTGGATTTTTCTTTGTTCAGTCTCTCAAGTCTGTATGCGGCGAGGTGGGCAATTATTCATATTTTGGCTTAAAATCCTGTCATCTTTGTCACCCTTGTCAAGCTACTGAACATGTCAGGAGAGCTTACAAAGTATTTCTGTGAAGCTTAAATAATTATAGTACTTTGTAAGCAAACAGGAGCAAGCAGAGAAGATTGTAGACTTTTTCCTCAGTTAATACTGGAGGCGACTACAGGAGAATGTTAGTGTGATTCAAAGGGAGACGCAGTACACAGTATTAATTCTTGTCATGGTTTTTAGAGGCACTAGACTTGAACTGACCAAAAAAGCCTCTAAAGGGACAATTAGTATTGCAAGTTCTACTGACTGGAACACTTACACTTTTGTGTTATAATGTAATAAACAGCAGAAAATGCTCTTCCCAGAATGGATACAGAGCGTCCAATAAATCTACTGGTATACTTATTATAACCACAAGCCCTAACTCTGAGGGCACCGCTGCAATTTCTTGTATGAATCACCGTCCTCGCTGAAAGCCTTCATGAGGCGTTGAACTGCTTTTGAATTTGGTTCTTTTAAACTTGGTTTACTTTTGAAAATGAAGGAGGCAAATTCAACATTTTTAACAGGTGCTGGAGAAAGCAGGTGGTATTGAAGGCAAAATCTGCCGGCTCACTCCAGCACACTTGTTTCTATGCTCTTGTAACCATTTTTACTGTCTGTTACTGCAATACTTTGAGCCATCATGAAAAAGTTGCAGCAACAGGAAAAATTTGATATTTTGGGAAATGAGATTATTTCCTTTCTGGTGGAGACTAAGAAGAGAAGATTGATAGCACTCTTATGTCTCTCAAAGACTCAAAACAGGGTGAAGCAGCTATTCTGGATCTGTACAAAGGTATGGATTAAACTAATAAGAGGTGCTGGTGGGCAGATCTGGTTACCTTTGAACTGAGCCAGGCTAGCTGTTTCCCTGTCTCCAGTATGCTAAGCTAACCTTCTCATTGGCCTGCTGCAGTTTCATATTTACAGCACAGAATATGAAAGTGGTTTGTATCATCTCATCTAACCGTCTGCCAGAGAGTGAATAAGTGTATTTCCCAAACTGTCACACTACTGCTTTAGCTGAAATGCACCACAGCTGTAGCCAGATGTTTATTTGTGGCCCAGTGAGACAATAATTTGATTCGCCAGCTTGTCACACCCAACAGCCATCCAACTTGGCAGAGCAGACGTGTCCAGTTTAATGCATTGTCTGTAGCCTCCCTGGTATCTTATTACTAAACTGTCTCTCAACAGAATTGTATTTATTAAACAACATGAGGATTACACTTGAATACATTCATAATTTAGTATACAGTATAGATGTGGGGCAGTCTCCTCTTTTTTTGTAATTGTGGGTTTTGCAGCTGTACTGACATTTCCATGAGTGTTCATGGACTCACTGCAAACCAGTTAATTCAGGTGCACCTGTGCTTTGACAGGTGATTGAATTTTACAATTGTGCTCCTCAACCAGCCAAAATCCATTATGAAATGAGAAATTTGGTGACCTCGTGCCATCCATTTCGGGCTCCTGTGAAAGACAAAGCAGTGGACTGGCTTTCATCATGACTAGAGTGAATGTTGTTGTTTTTTTTTTAGAAATTCTGTTGAATTCATGAAAGCCTTCAGCTCCAGCTCTTCCTTATTCTTTCTATTCACAGCTGTCTTTCTTCCCCCATTTCCCCTTTCTCCCTTCCACAGCGACTCCGTCACTCAGCCTCAGTTTCAATTTAGTTAAAGTCCTGTAGCCTTCAGTGAGCCAGTGTTGCCAAACCATTCCAGTACATCCCAAAGTGTTTACCCAAGAAGTGCATCACAGAGACACTGTACGAGTGGCATTCAAATCCAATAAAACAGTCAGAAAATATTTCACTCATGCTTTTTCCAGTCATCTATATGAACTGATCTCACGTCTGTTTCTTTTCACCAAGCACCACGGGACATTTCATCACATCAGGGAATCTTGTCTCTTATTCTTTCTTCTACACGGCCTCACACTGTCTCCTACTCTGATGTTCTTTTTAATTGTCTCCACTCCCTGTCTACCTGTGTCAGTCAATGTGTGTGTGTGTGTGTGTGTGTGTGTGTGTGTGTGTGTGTGTGTGTGTGGTTTGAGTCAGTGCCAGGGCTAAGTGATTAATTAGTAACAACACATTCTGCTTTGCCTTGACAGTTGAGCTGTGGAGGTTTAAGGCCTTTGAGTGCACCTCATGGCTCAACACTGAGACGAAACAGGGAGAAAATGAAGGAGGAAATCAATATTGTCGGGTTGTGGCCACACAACTTTCTCTCCTGTTTGCTGGGGAGAAACAAAAGGCCATCTGTAAGTGAGCTCCTGTAAGAGGGCGAAGGAGAAGGAGGGGAAGAAGATTTTGCATTCATAGGAACTGTACTGAGATCGTCTGCCTTTTACTGTCTATTCTTTTCTTCTGCTTTCTGTGTAAATGATTTTGTCAAGCTCCGTCTGTGCTTCACACACCACTCTTATTTTTCTGCCAGCCATTTTTCTAATCTTTTCTCACTCTCTTCATTGTTTATGCATCCTCATCCCTCTCCCTTTCTCCTGTTACACTCTTTCCTCTCGCTCTCTGTATCTTAGGTTTTACTTGCTTTTTTTTTCAAATTATCAAGTGGCAGTGCTGGGGCTTTTAACAGAATGTATTCACTTAGCAAGGATACCTTTGCCTTCAGTAACAGGAATTTGCAATTATCTGTCAGGCTCAGCGCAGCGAGAGAACAATGCTGGAGAGAGTGTGTCCTCTGAATTCCCTTTAAAGTCAGACTGTGCAGTTCTGCCGGAGCAGTTTCCCCACCGCTCTCATACAGCTCTGTAGCCTTGCTGGCGCCGCCCTTCATTTCCATCTGTACATTCGTGGATGTGTTATCCTGCCATCTGGTTTCTGCGTCTTCCAGAGGAGGTGCAGCTTTAGGCACCATTATATAACTGAAGCGTGGAGGAAGGCTGATTCATTGACTAATCAATTATGGCCATAGTTGAGAAGGCTACATTTAAAATCTGCTGGGGTGTGGAGGACTGATTACCTGCTAATCCCAATCAGAGCAGAAGGCCCACTGGATTTTGTTGTGAACCGAAAACATAAGTTTTACTAACGATTTACTGCAGTTTAGGGGCAATTTAAAGCCACTGGAATTTCTCTAGCTGTTTGTGCTGCAGTGATTTCTGAGAGTAGACTCATACTTTCAACACGTTTTAAAATCGTATCTCACTTATTTAATTAGGGGAATACATTGCGGTCAACAAATTCTGCAACCAGGAAACTGTAATTAATGAGACATCTGTTACTTCCTACTGTAACAACATAGAAAGACTGGTTTACTCCACTGAAAGCCATAACAGGCAATTTCACATACTAATAGACAGTAATAGTAAAAAGATCTGTTGTCATGGTTTGAAAAAGCTGAAACTTATGACACAGGATCTCCATAAACTATATCGCTGATTCCCATCAGTATTTCTACCATCTGAAATAATTCAGAGTAAAAACGAGCAGGTAGCTGTTGTGGACCTTGAATTGGAACAGTATTTGGGCTTTGACTGATGATGTTTCACAAGTCCAGAAGAACACATTACAGAGAAGAACGCAGATTGAGCCCAAGGACAAACCAAAGAAATACTTAGCTAAAGGTAAAATATGAGTAGTTAGCTCAGAGAAATGGGCAAACAGCTAAAATGGTTTGCAAAAACTAATAATGCTTCAAATGGTGTATATCACTGAAGCTGAAAGATTGATATATTCTTGAAATACTTTTAAAACTTGCTGGAAATTCTTTGACCCTAGTCTAGACCGAGTCCTCGCTACAGACACAGTTCTGAGACAGTCAATTCACACACAGTGCCTGACATGAGAATGAAGCACCTCAGATAGAGAGGACAAATGCTCTTTTATTGATGCAGTTCAACGTCCATATTTAGTCAAATGTACATAGAAAATACTATTAGTATTAGTATTTCAGCTCTTGTAATGACACAAATATACTGGCACGCATGGTGAAATTACTGATAAAACCTCATGTAATATTCAGCAGATGCAGCTAATCCGTGTACATATATACACTCTGGATTCTGCCCAAATGTGTATTAGGCAGGATGGCATACAATAGGCTGCAGCTGCAGAATGATGGCAAAGGTGGACAGAATTTCTATAGCGGCCCATTACGCAGTATAAAAATGGTGGTTATGTGAGCGGATGCTTTAAAATGTGAATGAGAGATATTCCTGTTCACGCTCCCTCTTGACCATCCTAAACCTGGTTATAACCTTGTCCTGTCCATGTGTCTTTGTCCACAGAGAGTGCTCAGATCAACAACAATGTGGGACCGGGCTCAAACATCGGCCAGCAGCACCCTTACCCTGCCCTCAGCCAGCTGGCTCACGTCTATGAACAGCAGCAGCAGCACCAGCAGCAGCAGCAGCAGCAACAGCAGCAGCAGCAAAACAAGGATCTCAACAAGTACGCCTCCCTGAAGGCTGTGGGTGAGTGTCTATCAAACTTCGCATTATCTTAACATCTTTAAAGTTTTAGATGAGCAGAGAGCGTTTTCACAGTTTGAGAGAGGCAGTGTACTTGATGTTGCGTGACTGGTTATAAAAAAAAATTTAAAAAAAAGAACAAGAAGAAAACAGAAACTGATTTCTCCAGCTGTTGCTACTGGCTCTGACTATAGCAGTGTTTGGAAAGGGTGTATCGTCGTCACTGTGATTCTTGGGGCGCCCCGCCACCCCCCAATGTGGTTGCCAGAGTCACCATCTGATGTATCCTGGCAGCGAGAACTTCTTGATCTGATTGAGAAATGGAGAACTGGGGTTCTGATTTATTCATTACTTTCCTTTTTTTATATTTTCCTGAGGGAGTGTATAAAAATTATTAGGGTGTGGAGGGGGCTGAACCCTATATTTGACTTTTCGTTGAAAGCATCATGTTCAATCTCTAACTATAATTATAAAGTTCCAAGTCTACTGTTTCTAAAAACTGATATTATGACTCCAGTATACTCATTTTAGTTATGAAGTTCTCTTCTGCATATGGCTAAATACATGTTTATGGTCCATGGCTTCTGTACATAGCTATTTTGTCTTCTTATTCCAATAAATTTTGCAAGAAAAAGATTAAATTATAAATCTGAAGCAAGAAAAAACTAAAGATCATCCCCACCTTCCCTTCAGCAAAAGAAAAAAACTACATAAGGTTCCCTTTTTTCTTACCCTACCTCCCCTCCTTAATAATTTACAATCCCTCAAGATTTTGGGATCCAAACACGAAAGGCACCGGATCATTTTTCCAGAGGTGTCCAGGAATGATGCAACTAAGCTAATGCAGTCTCACAGGCTGGTTTGACAGGTGTTATTGATTATCAAACTGGACCCAGTGTAAAACAGAAACAGCCTGCTTATCAAGCTGTTCAGCTTGATGCATGCCACCAAATTCAATGAGGTCATTTGCCAGTGCAGCTGATTTGAATTTGCCTCACCATATGTTATTGGCAGTGGCATC
This sequence comes from Toxotes jaculatrix, assembly GCF_017976425.1. NCBI lineage: Eukaryota > Metazoa > Chordata > Actinopteri > Toxotidae > Toxotes > Toxotes jaculatrix. The sequence goes on from NC_054414.1 coordinate 7,074,804, forward strand.
ACTATTTCATAACCTGAATGAATTTCAGATTGACTTGTGAATTTTTCAGTGTGTGTCTTGTTGGCTTGTTCATTCAAGACAGGTACAGAGCCCTGCCCTCACTTGATTCAGAATTCAGCCCACTCACACCAGACATTATCTACTAACACATTGGCATATCTGTATAAACAGTGCAAACAAGATGCTTTTTGTGCCTTTTATTAGAGGAACAATCAGACAGAGCCTGTCTTTGAAAAGCCTTTTCTCTGCATGCCAAACAGCAGAAAGTAAAATATTTGATTCATGACAGATGTAGGTGTGAACTTCCTCTGTATTGTGAATGTAACCCCCTACACCACGCTGCATGTCAAGTGCTCCAACTCATCTGTAGACATGTTACAGTAACAGATGATGCTTGTTTGTGCTGAGTACTGCTTTGTTGCCCCGGAAGCAAGAAGATGTGTAATTACGGTAACAGTTTATATAACTGCCAGCAAAACTGAGAGCAGAGAAACAAATGAATAAGTGATAAGTGGACACATCTTTTTTTTTTTTTTTTTTTTTTGTGAGCTTAAAGGAAGGCCACGCTAAAAGAACATCAGTGGAAATGGTGATTAACACTGTCATCCTGAACCCTGGACACTGACATCTTTATTATTTTGTGGCATATTTTTAGAATTCCCTGATTACTGGCCAAATATAGACTTCAGACAATGGCTAGATATTTTCAGCCCAGCTACAAATGTGTTTGATTGCAGAAAATTGCTCAGTTATCTAAAACACCAACAGAAAACGTCTTGGTGTCAGTCTCTGAGGACCAAAGAACAAAGGGATTCTTTCTCAGCTCAACATTTTCGACCAGTGTTCAGCAAAAAAGAGAAGTAATCCATCATAGAAGAGGCAGAGATGCCAATTCCTCCAGCGACGGGAGCTTCGATAGATCTGAGTGCAGTGCAGCCACAAGACGCTGCAATTTGAGTAAGGGATGTAACCCCACTGTTTCTCAACTGGAAAACCTCACTCTGATGTTAGGCTACTGCTCTCCTTTCATCTAACCGTACATTACACCAACAGATGGATGCAGCACATGCTCTGGGGACTGAGTATGGCATTTTGGGAAATAATGGAAATCTCCTACTGCAAACAGGTGCAAGAAAAAGGCAAATTCTAGCAAAAACCCTGGAATTTGGGGACTATTACTATTATTACTAGTATTAGAATGTACTCTGTGGAATATCAGTGTTTATGGATACACTTTTCCTTTGTTTCATGCATTAAAAATGACCAAAATTTGCCCCAAAATATAAATTAAGTAATTAAAATTAATGTGCATCTGCTCTTTCTCCCTCAAAAAATCCTGATCTATCAATGTACAAACAGTCCAATTCACTGCTGGGCATGAGATGTCTTCTATTTCACAGATAAGTCCATTCTCAGTGTGCATTGGATGTTTTTTTTTCATACAGACAGAACAACTGTAACATGTTTTCCAAATTGAGGCAGTTCAGTTTTTCAAACTAAAATGCTGCGTACTCCCACACACTTCTCTCTGCTTTTTTCTGTTTGACGACCTAACTTCCAGTTAAGTTTGCATTTCAGTGGACTAAAAAACATGAGTGAACGGTTTGGCGCTGGAGAAAAAGTCTGAAACTTGTACTGCCTTTCATATTTTGTGAATCAAGAATCAGTTTTATGATTTATGATAATCAGTCCTGAATGCAACTGTGACACCAAGAATCTGAACAGAGTTGTGACCCCAGATAACAATAGGCAAAATTTCTGAGGACCGGATGACATTGATATTGTCTGTTTAAAATTGAAATTCCTTTGTTTTATCGTTCACACGTACAGAGTTAATCTTGTCTCACAAAACCCCTGCATAAATATCCAACAATAACATCCATGAAAATGTTCACTGTGACTGATTATTATTGTGAGGCTATGTTTTTATAATATACTGACATGTTCTGAACACCAAGTTTGCCAGGGAGGCAGAAAATCAGTCTAAAATGACGCATTATACTGTGAAAATGATTGGAAGTAATCTAAAATGTACACAATCTCAAGTTAAAAGGATAAAAAGTGCAAAACTACCAGTGTGGTTCATTTACAATGAGGCAAATTTGTACATTTGGGTTTGCACAGTGCTCTCTTTGCAAAGGCTGAATCGAGTCCAGGCAGCAATACTGAAATTAGATTCAAACCTTTTAGCACATCTGTGCTGTCTGTCAATATCCTCCCCTTCCTCCTCTTCAGCTCCTTTTGCACCCACTTCTTCCTCTCTGTTTCTTTATATGTAAAATGGCCCTCGTCTTCCCTTCACCACCTCTCCTGGGCCATTTTCCTTCATCCTGTTTGCTCTTCTAACCTTTAATGTCTTGGTTTGTTTTTCTCTCCCGCATCATTTTCCTCTTGCCTAGCTTTTCCCTTCATTTCCTCTCACCTTTTCTCAAGCCTGTTCCCTCCCTCCCTCCTCTCCCCACTCCCCATCTTCTCTTCTTCCTTCTTTCATATTGCCGCCTTTATCATCCACCTCCTGCCCTCTCCTCTGCGTCTTCCTTCACCTTTTCCTTTTTGATTCTTCCACCCCCTTCCCCAATCCATCATGCTCCGTATCGCTCCTTAAAGAATCATTGGGCTGCTAATCTCGATCCTGCCTTATAGTGGCTCATATCTGATTCTATTTCTGTAATTGAAGGAAGGCCTCTCTCCCTTGGGCTCACACTTGACTGACAGATTTCCATTCCACAAGTGGTATTCAAAGAGGCACCTATGAAATGATTGGAAACCTGTCCAGAGATATACAGCAAAGGATCATGGGATTCCAGTAGGCAAACTGCCATTGCTGTGAGTCCAGTGATGGGAACGTCACTCACGAGCTGTGAAAAATATTTGTGTGTGTGAAGTACAGAGACAGAGAGGGCAGACAGAAGGAGAGGGAGTAAATGACAGCAAACAAAACCAAAATGCCAGCGGTGGCTCTTTCTGAAGTCACCTTTGTGCGAGTTCTGTTAATCCTGGACAGCATAAATGGACTTTGCTTTCCTTTTCTTCTCCTCTGCTGCACCGTCTGGTGTTTTCACTGTCTGTTGACCCCATGAGAAATAGAACCAAAGTCTAAGACCAACACCATTTTCCCAACTGCCTTTTTTTTCCTTTTCTTTAATTGCCTCTGCCACTTTCCCAATGGTCTACCATCCAGCTGATAAGCCTCACTTCTGTCAATCAATAGCCATCTCCACTGTCCCCCTGTGCATCTATATAAGGTCACTTTATTGAATTCTAACTGCAACCAAGGCAAAAACCGACTAATAAAGGTTCCTGTATGCAGACCTGTAACTCAGCTCGGAGGAGGACACATTCTCCTAGAAGCACAAATGACCAATTATGGCCCACGTCTAATGCAAATCTGCTGCCATAAACCCCAAAGAGATGAACGGCGTGCTCCTACATGTCTGTTAATACGTTACTTTATCGTGTTAGGACATGCGTGGAAAGTAGTAATTAAGGAATGAATTTATCACGATTACTCGTGTCCTGCATCTTCCTAAAGACTCTACAGCAACACTAGGTTTTACAATATAAGCCAATACTATCAACCTCATGGTGGCACTAAGGGCAAACTTAGAGGATCACCAGTCACTAGCACTCATCCTTTGTGTATCACAAATGTCTTCTCTGCTCAAAGTTTCAGATCAATCCAACCAATAGTTGTTGAGACATTTCAGAGTGGACCAAAATGGTGCATCAACCCAGGAGACCAGCATTGACATTCCTGGAGCGACCCTGCTCCGGTGGCTGAAATGTCACATTTTCTAGCAGAGCGCAAACAGTTTGCACCTGTATCTCTAACAGTTGATTTTATGTCCTACAATTACCAGTAGTTCAGCCACTCTTGCCTGACATTACTGTATTTCTGCAGTGAAGATAGCAGCTGATCTACTACAGAGAGCAGGTTCAGATTACATCTCACATCCTGTGCCAACATCTTTCTATTAGACAATTTTCCTGCCAAAGAATGGAGCCATTTCGCTGTGAAGAATTTACTTATCAAAGTTAAAAAGAATCACAGACGGCATTTGCTTCATCATAAGACAATAAAAAACTAAAACCCAGACTAATGGATGTGTTTTATTAGGGTGGCAGCACCGTGACATTAAACTCTACTTGCTTATAGTAAATATTAAAAAATGTCAGGAATAAATTAGATCTTTGATTTTGCAAAAAGATATTGTAAAATGTAAAAAAGAAATTTAATGGAGGCTGTAAAGAGTTTTAAAACTAATAAAGCCTCCATCACCTTGGCAGTAGACAACCTTCTTGTCTAATACAAATCAGATTGACACACTGGTCTAACCCTAATAAGGTCTTTATCGGTGCTGAGGGACCTCAGAGAAGCAGTGCTTGATTTTATTTTTTTTTTTTCCTGTGATGCATAATGTGTGTTAGTCTCTGTGGGGTGCTGGCCTTTCTCAGGCAGAGGCACGCAGAGCCCATACTGCGTAACAGCGGTGTTTTCCATTTCCACTCACGTACCCCGCTGGATGTGTGCACTGTTGAGCTGACTGCCGCCGGATTGATTCACCTGTCGCCTGAGCAAGTTTGATCCCCAGGGGCGGTCTAGCGGCAACTCTGTGGGTGAGACGTTACTGCTCTCCTTCCACCCACAGCCCCCTCTGCTATCCCTCCACTTGCTTCTCTCCCCCGTTCACAGAGCGATAAACTAGATTTATAGTCACAGTGGAAAAGCAAACTCGCTGAGTGTGTTAACTTTATCTTCAACGATGTGGAGGCAACAAGGGTTTAAGAGTAATGACTCGACTTTGAAAGTGAATCCGACGGAAAAAAAAAGGTCACATTTTGCAGTGATAAGAGAGACTGTAGCTTGGTGACAGTGACTGACAGAGGGAGGAATAAATGTGAGGCATTAAAGCTGACTGCTCCAGGGCTAAAGAAACACACACGCACAAACACACACAGGTATACAGAAGATATGTGAAGACGTTTAAACCAGCACATAGAGCACAGAGAGGCTGAACCATCTGTATTGATTCTGTCTGCATTTAAATAGGTAGACACAGGTTGTGTGTCTGTTGTGTGAGACTGACAGTCTGTGTAAGCTTGTATGTTTATACTGTATTTAAATCCTCATAGATAAAAAAAAAAATAACTTGCCACCAATGACAACAACTTTTTTCTGCAGTTCTCTGGCCTGATTGAAATGCAGTACATCCACTTGTTGCTCTTCAGGGTAGCGTTTCAAGAACTCACAAAGCTAAAATGTTCATACAGGATGCATTTTGATATGGATTCACAACATTTGTGCAGAGTGCTGAGCTCATCAACCTACCCCCAGGCACATCTTTCATGAACTAGCAAAGTTGCAGAGCTCCCCACAAGTATTTATCTCGAGAGAGAGAGGGCGTCCATAAGCCAGCAGACCTACACCACTATTTGGAAAGTGGAATCACACAACACACAAACACTGTTACATTATTAGTTAAAGGTCTTCAGAGGTCCAAAATCTTGGACCGGATCTAAAACTGACCTACAGAAAACACATCTGAACCTAAAGTTCGAATTTCTTAATTAATTTTCAAAAAAAGAAAGACTCGACCCAAACAGGTCTGAGGATAATTAGACCAGATCCAGACTGTGATTGACTCAGAGAGAGAGAGAGAGAGAGGGAGACAGAGAGAAAACACACCGGCAGCAGCATGAGGTCCTATCAGTTAATTTGATTAATTAACAAACAGCCACAGTGGAAAACAGCAGCAGCACCATAATAATGATAATATCCTACGAACGAATGCAAAGTCGTAGAAAATGAAATAATTTGTTTATTTGCTTCAAAGACAAATTTATAGAAATAATTGGAAGTTTCTTGCACACAGTAAAACAATTGGTAGCCAATTGGGTGATAAATAGTCAAAAGACAATGTTCTAACTGTGAATCAGATTCCAGTAAACTGCCATTTACTTGCATAAATCTTGTGGGCTAATGCTTTTCCTGAGATAAGCTGGGTTTCAGTTCCCTTCTCAGAGCAAAGCTCCAGTGAGCTGTGAAGTTCACGGTTCTCATGCTCCCTCTCGCCTCATAACACACCTGACACCACACACGCTTGGGATCATTCGGATTCACTCAGGTATTGGACACATTGACACAAAGACCTGAGACCTGCAGCGCTGGAAATAGTGGTAGAAAGTAGAATTTGGACCCAGTCCAACTCAGGTTCCAGGTGGGGTTTTGGTTCCACAGAACCTAATTTAAGGAAGTCCTCAAAAGGAAAATTACATCTTGTCACTCAATGATTGGACCTACAGACAGTTTATGTACAAGGGACAGGTGTTAGAAGAATGACCACTGTAGTGTATGCTGTATTGGTTTTTAGCTTTTTTGTGAGATACAAAAATGTCATGCCAGTGCATACACAGAACCAGATCTATCACTTTACACGAGAGAGCATTGTAACTAGAATTGCACTTCCCTTTTCCTCCTTAGAAAATTTAAATATTCTCTTTATTAAATGTCAAAAGGAGAAAAATAATGCACAGTGTTCGAAAAAAAAAAAATGGCCACCACAGTGCATGTTGTAATGGCTTCACATCTTTCTCCCAGATTCTTCCTCTTTTTATCACAGTGAACACCTTCCCACCACACAGAAATGAGATGTTTTCTTGGCTTTGTAAGGGAGGAAGAGGCGAGGTGGAGGAGACATTCTGGGCTTTCCTTTTGATTTCACTCCTCCGGTGGCACAACAGGCCTCAATATGCAGGCGTTTACAGTAGCCCTGACACCCTGGTTGGTCAGTTTGATGAGGGGAGGCTGACTAACAAAGTTAAAGTAAACGGGGTTTGTTGTGCGTGCGTGTGTGTGTGTGTGTGTGTGTGAGTGTGCGTGTGCATGTGTGTGTGCTCACATGTGTATTTCTTAGTTTGCAGCTGATCTGCAAACTGCTGAAAGTCTTATTTTATGAGTCACTCTATATGACGGTTTTATTTTCTTTCTGTTCCACAGCAGTAAAAACAGACGAGATGAGGATATTGTTTTTTCACAACTGACAGCCTAAAAAGAGCAAACAGCCAAACTGGAGGAAGCCAAGTCATTTAGATTTCAACATTTAACCTAAGATTTCAGCTGTGCTCTTTATCAGCTTTCATGTCCACTTATCATTTTCATTAGCTCTCTGTTTCTCTCTCTCTCCCTCTCTCTTCTGCCAGCTGCCAAGTACAACGGTGAACTCTACAACAAGCGTCGGCTGATGGTGGAGCTGCCTACGAAGGGCGGCCTTCCTCTCCAGCCGATGGGCAACTCCAGACCCTCTATGGGCAACATGTCGACGATGACTCCTCCGATGACCACCAATCCTATGGCTTCAAACCCCATGACCTCCAATCCCATGAACCCCACTATCACCCCGATGACTTCAATGACCCCAATGACGTCTATGACACCCATGACCTCAATGACACCCATGACCTCAATGACGCCCATGACATCCCTCACCCCGATGACCTCCATGACACCTATGACTTCTCTTGGTCCTCTGACTCCAGAGCCAGTGGCCACCTACGTCACAGAGATGCCCAGCATCTCCTCTGTCTCAACTCTCCCGACAGAACGACACATAGCTGGTGGAGGAGGAGGTGGGGGACTGAGGCCGAACGGCCAAAAACCCAAAGGCAGCCATGGCCACGCTGCCCACAGCTCTCACAGCTCTCACACTCATGCTCACAGCCATAGTAGCAAGCCGCCAGGACTCGGGGCTACCTCCCTGGCACACATGGCGGGGACCATGCCAGGTGGCACATCCCTGGGCTTCTCCAGGGCCGCCGAGACAACCATTGGCTCCAGCTCAGCAACAATGGGCCGCCCAATGGCGTACAGTTCTAACACAATCGCAACTGGGCATGGGATTGGGCTGGGGTTGAGGGGCTGGGACGGGACTGAGACAGTGGGCCGGAGGAAGACCTACGGGCATAAGAGGCCTCAGTGTACCGTGTTGGAGCCAAACCAGCTCCACAGCACCAGAGGCCACAGCCACAGCCAACACTTCCTCCCCACACAGCCCTACTTTGTGACCAACAGCAAGACAGAGGTGACTGTGTGAGAGAGGAAGAAAAAGAGGGAGAAAAAGAGGGGGAAAGGATGCATGTGGAGTGATGGCACAAGTAATCTCTGAGTGGAGACACCAGCTCCTGGGGTGGTCAAAGGGTGGTGCAGATCTGTGTGTGTGTTTGTGTGAAGAAGTCAAGGCTTGTTGGTATAGTGGTAAATGTGGTGGGACAGTGACACTGTGTCTGAGTGGTCCTCATTTCACAAATGGAGAGTTCACCAATCAAATCACTCAACAGATCTTTGTTGTCAAGAGGATGGGAACCAAGTTGGCGGCGTCTGTAACCATAACAGCAAAGCCTATAGAACAGGGATGTCTGTACACTTGTGGTGAAATTAGAGTGTTGTCTCACGGATAATATCTACTCTGTAATGATAACAATATCTGAGCATTACAGTGCGACTACACACAGATGATGAAGTGGGGAAACTGCTGATAATAAGAGGGACTGGCTTTATGGTACGAACCAAACCTGAGAAGCAATATAAGGGATCAGATGTAAAGCACCGAAGCATTGTGGGAAAGGAGAAATACAACAAGTTCACCCACAAACCTCACAGCAAGAGTTCTGCTCATCTGCCCAACAAAGCTTCAAATGGTTTGGAGGAAATAACATTCCCTTATGATTCACCCCCAAATCTCCTGAGGGCTTTGAAACAGACACACACGATGAGGGCGCTGGGCTTTGGACTGCAGACATGCAGGGCTTTGTACTGTGGCTATTCAGAAGCGCCTTCAGAAGCTCTGCAGCTGAAGGTCGCCCTTTTCCACAAGGCTCCAGCACAGAGAATGGAGGCTGTCGCACTGGCATTGTTCTGTTCTGATCTCTTCTGTGTGGTGACAGCTGGCCGAGAGGAGGGATAAGGAGGCAGGGAGGCAGCATCTGGATGATGCTGCAGCTAGCAGAGGCTCCTCGGAGCATTATACACACACACACACACAAGTGCACACATTCAGAAAACGTGCACATGCGGACACATGTTTTCATACACACACTCACACACACATACTCACACTTATATACTACAGAAACACAAAACACCAGGGTTTGACTGATATGGGTTTTTGAAGAATGATACCAGTCATTTTAGATTTCAGTTAGAGATGGTTGATAATTTATTTAATTTGTCTATATTTTTTTATCGTTTCATTTGACTGTTTGCTTTCCAGAATTTATGTTTGGTGTTGATGATATTCATGTCGGTGAATTTAGGCCCTTACAATACTCTAAAACCCTTTTCTGAAACCCTGAAAAATCAAAGTCACTTTGTCCTTTCATTGAGAGGATTCATACAATTTAACTATGTTTGAATTCCAAACATATTTACAAAAGAGGTGCACAAAAAAAAATAGTTTGACAATTTGGGAATTGTTGCTAGATGAGAAGAATGATATCACATGTCTGTACGCTAAATACAGTATGAAGCAACAGCCAGCAGCCTGTTAGCTTAGCTTAGCACAAAGACTGGAAATGGTGAAGCAGCTATCCTGGCTCTGTGCAGCGATACAGCAACAAACTTAGCCTACCAGCACCTCTAAAGCTCCTGAATTAACACATTATATCTTATTTGCTTTATTTGTACAAAAACCAAAATGTAAAAAGGACACTTTGTGGTTTTATGGAGGGTTATATGCCAGACTGTTTCTTTACTGGAAATCGTTAATTCCTGGAGTCAGTCAAGAAAATGTCGAACTATTCCTTTAAAAGAATAAACTAAAAAATAAAGCTATTTTAATGTGATTGTTTAGTAAGGGCCTCAATCATACTGGAAGTGGGCGAAATCACTTATTTAATTAAAATATATGTTTTATGTACAGCACATATTAATGAGCCAACTGAGCAACTATATACCTAAAATATTTCATTAAGTGGACCAAATGTAATCTCTGGCTTCTCAGCATTGGATTTCTGCACAGATTTTTCTAAGAATGTTCTACTTCTCCAGATTTAGGCAAAAGCAAGAATCTTTTGTGAAAAGGTGGGTAAGACAGGAATAGAAATACCACAGTTTTTGCTGGTAATGGAAGACACTGCCACAAGAAAATAGTCTTGATTAGATCACTCACTGTACTTAAGCTCTAGCTATAAAAAAAGAAAAAAGAAAAAACACATCACAACCAGCAGGAAAAAAAATATCTGGGTTACATGACTCACACATGAAAATAAATCCTTAAGTCTGACAAATAGGCCAAATCTTCTAAGGGCTTCTCTGAGCCTATTTGCTAGTTTGGTAATGATGTGGTACTTATTAGCAACTGCAGCCACTGTTATCATTTTGACCTTGTTATCTGAAGTGCTGCTTCCACCTCTAAGACCCTCTTTACACTTGCGATTAAGATGCATTTTTGAGCGATCAGATTGTAATCAGACAGTGCTTAGCCACATTAAAGTAAGAATCTAAATGCACCCAAGACACGGTGAGGAAGGATTATGATTTGATTGCTTCCATCTCTGGAGGTGGTCAGAGAAGCATTTGGAGTAAGTGTCAATCATCATGTCTTAGAAATTAGTGTGCAGGTCCAGCTGAAGCACAAGCAAACAGGTGATTGGGCTGCTCAGACAGCATCACACTGACAAAGACAGACTGTCAAGGCATTTGTCGATAGAGAACAAGCTCGAAAAAAGGTGTTAAATGTCCATTTTAAAGCATGTAAATATAAGAGGAAGAGGTGCACATGACAATCTGGTGAGAGAAGAAGACACTGGATTTCAGTGTGACACATTTTATTGCCAGGTCCAGCAGAGCTACACTCATTTTGGGTACACTGTGTATTCAGAATGATCAGGCAGGAGGGTGGGGGGGCTAATACTACAGCTTCTAAATCAAAAGCTACATGAAACAACTAAGCCAGCTGAGAACAAGATAAGGGGGTCTACAGGGGATATTTCTGCCCTCATGCTGCGGAACCCCTGCTGCCTTGAGGTTCACATGACTGGAAACCTGAGACCAAATTGGAGGCATGGAACAGGATTTAAGAAGTCATCAGAGCATTAAAATGTGTCACCTATACACCCACACCTAACTCACGTACGCACACACGCACACACACACAGAATACGTTACAGGGTGGACTCTGCTTCCCTTCTGCTCCCACAGTTCCGAGCGGCAGGCGTCATCACAGCAGAGAGACAAAGAGTCAGTACTGTTACTGCGCCTGTTGTACATGAAAGACTGTGAAACTCCAGACCTTGGCCCTTTGTAGCGAAAACTGATATTATGCTTTTTATATATATACATATATATAGATATAAATATAAATAGCCTTTCTCTCTTAATCTCTTTCTTTTCATGCTTTCTTCTTCAACACTTCTTTTCACCCTTTCCTTCTTTGCTCCCTCCGTGTCTGAATGGGAGACCTTCAGAGCAGAAATATCTGAGAGAAACAAAAGTGAGGCTGTGATGAATCTTTTCTGTGATCGTGGAGTACAGTCATGATGAGACAGTGAATAATAATAATTCACCCCCACATTGAAAGGCATGATTGATTTTCCCCTTGTTCTAGCAGGAAATATAAGTGATTGATTCTGTGTGCCAAAAAAAATGTAATTCAGTTTGCAATTTTGTACCATTGTGTGTCCTGTTGAACACTGCGCACATTTCACTCTTTAAAACTCTGTGTATGCCTGTGTGTATGTGTGTGTGTGTGTGTATCCAACTTTGGCATATGATTATTGTCTCTGAAGAAGTCAAAACTCAAACAAACAAACCAAACAAAGTGAATCACAAAGAATTGGAGTTCACAATCCCTTAAACCTGTTTGCTTCCAGTGATAATCCTTCGCAAATTATGTTGTTTTTTTCCTCATCGTTGTATTTATTTCCTCACTTTCTTGACAGCTGGTGGTTTTGTTTGTGACAGAGACAGAGTTGAGAAGCAGGTCAATGTTTGCTCAGGATGTGCATTATCGGACCCAATTGACTTAATCCAGCAAGGCAGAAATGTAGAAATGTGAACCCTTCTTGCTGCCCCATAGTGCTCCCTCCTTAAAGCCCATTCAGCTCTGCAAAAGCAGCCACTGGAACAATTGGTAAGCAGGCAGGGCGGTGGAAACAGCCGGTAAACAAAAATAAAATAAAACAAACAAAAAAACCTTTATCCCTCACCATAACAGCCAAAATAAACCTGATGGACAGAGAATTGGTTGCGCCGACAGGGTCATGGTTGATAGGGTCAGGGCCACAAATGAGTGGGTTCAGGAGGCAGTCATGTCTGACATTTTTCATCACACGTCTCAGTCAGACAAAAAATGCCACAGCAAAGACAAAAGGACCCAGGTAGTCTACACAGGCTCAACACAGCCAGTTCAGCGACAGAGCCAGGAGAGTCTCTGCAACAGTGAGTGCTCCTGTTAATCATTTATTGAACAGATAACCTGTGAGATTTTTTTGTTTTTCTGAATTTTGATAAAATGTAGTGTTTGAACTTATTGTCAGTGCTGGCTCAACATACTGTCATTTTAAATGTTCACTCAATCATCATTCCTCATCAGTCCTGTTGTAATTTGAAGGATAATTTTATAGCTCAGAGATGGCTGCTTTCCTTTTTGGCATGTTTACTTTTAATCAATGAGCTTTCCCTCATTAGATTTTCTTTTTAGTTTCTAACATTTTCTTTAAAACAAAAAACAAAACGCTAATGCTTATGCCCACAACCTCCTTTATCCACAAATAGTTCTGAAAAGGCGAGACACCCATTGAATAACAGTGCAAGCATCCATGAGCAGGGTATAGAATGAACCCATATTGTAGTGTATAATTTACAAAAGTATACTTTTAACACTGCAAAACCAGTTTTGCAGTGGCTTGGTCACACCAGCATTTCAAACTGCAAAATTTACTGGTGTAATCCATGCACGTTTTTCGTGTTGAGTTCAGCTTTGGTTTAGCAACAAGCCCCGCGAGCAGCCAAATATTTTGCAAAGACACATGGATGACTTCACTGTCCCACTTTCTGGTGTGACCAGGCCTTTAGTCCATCAAGCTACTGGTCATACAAAAATTGGGTCACCCAGCTGGCCACTCTGTAGACAGACAGTTCACCTCGTAGTGTCTTACCACCTACCACGACACTGCCAAATGAGATCCCCATTTAGGATGACCACTCAGTGTGAACTCATTGCTCCAAACCATCCAGGTCCTGATTGCCCTGTAGGTGCACCGCCTGCCACAGTTTATAGCTTTTTCTTTACTATTTTTTTTCTCCTTCCTGGCTGAATGGAAGTCAAATGAAGAGTGGAGGTGCAATTGCCCTAATTACAGGAATCAGACCCAGGTTAGAGGGTTCAGCGATTCACCGGCACATTGATCAGCAACAGAGGCAGGAGCAGGAATCAGGCCAGTCAAGCATGCAGCCTGAAGTTATGTGGTGTTAAAGCTTGTGCTGAATATGCTTTGGCCTTGTGACCTAGAGTTAATAAGTAATATTATACTGTGTTTGCAAATGCGAAATTTTGACTGCTTTTACACCCAGCCTTGCAACAAAAATCCCCAAGTGAATAGAGAAAAGTGAAACCTGTCTCATTTGTTCTTGTATTAAATCAAATTAAATTAAATTCCTGCATCTGGCATGAAGACTTCACATTCCCAAGTAAGAGATCTTTTTCCTCTTTTGTCCATTACATTCTCTTTGCTGTCATAGACCAGCTAGCTTGTCAACCACATGCTAACTATCTGATCATCCAAATGATTTAATAGAAATACACATTTTTCTGCATTTTCTGCCTTTGCTCACAAATTTGCAAAGCCCATTCTGCCAGACTGTCGGCCCCCCTATCACTGCTGCACCCCCGGACTGTGATCCTGCAACCCACATTGTGGCAAAGCCTCCTCCCATGCGTCTAAAAACCATAAGGGCACGGACAAATGCAAACAGCAAGAGTAGCTTATGAGTAAGCAAGATTTTAATGAAATGTCTCAAAGCAAAATAGAGGATAAGCTGGAAAGCAAACACCTTGAAAAGTCACCCACATACACGCTCGCAGTGCACACATTGACAAGCACGAGCAGTGACAAAACCTTATACTCCCACCGGAAAGCAGAAGCTTCACTGAGAGGCAGGAAGAGGCAGGTGACAGAGATGGCTTGGCAGTTAGAGAACGATATGAATGGGATATGAAAATGGGGATTGTGGTCCAACTTCTCTCTTGGCGTGGCTCGGAGAGAAGCCCATTAATACAAAAACGTGACCCCATTTGACAAGTTGTGCTGAAATCAAGCTCTCTTGTTCAGCAGAGCAGCGAGCCGCCAGGTAAAAAAACGAGCAGTGCAATATCTACAAGGAATATTCAATAAGAGACAGAACAGGGGCCGTACTGAGACCAGTGGCCGGGAGTGGGGGGGGGGGGGGGGGGATTTATGATTTTTCACTGTATTTTTTTTTTTTATCACCGAAACCCAGAGAAATGTGGGGTACAGTTTTGGTGCTGCAACAGAGACTCTGTCCACAGTGGCACACAAAGACTGAAAAGGGACTCAATGTCAACACTTGATGGGGAGGAAGCTCTGAATTATTGATACTGCAAAACGGTGGCGGTGAACGGCACATGAGCGCAAACAGCTCCATTTAGAAAGCTGTGAACCAGAGACTGTTGGCTCACACACACACACACACAAACACACACACAATCAAAAACTCCTGTCCAGTGATTTCATATTGTCACAGTATTACTACCCAGACATGCAGACTCTCAGACTATTGATCATTGATGCAGCAGCTCAGTAGATTCTGAAATCAATCACTGATTCCTTTAGACAGATTAGACAGATGTCTAGAATATGAATCTGGTTGAGTCAGTATTTTTTTTTAAGCTCTGTATCCCATTTAAAGTTGAAGGTGTGAAGCATGGATTGTTGTTGATGTCAGTCTGAATCAGGACAATGCAGTTGTCTGTAAATATTCATTTCTTGATGAGGAAGTAGTGAGGATTTTTCCCTTCATCACTCCAGATAAAATGCAGTACACTCTTTTCATTAAAGAAAAGAAAGAGCAGCATCATCACGATCAGAAAGTGGGATATGTACAGTGCATCAGAGACGACACTAAAGGGCTCAAAACACAAGCTACATTTTTACCAGATTTTCCTCCATTGTTTTCTTTTCTATCCTTTGCTGTTGCTGCTGGACTTGATAGCGTTGTAAACGTTACAGCCTATGAAGAACAGCATCCTTACAATCAGAAAATCTGTATATCACGATATCATCAAAGAGTTTCTTGTCAGCTACGTTTACGACTTTATGCGCAATGTTTTCACCAGTATGGAGCTGTCTACTTATGCACATGGACACAGAGGAGACGCAGTGTTTGTTGTCCAGTAACGCTCAACATCTGTTTTTTAAAAAGGGTTTGCTCCTACGGTGTGCTTTATATGTACAATTTTGATCATAAACCTATATTAAATATACCTGCTGTTAGCATTACGGAAAGGATATAAATCACAGCGGATGTGAAAAACACTCTGGTTATTGACCTCTGCTACGGTTCAGAGCCAAGAGATTTTCCATTACCTTTGAAGAATCAATAAGCTATTTGCGATATGACTACTATCCATTAGCAAGCATATCCTTTTATAGAATAACTCATTGATTAACTCATTTTGGTGTTAATCATGCATTACATACAAAGTTATATGAGATCCAATTTTCTATTTTTGATGTCCAGACCAGTTTGTGGTATTTATGCATATGTGTATATGGATACATATGGCCCCAACACTGCATTTATGCGTGACTAGTACAGCATATTTTCTATGGTAGAGCCCATCTCCCACTATTGTTTGCACAGTAGCTTATAATATGCACCGTGATGCCCCATCGTCCTTTTACTGTTTACTGACTTTATAATTTGTGAAATTACGTTATGGAAAAGCTGTATTTTGGTACTATTCAAATATTGTTAGAAAAAGAGGTATAGCAGACGTTTTGTCCAAGAAATATATTACCATAGTGTTGCTATGAATTAGTCCGTTTTCCTTATTTTGGGGAGGGATGACAGGGATATTTTTGTTCTTCTTTTGTTGTTGATTTGCAATCTGACAGTATATCACCATTGTTCTATATACGACTTTCTTACGTGGCAATAAAAGATGACTTCTGTAAAAACGCTTCTGTCTTTGCCTTCCTTTGATGCCTCTTTTTATTCTCTTTTGTTTCTTTATCCTGTCGTCTTCAGGAAGAGATACAGTACAGTCCTGCAGTCCCCCCCCCCCCCCCCCCCCCCATCATATCTCCCCTCCAACTTTCCTCCTCTGTGTTTCCCTTCCCAGAAAAACATCTGAGGTTAAACAGATGTTGTTACTCTGGCTTGGCCCAACTTCAGAAACACACTTACATGTAGCAGCAAAGCAAAAGTTAAAGCAATGTTCATGCTCGACTGTTTGACACCTAAATGTCTCACAGATATTGATTAAAAACAAATTCCTGTTCATTGATTTCCCCTAAATTTGCAACATTTCCTTACCTCAAGGATGTAACCCTCAATGTTTACTGTTAACTCTCCTACAGCTCACTGGTGAAACATGGGGTACCTTTAACTGTGAAATAGTAAACTGGAAACTCAATGTGTGTGCTACAGATGTTGGTATTGACAATAGCTGTTCATCAGAAATGTGTCTACAAAGACAGACACGGTCAGTTTCTGCATTTTCTGGCTGCTGATCAGTTTCAAATATTACAAGAAGCAGTGGAACAGGAAGGAGCAGCCACACTGACCTTGTTGTGTGGAAAGCTACTTACGCCATGCATAGCATGAAATCAGATTACAGTTGCTCATGGCATAATGGAAATAGGCCATTAATTGACTTCCTTCGTTATTAAAACAAGTTTGTCACACCAGCTGCTCTTTTATTGGATTTTATTGTCGCATTGTTGTACGCCCCCAGAATTCTGGGGCCTGTAGTATTAAACTACACTTGTTACTTGGTACTTGTTACCAGTAGTAACCACAGACAACACATCAACCAGGACTGAAATCTTAAGGATTATATAAGCCATGATTATGTAGTAAGCCTAAATTTCTCAAAACAATTTAAGCAACAACCACTCCTTCCTCAGCCTTATCTTAGTGTTAAATTTACACTACCTTTATACGTATTTGCATGGAGGATTATTTTTGGCAGTTTGCCTTTCATTAATAATGACTTAAGACATAAAAAGGTCCCTGTGCAGTTGAAATGTGCCTCAGTCTACAGAGTCCCACATTCAAATTGACATCTATTCACCATAAAAACATCTCCTCTCCTCTCATACCTCTTTCCCTGCTGCTTCTCTCCATGCATGCAGAGCTCAAGCCAGGGAGTTAATGTGTCCTTGGGCTTCAAACAGAAGATCGCTGCCAGACAAAATCCACCTTCCTGTTTTGGTTGTGAAATATTTATTTATATTTATATATATTTGTGTATTTTTACCTTAAAATGAACTGTGAATGCAAGGTAAAAAAAAAAAAAAAAAACAACAACCCAAAAAAACAAAAAAGATCTTTTAACTGCACACAAATGTTGCTTTCACACCTATCAGAACAGAACTACACACCACAACAGACACGTGCATTTGCACAATGTGAGTTTACACATTAATTACTCAGGTTGCCAGTGCTATTGGCAGTGAGGAAACAGTCCAGGGAATTTGACTCAAAACAAAGCAAACCTGCTTTTCTTCCCGCTCCCCTGCCAATCCCTCTCTACCTTCCTGAATCCTGCTCAGCAGAGCGGAGCTGCACAACAAAAACTCCCTATGTGTTTAAAGCCATCTGGCACTGATCTCTGCTTCAACCGTCAGGGGCATCTTCATCATCACCCTAATCCTTTGGTATTTGGTTCTTTGTTTTGTTGTTACTGGTCATTGTCATTAGTATGGTCAATAACACCGTCACTATCAATACATCATCATCATCAACATATTATCATCACCACTGTTTATCATCGTCCTTCAGTCATCTTCACTGTCAAGCTCCCAGTCTTTTAGTTTTAATAATGATAAAAATACTATAACATTTAGTTGTGTAACCAGTGTTATGCAAAACCAATGTCACAAATGTATAATCAAGCTAAAACTGGAATAATATGTTCTCTTTTGCAGCAGATACATTTTGTACGAGCTGAACTAGTTGGACCCTGTTGAACCAGCATCAGATTTATAAAAGTAATAAAACACAATAAAACTGGGCTTTAAATCAGAAGAAACTGTTCTAAGTTGTGTAACTACTCCTTTAAAGATTTGGTTTCACTGTCTGATGACTTTAGGGCCACATTAGTGAAGGTCAGTTCATACCAGGATCCAATCAGTGAGCTCGCCGTTCACATATGTGTGTTTGAGTTGGTATCAGTCCAGGTGACTGACACGATCCTACCACAAGAAGACTGTTCATCTGGCTGTTTGAGTGGTCGTGTAGATTCTGGGCTGCGGGCAGCTCAAGCTGTGAGACTCACCATCTGCTGAGATTGTTGAAGCTTCCCCACTGGATCTTCAAACTGGATCTCACTCAAAGAAAACACCTAACCTGCATTCACAGACAGACAGAAGTTTTCTCTTATGTTTGGCCTTGTATTGTACAAAATCACATCAAAGATTAACTTGAGTTTCAGTACTGTCTCATAAATGTGACACATTGAAAATTATTTACTAGTTTCTAGTTTGATTTCTGGATTTTCAAATCAACATTAGAATTAACTGTTTCTTACAAAAATATGTGATAAATATGAAAACAGGATTCATCTGTACTCAGCTTTCTCATTATTGGACTGGGCAATAAATCGTGAACCCCATATTTTGAACATCTTAAGTTACAAAACTTCTCTGTGAAAGTAAAAATAATGTTCTGTCAAAACACAGTATCTTTTCAGCTGCGTTAACAAGGCGATTTCATTAAAAGGTATCCTTTTACAAATAGTAAAACAAAATTAATTATTTTACCATTTCTTTTCAAAAGTACAGCTAGACGGTCCTCTGAAGACTTGTTAGTAAGCTAAGGAGAAAGTGAATAATAACTCTGCATCAAAGGCAATTCATGTTTTTGTGCCTTTAATATGATTAAATGAATAAAGATATTAAGTCATTATTCATTTGGTTTATTTCTATTTTAACACTGTCTATTCAGCAGGGCTACACAAGTTTTGGACTACACAAGTGACCAAATTTCTATCCAAATTTATCACAAATTTCAAACAAGTTTCCAGAAAATTAGCAAAAGAACAAACAAATTAACATGCATTTCTGTCCACAACTATCATGTGAGATAAACAGTTGGTGGCACTAATTTAAGGATGAGAAGCAGAAGAAGAGAGTGCAACAAGATGGTATAATTAAAAGAACACCAATCACATTACAAGTCAGAGAAAAAAAGATGAAAAAGTTCAAACAGTTCACCTTTATTTAAAAGTAGTGCAGACAAAAGCAGGTAAGGGCTTAGGTGAGGGGTGAAGTCAGTAGGCAGGCTGTGGTCTGTAACACGCGGAAATATACCAGGAGAAAAAGGCAAAAGGCAAAGTCCACAAACACACAGGAGGCCAAACAAAAAACAAGCAGGTCCCACAAAAAAAAGGAAAAAAACAGCTACAAGAGTGACATGATAGCCAGTCTGACAGAGGGCAAGTGGAAGCTGACCTGTATATATTCTCAGGGACTAACGAGGGAATGGGGAACAGGTGAGCAGATGGGCGTGAGGGAATCAGGTGACTGGAAAGGTGGGAAGGGCTGGGGTTACTACAGGGCAGGTGGGAGTGGCTGGGTTTGAAATGACAAGACAGTTAACGAGTGATGGCAAAACAGGCAGAGAAAGACTGAATAACTGAATGAACTGTGACAAACCTCTAACGAATGAAGACATGATGGAAATATGGCATTTATATTTGTTTCCTGTATTCATTTGAGGAAGGTCACTGTGTCCTTTTTCATTCACATATGTGATATTTTCTTCTTCTTCTCTTTTTCATCTCTCTAGGGGAGCAGAGGCCAAGGTCTTTTAAGTTACATGCTTCATGCACGTAATGATTTATAAGTCTGTTTCAACACTTTGTTGTTTTGTTTTTATCAGGACACCAAGATTTCCACTTCAGCCAAGCATAAAACAATATTATTTACCATTTTAAAAACCCCCACAAATGTTTGTGTACATAAAATAATCTAATCTTTCATGTCTGCTACACATTGACCAGACAAGACAGATCAGACAGGTAATTGAGCTTCACAGGAAGATATATTAGAGTATTGTCCACTCAACAAATGTCATGCAACGCCCTGTATGACTGACCGAGGGGGAAGCATATACAAGGAAGACAACACTGGCCCTGGAACTGAACCCCGGGGCACTCCACAAGTTATCGAGGCTGAGGAAGAAACACTGTCGCTGGCTGAAACAAGAAAACCTCTGATCTGACAAACATGATGAAAACCACTGTAAGGTTGTCTCAGATATACCAACCCACTGTTGAAGCCTGTTCATCAGAATGCCATGATCTACTGTATCAAAAGGCTGTGCTGGTAAAATGAGAACAGAGAAGTATTTGCATTAAAAGAAAAGGTTTCTTTTAATGTTTCTGTACTGCAGTGCCTCAGAAAACATGACTGAAATTTTCAAAAATATTATCTGACAGCCTCCAGAAGCTGTAATCAAACTGTCTTTTGCCAATAACAATGATCATTTTGTTGTCTATATCATCACAAATAATGTGATGATCTTTTAATGTCTTTCTCAATGTTCTTTTTTTTTGTTTCTAATAAGTCTGCCGAAGCATTAGATTTCACTGCACAGCACACCAATTATATGGTGAAAACAGCACTCGGCTTTTCAGAAATTGCATATGTTATTCTCGTGGCCCACGGCGGCAGAAATCAGGATCTGTGAAAATGAACCATTCCCTTCCAAAGCTTCAGACCAGGAGGAGTCAGACTCTAATCTGTGAAGAGAAAGCGATGTACAGCCTGGAGGGGTACCACTGACAGTGATGACGGGACTCACTTTGTCGTCTTTTACACTGTTTGTTTGAACTTGGAGATCCGAGGGAGCTTCGCTTCATAACACAGTAATGTTGTCTGTCTGAAATTAGAAACGTGCCCTGATAGTCAGAATATATCATGCTTGGTTCAGTTTTTTTTCTTTACATTTTCTGTTAAGCTTATTTTTCCATTTTGCCTGTTCATCTTTTATCCTGTGCTGCAGATTAGTAGGCCTCCAAGAATGGAAGAAAAAGAGAAAATATTGTGACAAAAAAGAGGGTTTATAGAATCCAGAGCTGGATACTTGAGGTTCTGCAAGTTAAAGAGGTAAACTTGAATTTGTGTAGAAAATTACTATCAGAAATAGACACACAATGACAAAGACAGAAAAAAAAAAACAAAACTGAAAGAGGCTTAGACAAAGAAGCATTTTGGACAAAGTAAAATTTTTATGGAGCAATCCTGCAATGCAGATGCGGAGGCCTCTAAAGTAAATTGTGACTAAAGAAAGGAAAAAGAAATATTATGAAAAGGAAAATAGTATAACCAACAAAAGGGGTTTAAAGAATCCAGAACAAGACAGTTGAGGTTCTTCAGAAAAATGGGGAAAAAAATAAGAAAAAGAACAAAAATTGTTTAATGTATGCTAATATATGTAAATTAACACACATAAACATCATGTGTGGAGCTACTGCAGCTCACATCTTTAACCTCTCACTGTTAGTGACTTATATTGTTGCTGATGTAAAGCGATCTTTGTCATACATGTCAACGTCAATGTAAAGCTGAACTTGAGCAGCATAACTAAAGTCAGAGCCGGGCCTGTCACGGTACGCACGCCCATCAAAGTGCGTCTTTCTTCTCCCATGACCCTGCTGCAGCAAATTATCTTATGCAGAAGGCAGTGCATTATGGGACTACCCTCTACACAAAGTTCAATGAGTCATCTTGTCAAAAGGATTGACCGGCCAATCTCCCTGGAGACTTGCTCTCGCCTTCACTCTCCTTCTGTCAAGATAATACAGTATTCAAAGACACACGGAGAGACGGAGTGGGCTCTGGGCTCGCAGGGATAAAATGCACCATGCTAAGCTGGGCTCCTCTTCATGATCTTCAGACTGCTATATAATGTGGAGTAGCTGAATAAATAAGTTCTCCTTTCTATACCCGTCTTTGTCAGACTCTGCACTTGTTCAGTCAAACGTCTTGCTGGCGTAAATGAGAGGCATAGTGAATTGTGTCTGTGAGTGTTTTTCTTCTGGAGCACATCTATCCTTGTAAGGACCATCTTGAATATTAGACAAAGACATTTTTTTCTTGCTTTTTTTTTCACAGTGATGGTGGTAGGTAACATAAGATGTAGAAGGTCACTTAGACAACAGGCAGAGAGAGCATAACATGCATAAGAAAACAGTGATTTTTAAATCACATGCTGAAAACATTGCATGTACAGTATGCAACCAACATGTTTCCCCAGTGTTTCATTTAGATCCTCCTGTGAACACGAATGTCCTTGTCATTAAATTGCAGTTTTCCTAAGCTGCGGTAGAAGGACTTGCCTCATGAAAACATCATCACAATCACATAATACAACATAATCACACACTGATTTTTAAAAATAAACCGTTACAGACACAGCTGTCAGCTTCACATCTACCTCCTCTATTAACAAATTAGACCATGAGCTAGAACATTCTGCTTGTTTCCAATAGATGAAGTTCCCCACCTGTGAGTACACAGAAGAATGGAGCTATCCAGAACAAAACGGACAGCGACAACAAGCACACTTTAATCATTCCTGCTGATGAAATCGATTATACAAAGGAGAGAGGAGCGAGCTGCTGCCGGGGGTCAAGCAGCCTCCCAAGGGGTGAGAGCGAGCATGGACACAGAGACGTTATAAAGAGGACAGAGCTAACAGGAGTGTGTGTGTGTGTGTGAGAGAGAGAGAGCTAGTGATGCACCTGGACACCAGATGGTTCATCAGCAGGTCTCTCTTTGTCCTCATTGACAGGAAATGGATCGCTGAGGGCCAGACTGTTACCTAATTGCTACAGGACCACACACACATACACACACACACACACACACTGACAGATTTACAGTCACACAAATCCATGCACATGTCTGCACACACCTTTGCATAAACGCACACAGGGACTTCTGCACCTGAGTCGCACCACTCGTACACATGGCAAAAATACATGCATGCTTGCTGTACACACCTGGGTGCACAAACACACACACACGCACCACAGGCAGTGCACTGGCTGTCAAATAGGCCACTCTCTTGCTTTCCTCTTTCCTTTTCCCAGAGTGCATTTCAACGCTGGAGCTGTCAGGTGGCTCTTTATTTCTGACTGTCCCAGCGTGCCCTGCCGGGCCTCCCCACACACACACTGTGACAGCACCATTTACACACACACACACACACACACACACACACTGTAAGTAGCTATTCGCACATAGTAAGGGTGTGCCTGAGGTCTTTATGCACAAACACTCACTACTTTTTTTTTAAATATATTTTTTTCATACACACAAGCAAATTCTCACATGCAAACACAGATACCCAGATACCAAAAGGTGCTTTTCCTGAATACTTTCACTTTTTCAGTTTACCCCTCACTCAAACACACACTCACATCTCCATGATCGCACATTAACATCTCTCCTTGCTTTCAGCCTTGTATTTCTTTCATCCTTTTATTCTAGCTGCCTCTCGCTCTCTCTCTCGCACACACAAGCTTATAAACAAACACACCAACCAAGCAACCTCACCAGTCACCCTATCGGGGTCGGTGTCAGTCACACTGGCCATCTCCATCATCTCTGTAATTAGACAATCAGCTACCTGCCGCTGCTGTGCAAAAAGACTAATCACAGCTGAAAGGTCAGCTGATGTATGGAGAGGAGAGGACCAATGAAATATTTCTATCTTGAATAGATGTTGATTTGACATTGTAGGTTGAGGCACTTTCCATCTACCCTGAGATCTGTCATATCCAAAGTGAAATTCCCCCAAAAAATAACCTCTAAAACTGCAAGACGAGATGTTAAAAAGTAGAAATGCAGTGAAAAAAAGTTGAAAATTTTTGAGGAAATATCTGTACTTTTTTCCCATTTTTTGGGAAATGTTTTGTGATCAAAAATGGATTTTTTTTTCAATGCATGGTAACAACGATTTTGCACTCCTTTGGTTTCATGTTATGGTTCATGTTTGGTCACACTGCCACTATCACCTGTCAACTGTTCGCTATGAAGAAAATAGAGCAAAAGTAGCTTTTTTTTTTGTACAGACACAGAAAAACAAGTTTGGAATCTATTTTGAATCGACATCTGTAAGACATGTAGGTCGCAACCTCATCAGACAATGCAGGAAGCAGCTGATGTCTGTTTTCTTGGTTGCTATATATAAACATGTTTCCAAAGTTAGTTCAAGGTGTTCTATCAATATCAAAAAAACGAGCTGGAAAGTAGAGAGCCAAGGGAAACAGAGATGGGGAAAGTGGGAGGGGAGAGGAAGATTTCACTGTACTATACCATGAATCTGAAGTCTAAGAAGATTCACTGCAAGAGAAGAGAAGAAGAGAGAAAAGACTGCAGTATGTTCAACAAGCTATAATGGCATCAAGCTTTTTCATTACTTAAGAAAGAGCATTACTCAGTACAAAGCAGAAAACATAATAAAACTAATTCTGTTTAAGGGCTTTAGTTTTGCAAAATTCAGATGAAAGCTTGTATCTCTGTGCCCTTACAAAGAACACAGAAAACAGAACAAAGCACAATAGAAAAGAGGAGCAAACTATTGGTATCCTCAGGAGAACAGCTGGAGTGGTGACTTGACTTGTCTCAGCTTTAAACAAAAAAACTTCAAACCAAATCAGCTGAGCGTTTTCCACCCTGTCACTGTTTCCTTAGCCAGCTGTCCCTGAACTGTGACAGAGGCATTTCTCAACTTACAGTCAGCATTTCACGGTGACGCAGCTTCATCATATTCTATGTGTGTGTTTATGTGAATGTGTTCTGGATGAAAATACAGCAGACTGAGTCACAGGTGTTGTAGGTGATGTTACTTGTAATAGTCAGTGGTCTAAGTTGCTTTTAATGTTTTGGCTCAAATATGAAATTCTGAGTCAAACCCCACCATCATGAAAAGAGGAGTGAAAATACTTTTTGCTTTCAAGGTTTCTCACGTGTCTCTTTAAAGCTAGTCCATGGAGGTTATTTTCTTTATTTTTATGGTAAAAAAAATTCTGTTTATACTCACTGTTTCGCACTAAAACACTCCTTCCTTGAAGTCCAAAAAAATGAGCTTCAAAACGTGTGTGATTTACATCCATGTTTACAAGCTAGTCCTCTTCTTCTCCCCTGCCTTTGTTGGTACATTGCAAGATTTCTTGGTGCATTACCGCCACCAAATGTCAGTCAGTGGGATTGTGTTAAATGGCATCGGTATAGCACTACTAGAGGTCAAAAACTGCTACCAATGTAGCGCTGTAAAGCATTACACAATTTTTGCAGGAGATCGTACCTGCTGAACCCAAGGTACTTTGGGCAAGAACAACTGTTTGGGGTGCAGAGTGGGAATGAAAGAGGCGCCACGTTCCCTATTACAAGTCATTGTACCATCAAAATGATTTTGAAGCTGTTGTTTTTAGGTAAAATTGTTGCATAATGTTGCATTAAATGTCAAGAACAAGCCTAGATAAACCCTGATGATACCATCAGGATTATTCTTTCTAACTTAGGAAA
The DNA here is from genome assembly GCF_017976425.1 of Toxotes jaculatrix. Taxonomy (NCBI): domain Eukaryota; kingdom Metazoa; phylum Chordata; class Actinopteri; family Toxotidae; genus Toxotes; species Toxotes jaculatrix. Next base: position 7,100,583 of record NC_054414.1, read on the forward strand.
ATTTACTCTCGAGCCAGAGAAGACATTATACAACTGTTTTCACAGGTTGAGCAGTACTCCTTGTGACAAGTAAATTGAACTTTATGTGTGAAATAGGTGAAGCAACGCTTTATTTCTGTATAAGACTTAGCTTTTTCATTTTCATTTTCATTCTGTGCCTGAATTGAAATGGTTTGTCACTGTCATGGTGTCCTGCCAGTCGCCATGACAATGAGGGCAAGGAGGAGACCAATCTGTCGAGACGATACCTGGAGAAATCTATTGAATTGGCCTTGATGTGAAGCAGAGGCAAAGTCCTGCTGTGTCTAAAAAAAACCAAAACAAAACTCATTGACACTTAGACAAAAGACTCTCAGCAATACAGCACTGACACTCTTACACAAGTGTAATCAGTTGCCGGAGTCCTGATGCCAGCTTTTGGCCTGGTAAAAGCGTAAATTCCCAACCCCTTGCCAGAGCCAGCCTGCCAAAACACAATCCCATTAGCGTGACAACTCTAAAGTGCATTTTACTGGTTGGCACAATACATCCAAAATGTCAAGTCTCCTGTTGCTGTTGTAATAAACCTCTCAGTTGCCAAATGGCTGCTGTGCCTCGCGAGTCGCGCACAGTTTCAGCACCAGCTGTGCAGTATTAGCGTTTGCAGCAATATCTGTGTTTCACCAGCAGGGGTGTAGCAAGCAATTATGGGCCCGTGTGGAGGACGGTGACGCTCTGCCGCTTTTCTCACACCGTTATCATGAGCATTGATCCACAAGTTATGTCACCAGTGAGTTATGAGAACTTGTAGATTAGGCCAAACTATGCACTGATTGCTGTCACAACCGGTGGCCCCCAAAATCCAAAGCACCATTAGAAACACACCAAACTGACTCTTAGCAGTTCTTGTTTGCAGTGTAACCATGGACGTTCAGGCAGAACACTTTGAATATACAGGAAAACTTCAGTAAACATGATTATTATGAGATACACAGCTAGAAAGCTAGAAATTTCTAAGCCTGTTTGGCTGTTTATTGAGTGACTGAGTTATGACCTGGAGAAGAAGGAGCGTGATTCTTCATGCAAACGCTTTGATAATCCCTACAGCCCACACCGTCCCTTCTTCAGACAAACCCTGAGTGTTTGCCTTGACACAATCATAACACTGAATCTCCAGCAGTTTCACGGCCTCCATCTTGGAGTGTCTGCCTCTCCTCCAGAGCTCGCTGATAGAGGCATCGGCACTTGAGCTGATTTCCAGCCAATGGATGGCCTCGATCTGACGGTGGTCAGCGCACGCCGGCTGGAGTGGACCGGAGGGCGGCACGCTTCCAACAATGGCCTGGAGGAAAGCCAAGCGTTGCCACGGTGACAGAGCTGCGAAGAAAATCTCTTTGTATTGTTACCAAGGCAACAACTGTGGATAGGTGGGGAGGAAGGGAGGGAAGGATGGATGGATGGAGAGAGGAGAGAGTTGGCGAGGGGAAGAGGAAAAAAGAGACAGAGAGATTGGGCAAAAGAGGGAGAGTAGAAATTACAGGATGAGGTGAAAGGAAGGAGAGAGGAGGGTGATTTGTTGTCTGAGGCGCAGAGAGATGAGCCCAGGCTTTATTATTCCCTCCATCTCTGCCTTGTTTATGCTGGATGATTCTCGACTGCGTGGGAGAATTTACAGTTTGCTGTAACCTCATCCCAAACAAAGTTACTCAGCAGATTCTTTTGAGTCAGATGGATGCAGCAGCTCGTTTCTGGGAAGGCAGCTGCTCACACAGGACGCAATAAGTCAATGGTTCCTTTACCGACTGTGTGTCTCCAGGCTGGGTAGTGTTGTGAGCTCTGCAACAGCAATCCCCCATATTTCTATATCTGCCTTTCTCTACCTCTCTCTTACACCCCTTTTCCTCTTGGTGCCTCTTTCTGTTCTTCCTCTCCCTCTTTCTCCTCTCCATCATCTTTTTTTCTCTCCTCCTTCTGTCTCTATCTTGCTTTTTTTTTTTTTTTTTTAAACTCCGGAGCTGAGAACTGAATCCATGATTTTTTTTTTTGAATTGTGACTTCAGAACATTTGCTGGAGTCATTTTGATAACTTTTGAACTGCATTGCTCCGGGGCTTCACTAATTCCCACTGTGTTTGAATTGACTGCATAAATCTAGCAGGGAAGACTAACACTGTGGAAGGCTTTCTTCTCAGCATTTCTGGATTTAGCATATGAGAGTGTGAATGTGTGTGAGACCAAAAAACAACACTCATCTAAGTGGCTCCGTCGTAGCTCTATCTACACTATAATAAATATAATGAATAATGGAATAATTTCACTTTTTTATACGGCCAGAGAAGTGTAAGTTGACAGAAGGACTTGACAGAGAGAGGATGAATGACTTTATTTCAATATGCTCTTGGTTACATTTGGGTTATGTATGCAGATTTATGCAACCCTCCCGTTTTCAGGCTGCTTGTTACTCAAAGCAACTGGAAATTTCTCATCAGTTTCCCCCCCAATTCTACACTTCACAAGCAGCCCCACACATTCTAATGTGCGTGAGGGAGGGAGATTAGAGGGAAATTGAATCAAATCAAATCCCCCGAAATTGCACGGAGCTCAGTGGAAAGGTATCTGTTATCTAACGCCAGCATTGCATCTCATCTCATCTCTGCCGATTGCCTGGAGGCAGGCACTTGGTGAAGGGAGAGTGGAGGACTTTGGTTTAGCGCAGACTTTATGCTAAAAACTCCCATGGTGGTGCAAATTTGGTCAGCCTTCACCTTGTGCACATGAAGTGTTTTGTGTATGTGTGTGTGTTTTTTTTTTTTTATTCGTGACAGGAAACGAGCACAGCAGGAAGGCAGAGGAAAGAGAAAGCTGCGAGCTCCGCCTTGGTCTTAATTGATATTCCAGCCGAGGAGTTGGAATATTCAAATGTCAGTAAGCTCTGTTATCTCACTTGGGAGTCGGCAGAGATTAGGGGATAGGTAAACGAGGGGCGCCGGGAGGTATCACACTGCTTAAACTCCTCGCATGCAAACACACAAGCAAACGCACAAATTTGCACATGTGCACTCATGCATACACCATCACAAAAATACACTTTCAAATGCTTACACACACACACACACACTCCAGACAGGCAGTGCACCTCACTCCCACAGAGACTTCTTTTTCACATGCACAGGCTTTTCTGAGCTCTGTCAGAACATTTACTAAAACCAACACACGCACACACACTCACTTTGTCAATCAAAAATACACACACACACACATACATTTCACCTCTGTATTGTCATTGCATGTTTTGTGCTTGCAGGGAGCTTGGTGAGTGAAGGCTATTAGCTCAGCTGAATCTCTCCTGCTGTCTGGTGGGGCTCAACCACAAAGAAGGATCACAGTTTCAAATCAATATTGCTGGGGCCGGATCCTGACTGTTACACAGAGAAGAGTGTATATTAACCCTCAGCTAATACCAAATCATCAGTTTCTTCCTCTTCCCTTCCTGTGCACCACTGACAAAATGCATTCATCTGCCCTTTACACTAACCTTAACCAACACAGCTAAATGCATAACCATACCCTTAACCTACTGCACGTCTAGTTTTTGGACCCCACGAATATGGTAAAACGACACCACAAGTGAAGGAGTACAGGTATAAATAACACTGTAAGTACTTTTTAAACTCCCCAGTATTTAAAAAGGAATGTCTATGTACCCTGTAACACTAAGATTACAGTGAAAAGGGGGCGAACTTTATTTTACAGCTCACATCTCCCAGACTTAGACTGTTATAAGGAAGTTTTCTCACACATTTCCAGTGTTTTGTCCTATAGGTGTAGTGCAGTGACACTAAAACGTGATGCAACCCTTTCTAAAAAAAAGTTTGCAAAAAGTAGTATCCATTCAGCATGTAGAATTGTATTTTTATTCCTTATATACTAAATAATTATATTGTGATCTAAAGCGTTACCATTTTCTTCCCTCCTAATTTTACCAAAATGAGCTGTTTTGTCAAAATTGCCTTGCACTGGGGACCAAAAACTGAAAGTGACTTTCATCAGCGCTTTGACACTCACACACACACACACACACACACACACACAGTGGCCATTAGAGGCCCATTTTCTTGTGGAGGCCATGGAGCTGATCCAGAGAACAGCTGAGATATTTACATGGTTTTCCACTGAGACTAAATGCGACAACAATTGAGGCACAAACAATCACTTGCACATGCATATGCACTCATACGTACACACGCACTCATTGTGTAAACGCTCCAGACCTCCTACTATTAATGTGCTACAAGAATCAATAGTTTATTCCGCAGATAACACTGTTTCCCCTCTTTCTAGCTTGACTACAGGCAAAAGCTCACAAGTCAAAACAACACACACATAAACAAGTGTACACACCACTGATACTGTATATACTGTATATAAAATCCTTTTATGAAAGCATGCAAATTTCCATTCAGCATGTAGTTATGCACGCCAGGAGCTACAATAGCACGATGCATTTACATGTATGTATAGTGGTATAGGTGGTTTCCATTTCCCCTGCTGCATATTTTAACATGCAGAAACAAGCACATTTATCAGCCCCAGGGGAGAATTGTATAAACAAAAGAAAGTTGTGGGGAGGTTGAGAAGTCATTTTAGCTTTAGTGGTGCTCATTTGATATTTCTCTTCTTCAGGTTCACCAGTACCCACCAAAAAGATCATCAGGAAAATACTGAAAAGGCAGAAAGGAGATGGACTGGACACAATGCAGGCTCCTCTGTACAGAAAATTTCACAATCTGACATATTTTATTTCATTTTAGTCTCGCTATCCTGTTTACTCTGTATTTCTCGACCTCTACTAGAGTCTACTACTATAAGTTCACCTGTGTCAGTATTTTCAACCTAGTAAGAGTTCATCTTGCAAACCCTTGTGTCCCTCTTATAAAGGCAAAGACCTTGACGCAGCACCACTGCCCACAGAGTCAGAGCTTCTTCTCTTCACTCGCAGCCTTAGTGTCAGCAACGACCCACATTTCAAACCCCGTCTCCTAGAAAATATGTTCATATACTACTAATTTGTTTTGACAGTCACTTTTTGAAGACAAATGTAATTGCTACATTTTTTAGTCAAAAAAAGCACTTTAGGTTGGGGGAAAGAATTTGGTTTGAGTTAAATGTTATTAAAGTTAACATGCTGTCTTTCGTGCCTCAAGTCACTGTTGATATTTTCAACCGACGACCTGCACCGTTCCCTGACCTTAATCAAGCACTGTGTGTACCTCAACATAACAACAACAACAAAACATCAGTTGTATTTCAGTTTCTATGAGTGGATAAAGTGTTGCAGAGCGGATATTATATGTGTTGTCAGTACGTTTAGCAGATAAATTCTTGCAGATACATTTATTCAAAACATTTCCTCAATGTGTTGTTTCAAAAACAGCTATGACCGAAGCAACATATTCACACAATGATGATCATTTTGTGTGAAAATGGTAATTTTGTGCCAACGGATGCAACTTTCAACCAAACGGTCTTTATAAAGATTTCATTTCAAACAGTGAAATCTAGTGACCCTGAGGTCTGAGGATTATCCTGAGTAACTGAAACATTGTTCCTGTGAGAGATAATGCTGTTAGGTTTGTAACATCTTAATGTTTTGAGCAGCTTAAGTGAAATTCCTCCATTGTATGCTGTAGTGGCAGAAGTGTCACTACTTTGACAAACCACAAATGGTGATAGGGAAAATATATGTGTATGTGACTGGTGTGAACTGACCCTCAAACTGTTTTATCTGTTGGAAAAAAAAATCCTATTTGCAATCAGTGTTTAATTTATGGTTGGAGTACAGTGAAAATGCTGACTCTGTTTTAAATGCATCTTATCGTAGCTCATTATGTTGCACTTTATTTTTCATCAAGATCAAGATATCCCCTGTGCATGGATCTAAAATGGTCTCACATGCAATTTTAAATGAATTTTTCAGTAAAAAGTGAACCAAAAAATGAGGGTGTAAAGAGTGAAAGTTTAAATAGCTAGAAGAGAGGTGCGGTGATCTCTCAGCATTCTGTCTCCAATTATTTTACCTGATTTCTCTGTGGATGCAGAACAGCACTAAACAAAAAGACCAAGCTAAAAAAAAAAAAAAAAAAAAATAAGGGGACGACCACTGGGAGTCGTGTTTCTTGATATAAAGGTCTGGAGCACCCAGGAGGAACCGAGCGGAAGCTCAATTCTTCCTCCTGCCATGACAGCAGTGGCAACTTCTTCAAGAATTCGAAACAAAAAAAACATACCAGTGCCATTCCACACAGAGTCTGACAGAGAAATTTTTTGAGTTCCTGTTTGGTGTGAGGAAGTCACAATGTGACTCCATTGTTGGCCTGTTTTAATGAGCGTTGCCAGTAGCCCAGGGTAAAAGTGCAGTTGGATGCAGTGATAATGAGAAGCATAATGTTGCTCCTGCTGCCTCCTCATGCCCTCCGTTAAAACGGGACCTGATAGTTAGCTTCACTTGAAATTAGAGTTAAAAGAAAGGCCTGGGCCTGCAACAGTTTGGTGAGGCGAAAAACACTGAAAGTGTAGTGACGAGAGTCACAAGAAGAAGTTTAGATGGTGATTCTTGGTATTTATATGGAACAGCTCATTTTGATGTCTTTGCTTCAGCCCTCCTCGGGCAAACTAACGTCATCTTTTTCACTACCATCAGCTTTTTATCTTCGAACAAAGAATTCAAGTTTGCCCTCTTGATCTTCTGTAGTTTGAATGCAGGGCTTTTGTCAGGCCTGTTCAGTAATTACTTATACAGTAGTCATTCAGTCGCTCTCTCTCATTCAATACTAATTCAATAATTAACAGACTTATGAATGAGATTTCCCTGTGTCGGGAGTCTGTGGTGTGAGTATGTTTAAGCCATGATGCTAGATGTGCACAATGTCTGTCCGATGCTGTTGTTTGCTGCTTAGTGCTCCTCTATGCTCACCAGCCAGTGACTGACCTGGTCAGTCTGTGCAGTGGGTTTATGGGGAAAAAAAATAACTTATAACCAAAACCAACACAGCTAGTTAAGAGTCTGGTGATAACGCTCTGTGGGTTTGTGAATTAATTAATTATTAAGTGGTGCAGAATTAAATGTACAAAGTGATAAACTTAAGCAAATAAAACATAAATCACGTGACACAGTAAGTGAGTTCCTTGGACTGATTTGTGGAAGAGGTGACTTCTTTTGCTTCTGGTTCATTTACATTGACGCTGTCAAACCGTGAATCAGGGCTTGTGGTCAAAGATCTCATATACAGACATCACGTCATGTGGACAGACATTTAATGACCTTGTCATCCTACCAAATTAGAGATTTTGATGAAGGGATGAAAACTGAGCAGAACTGACTGCGCTCTCTGCTGCCATTAATGACTTGTATTGTTAACGAGCATCTTAACTCTTAATGGGTGTCACTTCGCTCATTAGGAATCAGCGGACAATGCAAATGGAGCGGTGTAGGTGGTCAAAAGGTAGGATTAGAGTCAGTGCAGTGAAGGCCGGCAGATTTGGAAAAAACAACAACAAAAGACTAAAACAGGCAAGGATTTGTTGGACAGGGAGAGGCAGGTAAGTGGACAGGTGATGAATAGCAGATGTGCAATGACAAAATTTTTAAGAATATTAAACTAAAATGCTTCCTTCATGTGGAAAATAGAAGCGGACGAGGGAGAAGGCAGAACGGAGCAGATTTAACCACAACAGGTGATCATGCATGAAGAAACAGCTGGATATGATCATCAGACCAGACTGTATTTTATCCTCAGTTTATTTTGTTCCACTCAGCTCCTCCAATTATGAGGCAGTGCTGGCCAACACTTGTCAGCATCTCTCCCCACATAGCCATAAACTCATGCATTTTGCAGCTATTATTTTCGAATGTGTTCTCAGCTCCCAGCTCGTGTAAGGGAAGAGGACACTGGCTGTTATTTGGTGCCACCTGAGCTCAGAAAGAAAATGCTGTAATACATGAACGTACCCTCATTAAATCAACTCACTTGCCCGCTTACTAATTTTACAAGCCATTCACTCACTCTCACTTTCCGTCACACACACACACACTCACACAAACACACACACTGAGAGCCCCTCACCACTCGTCCGTCCTGCTTTGGGCGAGGTGCCAGTGCTCACAGATGGCATTAGTGGAAGATGAAGTGCCCGTCTCTGCAGCCAATGAAATGTGAATGCCAGTTAGCATCCTAACTGTTATCTGATTTGCCTTGCTGAGTGTCACAGACTTGTTGACTCAGGGCAAAAAGAGCTACAGGTAATACAGCACTACTTCTGTATAAGTAGCGCTTATTCCTGTGTTCTGTGTTTTTAGAGTTTTTTTTTTTTTTTCATGAATAACATGCTATTTTCTGACAACATACCCAGATCACTTTAGCGCAATCTTTAAATGGTTATTACCAGACATATATATATATATACACATCAGTTGTTTGCAAACATGTCTCATTAGTTTAACAGCATTGCCAAGGTGAATAGTGAAGCATAATTGGCAATCACTTCACTGCTATATGAAGGTAAAACTGCAGAGAGGAAGTGGCACGAAGTCTGCAATGCCATTCCCTTCCTTGTAAATGTTGTAACATAGAACAGAAAACATTCAGAGATGCAATTATGTAGAGTAACAATCATCATTTACCCTTGTATGTTAGGCCTTTTTCAGATAAACGCCAAGATATTTATAACATCCACTGCTGTTGTCTGTCATTTTATTGGTGATGGACATATTGTTATTATGTTTTCAGTGCTTCATTCTCTACTTCATTTGTTTTTATTTTGTGTGTCGTACAGTATGAGTCCTGAGGACAAAATGAGGAGGAGCATTTCAAAATTTTGTGCATTTGCACATTGTTGTGAAAAGTGAGTCAAGGCAATTGGCGATGACTGTGACCGCCATGCACAACAGCTCAGTCAGTGCTAGGCGGTCCTTCTTGCAGATGAGAAGTGGGCTGTTTGTGGCTCTAGAGCCATGTGATTGGCTACTTGTCTTTTATTCCCTCCATCTCTGCCTTGTTTATGCCCGATTATGCGTGACTGCGTGGGTGAATTTACAGTTTGCTGTAACCTCATGCAAAATAAAGTTACTCAGCAGAATACTGAATCAGAAAAGATGCAGCAGCAGAGCATCTCTGAGGCAGACGCTCAAAAAAGAAATACAGTACAAGTGTGTGCTTTTTTTTCCCTCTCTGATTCAGCATATGTTTCCAGGCTGGATGGAAGATTATGTGAGATGTTTGCTGATGTGTATCATTGGTTGAGAGGCTGAATTTGTTTAGCTTGCTCCTTCTAAGGAGGATGTGTGTTTTTCACGTGTATTTATCCTTCAGATAAATTCGCCCTTCTGATTTTTTATCATTGTAGAAGCACATTGATAACAGAGCCCAGATAAAAGAACTCACCACTTCAAATTACAGCAGAGCATGGATCCTTTCCACTTCGGCTCTAGCACACTCACACCTGTCACTATGGCAACACACACACACCTGGATAATTTCAGGTGCTCAACAGCTTGGCAAAAGCCCCCCTGACTGGAATGGCATATTACAGTAGTAAGGTAGGTGGGTGGGCCACAGAGCCAATCAGATGGCCAGCACAGACCCACACACACATCCCCTGTGCATGTACCAGAACATTTAACTTCCAATTAGATTACTCATTCCTTATCATAGCCTATTTCCTCCTATTTCTTAATTCCAGGCTCTTGAAATGATTAGTCTTTAAGTATAAATTCTGATGTTAACACTGTAGCTCTGTTGAAAGGGTGCTAAAAGAGGGTGCAGCTTCTCTTTTTTCTCTTATTTTCCTCCTCTGAGTTGGAATGTTTATTGATCCTTCACAGCACTGTTTGGGTTTGGAGGTGATGGGTCACCTAACAGTGGGAGAGATAAGTTGGCTTTTCACTTTTGGAGGAAATGGAGCTGAAATTACTCTTTTGAACTTTGGTCCAGCTGCAGTTCTTCTGCTGCTCCTGCTGGCTCCACACAGCCTCCACCTCAGCACTGATTGAAAATTGAGGACGTCCAGTCGCACATCATCGGATCTGTCTGTCTTCCACAATATTCTCTCAGGCATGCTACAAAAGGATCTCACACAGTCTTCACTTGCAGTTTAAATAATTCACAACACACACGTATTTAAAATTAGGCTTAGTAAGTAGGTTAAGGGTTCTGCTCTGAAGCTGATGATCAGTGTTTCAGCGTAAGAAGCAAATAATTCAAGCCAGACTCCTCCTCAGCTTTATCAGGAAACATTCCCTCATCATAATGCTTGAAAGTACACAAAGCTGTTGTCCGTCTATTCTTTTTTGTCGTGTTATGCTATTCATTTTATTCAGAACGCTGACAGTTCGTTGAGCACTCTGTCATGGATGTCATTAGCAGGTATTTGGTGTTGGAAAAGTTAAAATTTTGATCTAAGGAAAGTTAAGGGACCACTACAGTTATTAAAACTCATTCTAAGCAGAAAAGGTGAATGTTGGGGACTCTACATCAGTCTGACTGACTCCCCTCTGGTCAGTCAGATCTGAGGCAGCCTCTTTGATGAACACGAATGTCTGTACAAAATGTTATGTCAATCCATTGCTGAAACTGAAAGTGTCTGATCCAGTGTTTTTGGTTAGGAACTAAAAGTCAGGATATACCGTGTCTGTGCACAATCTGTGATCCCCCAACTTCACGGCAGTCCGATACTAAATTGTAATAAGGCAGGTGAACACCTTTGATAAATCTGTCACAACCCTTATAGACAAATGAACACATTCACACTTCCTGGCAATATAATGTCCGATATTCACCCGAAGGCATGTGGGTGCACTGTGGGAGGGGTGTGGATTTCTTTTCACATTTATACGCTGATTCTTGCAGGAACAGTATGAATGGCCTGTAAAGCTTTTGTTCAGGCATTATGACTGTTTTATATGCATGTTATATTAATCATATGCACCTTATTTGCCACATGTTGCATTAAAGCCTGAGAAAGCTGTTTGTATGCATTTACATTTGCATCACTCTGCTCATCAGCACCGCTCCAAAGCAATCGACATTTGACACAGAACGCCATCAGTATCAACCAAGTCAACTGCAGAACATTACCATGCATCTTTACAGACTTTTCCAGTCAAATGCCTTAATAAGGACTGGATTTATTCGGAGTAATTAGTGGCAATGTTCCAGCAACACACACATACACACTCATATGCACTGCCCTAGAAATGAATGTAAGTCTTCAAAAGCATTACATCTGTTCTACAGTGACAGATTATCTCTCTTTTTTTTCCAAATGCAGATTTATGAATTAGAGCCAATAATGCTTTGATCGATGGGAAAAAATAACAGCCCCATTTTCCAGCCAGTGAAAAACAGCACCATATGTCAGTGTCATGGTAAATTTTGTAATTCCCTGGCTCTGAAAACAGGGAGGAGAAAACATTTGTTTCGTGTTGTCTTATGGGTGCGTTAAATCACCTGTCGCAGGGCTTGTGGAGGAGGTTTCAAATTCATAAAACTGAAATGTGGGGGGAAAAAAAAGTATCATCTTTGCCAAGTGTGAAGATAAGTAAATACAGATTGGCAGACACTTGCACAACTGATCGCACGCAACAAACACCTATACACACACAAGATGATTATTTACATATTTCTACAGCAGCGGACTGATTGTTAGATTTAACCTATAATATGGGTTTTCAATACGGAATATTTCTCAGATCTAACCAACTTATTTGAAACAAAAAATAAATCCAAAACAAATCTGCAGAGGTGGGAATTGAATTCTCACAACTCTCAGTAAATCATAAATAAAAGTACAACCTCTTGAGATGAGTCAATTCACTGATTTATTGTTTCTCACAACAGGTAAGGTAAAGTAAGAAAAACAATTTATCCAAATAAATAAATCTAAACCTGCTGCTTGTGCTGCATTCATCCACACTGGGCAGACAAGGAATTAAAAAACAAAAAAGAAAGAGCTTCCAAGGCTTCTATACTGCACAACACTGTATTAATATGGTGTCCAGTGCTGACATTTTTGCCACAAAGTAAAAATGTAGTGACAAATAAATCAAGAAACTAATAAAAGTTGCATCATTTCTACCACAGTCAAGTTATTATATTTTGGCCTACATGCACACTGGATGCACACAGTCCATTACAGTATTAGTTACTTTAACTAATACAAAAAGTTACGAGCTTTCCCGTGCAGCAGATGCTACAACACAGATGACTGAGATTAAAGAAATTCATGGTGAAGGTTAGACAGGATTTCTTGTCACCAACCTCATGGATATTCCAACAAGTGGATATCCTTCAGTGTCACAGGCTATGAAAAGTGCTCCTGATCAGTCTTCCACGCGTAACTCTTTGATACGATAGATGTGACGGGAGAAAGTGGGGTTTCATGAGCCAGCGCGGGTCAAACACGCGGCTGAATGATGATGAATCACGATGTGATGAGGATGACACGACCAACTTCAAAGGGCACCAGTGGAAATCACATTAACTTTCTGACAGCATTTTTACACACCGCTGGGATACGCCTCAAGCAGGCCTGGGTGCACATGAATTAGCGCGCGCGCACACACACACACACACACACACACACACACACACACACACACACACACACACACACACACACACACACACACATTTATACACCCAGAAAGCAAACAACAGACAAGAGAACAGATACACAAGCATACAAACACCCATCAATCTCTTTCTTTACAGCTCTGTATCCTCTCCCTCCTTCTTGCTCTCTCTCTCTTGCTTTCACATACAAACACACAGCCACTCAGGTGGGGTAATTGAATGTGACAGCAAATCCTGAGAGGGTTGTTGGCAGGTTATCAGGTTAACCTGTGAAATGTAACCCACCTGACACCAGCAGGTTGGCTCTGACACCTACAGGAGACACGGCTGAATCATTCCAGCTAAGACTGGAGGCTAAATACAGTAGCTCCCCCTTCTTCAGCAGAGGTATTTTCACTTTTTATGTGTGGTGCTGGATAACCGCAGACTAACAAAATGAATGTAATCACACCTTATCAGAGCTGACATAAGACTACAGACACCTCCATCTTTTTTTGGAAAGGTGCTTAATATGGAAGCCAGTACTTTTTAAAGGCCCTGTCACACCAGAAGGTGGCACAGCGAAATTCAAATGCAGGTCTTCACAAAACATGTGGCCATAGAAACTTAGTGACTACTAGCAGGGCTGGTTGGTTTTGTCTGTGCTGGGTCTTTCACTCCCCTCTGGGTCTTTCGCTCCCCTCTGGGTCTTTTACTCCCTTCTGGCATTTTGCTCTCAAGACTCTGTACCATTTTATTCAATGAAAAATTACTGAAGGGGGAAACATCTCTCGAAGCTAGACAGTGGTTGTATAAATGTGCCTAGTGAAATACAATAAGCTCCGATAGTGTCCTTCATTTTTGACTCTCCCCTCTCTCAAAGGTCGGTACTATCAAGATGGCTGGCCATAGAGAGTCGAGAGCCTATCGTTACACCAGGGTTAACCTCTGTTCCACTAACTTCTGTAACTCAGTGCAATCTCTCACTAAGCCATTGAGTATTCCTTTTATTGGTCTTTCTGAAAAACTGAACCATGCTGACTGCCCATATTCTAAGACAAACTGACAACCACCACAGCAGCTGCAAACAGATATCAAAACCTTTATGATTTTATCAAAAGTAATAAATGATTACCTGTGTAAATTCACCAGTGCAGCAACATGGGTACTTGCATCATCACAACTTGGTTTTGTCAATAGTGACAATATTCACCATCACTCTTGCAATATAAATTTTCCAACCTTCAATCTGTTGTCTCTGCTATCTAAAACTTCCACACTGTTCACTCCTCTCTGTCCTGTTGTTATTTCAGACATATCTCATCTCACTCATGGACTTGTCTTTTTTCATTAAGACAGGTGAGATATCCAGCTTCAGAAGCTTCAGCTTCAGCTGTTGAGCACCAGCCCAAGTTGCCATGTCAGTGTTTGAAAGCAAATCCACCATTTGTCCATCAAAATGATTTCGTCATGAAATCATGCTGCTTTAAATGCTGGTGAGCTTGGGCCTACAGGGTTACTGAATGATTAACTTGGGCTTTTTTTTATTCTAACACAAGTGCACTTCAGTGCACTTCAATAGCAAGCACACGCAGCGAGAAGAAGATAAACTTCCACACAAGTGTAAAATATCAAAGAGATCTTCAGGATATTAAGTTGCAGCCAATATTGCACAATCTCAGCTGTGTAACATCTTAAAATCACTTTCATATCTACAGTTCATCTCCGTCTTTGAGATATATATATAGGTCCATAAGGGATAAGGGCTTTTATACCTGGATTTACAGTGTAAAAAACATAAAGAAATGCTCTGTAAAAGAAGATGTGCAACATAGTGCAATTACACTTCTCTCCTCTGGCAGCCAAATATTGTAACAGTTAAAATGGGATTGCAGTTGCTGTCATTTAATGGAGTGTGATGAGGATCTTCAGCTCAAGGCATCCGTCGGAGACGCCCGCCGCCATGCTCCGTTTATTGACAGCTCGAGAATCAACAACACACCCATAAACAAATCAGTCAATGATTCTCATTTCAAACTGTTAAAATCTATCTGCAAGTCTGTAGCAGTTCAACTGGCACCAACAAAGCACATGCATGATGAAATGCAGCGCAATCACTGGGGGGCGGGGGGCTATGTGTTGCTGCTGTCAGCCACTTCTTCCACACAATGAGGGAGTTTTAACTCAGCAAGGGCCACAAACATCACTCCCTGGTCTTCAGTCATCGATGTCAGCTTTCATCTGCAGGATAAAGGTGACTTTGAGGCTATCTGCATGCAACCATCAGACGATAACACGATGATGACACAAAAATGTAATGATGGAGACAGAGATCAGTAGGCGGAAGGGATGGATGTTCAGAAGGAGATAAGTTTGCCGTAGATGATAGTGATACTGATGGAGTTGATTAGGAGGATAAAGAGGAAGAGATGGTATTAGGGCGTTTGATCAGGACTCTGATTATGGCAGTGATGCTGATTGCTGCGACAATGAATCCTTTAGATCCCAAAATGGAGAAAGGCCTGTAAACAGAAACAGTCCACCACTTTGGTACTCAGTGGAATATGTCAAGAACTATGTGATGGATTGCAATGATTTTTTTCTAGAGACATTCATGGTCCATTAAAGATGGATCCTACGAGTGCCGGTGATTCCCTGACCTTTCATCTACTGCCACCATGAGGGTGACGTTTTTGGTTTACACTGAAATACTTGAAGAACTTGAGGAACCTGAAGCCTGTTTGGGAAACAGGCACTTTCTCTTACTGATCAACAGACAAGTGCACATAAGTGTTATAAACACTTTCCCTCTTGCAGTTAGTATGCTGGTCCATAACCTTGCTGAGAAACCCTCTATAATCCTATGTTTATGCAGTTTAGATGAATAATGGCTGGTTATGACCCCTGCATTATATTCAAGAGCTTACCTGGCTTTGATCTCATTGATCATGCTATACATATTGTCCATAATCCATCTTAACAAATCAATATGAGCATTGTGAAGCTGTGGAATCGTCCGTGCAGTGCCTCGCACATGCTCATGAGCTGCAAAACTCAAAGAAATTATTGCAAAGTTTTTACTGGAATAAATTCTCCTCTGAATTTATTTCAAGGTTCCTTTATGTGCATAAAGGAAGTGGAGGGGTATTAGAGAGTGGATCACAGGTGTTTGAGAGATAGATATGGCTCTTTAACGCATTTATACAATTCACACACTTGCACATGCACACAGACATTAATCTGTAGCCAAGGGCAACAGCTGGATCCTTTCCCATCCCAGGAGCTAGCAGTAGCTTTGGAGACCCATGTGGCGTTTGTGTATGCATATGTAAACATTGCAATGCTGGTAAAGTCTATCTGCTATTCTGATCAGCAGAGACTTAGAGATATGCAGCCATTGTACATGGAGCCCTGTGTAAATATGTTCACATCCTCTGCCTCAGTCTGTTTGAAATTGCAGGTCTATTGTTTGTTTTTGATGTGGCAATTTGCCTTAACAATGATATCTGAAATGCAGGACAGTTATCAGTTACTGTGTGGCGTGTATGCATGGGTTTGTGGTCCTATGGTGTGCATTTGCAGACATTCATGTCAGCCCTGCGCACTCAAACCACAGTGTGTAGATTGTGGCTTGATCCTGCAGAAAAACAAGAAGCCCCTAATAATGCAGGACTCATCTGATTATTGCAGACTGAGGTTTACGCCCCGTAAGATGCTCACATGGGAGCATCTGGTTCCACATTACTGTTTGTAATAGACACATATAGACAAACACAGCAGCCTGCCTGGATGCCAATCTCTCTATCATGGCTTTGATGTGCGAGTGAGGCAGCACTCCCACAGGACGCTCTGCGCTCGCTCCGGTGTGGATTGGCATTATTGGCATTATTACACACAGAATTATTATTTAGATTTCCTCAGAGGCAAAGAGAAAAGGGAGAAAGCCGGTGTGTGTAGGTGTGTGTGTGTGTGCTTTGTGTTTACTTGTACAAGTGTAGAAATATGCTTGCGGAATCTACAGTTGTGTTATTGTGCATGTACAGCTTGCATGTGTTTAAATGCATTCAGAGACATATGGCAGGATGTGCAGTGTAGAAGTAGAAGCACCAGTCTCAGAAACGATCCTATGTAGATCACCGCACCATGAGACACGCCCCCATACACACAACGCAAATGACTGCAGGGAGTGCGCATAATGGAGTAATTCTCGGTCCTCAGAGATCCACACACAGTCCAATATGCAATGTGTCACGGAAAGACTGATGCAATGTGCAGCATGAGGAGTAAGAAGATTCAAAAGACAATTCTTTAGAGCCTCATGAAAGGTAACTTGAAAACCAACACTTGGAAAACCATCTGTGAGTTTGTTGTTGTGGTCATGCAGTGATCACACAGTAGCTTATGTTTTGGGCTGAAATCAGATGAGTACAAGACTTCTGGATTTATCTTTGACACTTTACAGGCTCTGCAGTCTTCTGTGATATCATAGATGGCGGGTGAATCTGTGGTCACATGCAGGAGGATGCATTTTTGAAAACACACGCTTCGATATATCACTAACTTCTACTGATAGGCAGGAAAACTGAAGCACACAGATGTCCAAATACTACATTAGAGCTATATTTAGAATTTTCACTTTTTTCACCCTTTTTTTCTTAGCGTCAGTGAAAGCACAAAATTTCCCCTTATGTAACCAAAAGCATCTTTTCATTACATCCTCAATCAGGTCATTTGTTAAAAATGTGTGGTCTCCAGTCTCCACTCTTGTTGACATCATCAGGGTTACATCCTCAGACTTGACAAAGTGTCCCTCCACCAGAGCCACCAAAGACATTACAGCACAGTTTTCACAGCTGAGTGGTACTGCCCATGCTAATAAACTGATCCTCATGCGTAAAATTAGTGGAATGCCCCTTTAACTTCCCGCCCATTATGCACATGGACACCTAATTGGTTATTTTCAGAAATCCTGTTCAGCAGTGTTAATGTTTCCTTGTTACTTTACCTGAGCTGCTAATTAGATAGTTGCATAGTAACTGATGTTACCATCCTCGTGGCCTTTTTGCAGTTTCTGTTACATGCAAAAACACTCAGAGCCACCCTTTGTGTCTCTGCAGGAGAAAAACATGTCACATGATCACCGCTAAAAGTAACTTATCTCCAATATGGAGCAAAAGCACAGCAGTTCACATACAGCAGCAGGCAGTTATCTAGTACAGTAGAAACAAAAGAAGCGCTTGTACCGTCCCTGTTCAGTGATGAGATCTGTCACAGTGATGTATTGCTCTATAAAGAGTGAACTGGTGACGCTGGAAAAGATGTCTTTCGTGATGATGCAGATGATAACGTTCTGGTTGGGAACTTACAGCTCCTTAAGTGACTGAAGCGGACCAAATGTTCTCTGGAATTTTATTTGAGTTGTTCATAAACACCAAATGGTTCATTTTAAATTGTCTGGTAAGAATAACATTTTAGTGCTTCAGTAGCTGTGGCTCAAAAACTGCGACTGACTGTGCACTTTGTGTTACATTAACATGGCCGCTCATATTTCAGTGACTCTGTACTTTTTCCTTTTACTTTTGCCCACTACTACAACAAAGTACTTTGTCCTCAGAGTTAAAAAGAAGTCAGCAGGCTGCAGGGCCTTTTTCTGTCGTACCCCCTTCCTCCGGAACAACCTCCCTGCTGACATCTGACTGTCTGACTGTTCAGACATTTAAATCCATGGGTTTTATTAATAATATTTGACCCGGCTTGGCTTGGCAGGTAAAAAAACAACAACAACAACAACAAAAACAAAAACAAGAACAAAGAAAACCTGCTGTGGCTTAAAACAAGATAGAAGAGAATAGTAAACCAAAGCCATTCATTTTCTGGCATAGTCATTTAGTCATTTCATCCTTTGTTAATATATAAAAAATGATTGGTTCAGCTTTAAAATATAGGGTTACCACAACATACTTTTATGGGTGTGAAAACACAAAAATATTACAGTAAACAGCCGGATATGCTGTCAGCCCATCCACAAACTGTAGCCTCAATAGATCAGAGTGCAATAAAATCACAAGGGGGTGGACAGGTGATCTACATGCAAAAATCTTTGCTAAAAGAAATTCTGGGAAATGCAGTTACATCAGTAACCAGAGAAGAATAAAATAAGCAGGCTGAGGCAAAGCGGGTAAAACAGACGAGTTAATTATAACTCTTCAACAGAAAATAACCTTTGAAAAAACTGAACATCACTGATGATAAACAAAAGGGTAGGAGCTGCAGAGTGTCTGCGCACTGTACATAAAGTACAAACAGAGAAGGAGATTCATGCATTTTAGAAGTGCAGTATAGACAAATTAAATTAACGCGGACAGAAGCTCTTAACCCTTAATTAACCCTTGGTTAATTACATACACAGATGTTAAAGCAGACTAAATTATTTCTTTTGACATGATCAGCTTACAAACAATAAAAGCTACCAGATGTTAAATCCCCCGGGTGAAATCCAAGATACTGAGATGACTTTTGAAAATGACTTCAATTTTGCTCAGTTGAGCCTTATTTGTTAAGGTGCTTTAACACTGCTATTATAATGGAAAAGTGGTGATGAGATCTGTTGCATCATATCACTTTAGGATCAGACAGTTGATAACTGGCAGGGACGGGGGACAAGAACATCTTGTCTCCTCTGAAGCTCATTACCTGACTTGAAATTGACTTTACACATCTCAATAAATGAATGAATTTCTTTTATTTGGCTCACAGTGCAGAGTGACCGAGAAAAACCGGCATTATGAATTGCATCATGAAAATTCAAATTGTATTAAGGGCATCTGCTTGCGAGGATTTTCCTGTGTGCAGATCAGATTGGAGAGAAGTAAATTTATTGCAGTCCTCTGCCATCAGTGATTATGACCGCACGGACAGAAAGCTCTAACTAGCTATCATGAGCTCATCTCCAAACAAGATATCGACACCCTCTGGATCCAAATTCTCATTCTGGCTGGGTGTTCCCTAGACTTGTGGTCTGAAAAGGCCAGGAGTTATTTCCATATTTATTGTGCTGCTTCAGTCTCCGATGAATAAATCAAAGGCGTAGCTAATGGCCTTCTACAGATTCCTTAATAAATCTCTGCTTTAATGCGCATCATTAAGTACTCGCCTGTGTGTGAGGTGGCTCAAAATGCCACAAGTACTTTGTTTTCATTTACTAAACAGTCATTTCTAACTCTGTTGATGCGGTAAGTCCCTTTCTCTCCTTTCCATCTTTCTCTCAGTCTGCTTTCTTGCCATGTCTTAACTTTGAGGAAGTAGTCTTGGGGTCTTAATCGTGGTACTCTCTCTGATTAAAGCCACTGCACTAACCCAATTAGGACGCCCACAGGTGGGCAATTAGGAGAGTGAATGTGCTGCACAGAGCTGAAGTGGGTCAGGCAAGGCTACAGGTCGGGGACACATTCTCCTTTGATTGTGAGACTCTGCTCTGACATCGGCTGCAGCTTCTTGGTAACAGTCATTAACAGAGCTCCACTAAAAACACTAGTTTGTTTCTTCTCTGTGAAAAACAGCAGGAGCCAGTTTCACATCTTATGTCATGATACCTGCAAGTACAGTAAGAAGACAGTAAGCTAATAATGTCCTCTTCTCCTTTGTCATCTGAAGTTCACTTATTTTTTTTGCCATCATTACATTTAAAATGTAATGTTGCAGTCAAATTGGAATTTACTGTCTTTCTGTGGCAAAAAAAGCTCATAGGACAGGATCTAACCACAGACATGTCCACAAACTTTTGGCTGAATGGCTGCAAATGAACCACCACCGGCAGTTACATCAAAATCAAAATGAACTCAGATACAATCAATTCGGCTAATTTTATAGAAGCGATGCACTGTATCTGGTTTCACATACTGGCAAACTGCTATAAACAAAAGCCGGAGTACCCGGAGAGAACCCACGCAGGCACAGGGAGAACATGCTAACTCCACACAGAAGAAACCTGGAACCCTCTTGCTGTGAGGCGACAGTGCTAACCACTGCACCACTATGCCACCCTTCTTGGGTTGTTGTAGATGATATTTACTTTGTACATTGTTGGTGTGGCAGAGTTTGTTCTTAAGTTTATCGCAGTATTTGATACTATTATTGTAAGAAGTAGTAGTAGTATCACCTGCATCCTCAGTGCGATGTGTCATATGTAAGAAGGTAATTTGTAATATGAGCCAGGCACAGTGAAGAAAGTTCTGTTTTTCAGTAAAATTTTTTCTCCTTTGTCTCCACCACTTGTCCCCCCAAGCACTGAATTCCAGCACAAAAGCTTGACTTGCAAACGTTGGTGCCTTCTAAAAGAAAAAGGCCGGGGAACAAAGGGCTGAATGGTTGGATGTGGCTGAGGAAGAGAGCAGCATTGTAGTGTATGGGATGCCGGGCTGTGCATTGTTCTCACAAGAGAGAATAATTCTGTGAGTGATGTTTGAGTTGACAGTCGGAGGTCCTGAATTCACACAGCAGCCATTCTCACCTTGTTTCTGTGTACACACTCTCCTCATGCTCCCTGTTCCTCCTTTACCCCCTTCCTCCTTCTCCTCCCTTTCCAACCAGAAGCTTTGTCATTTTCAAACACACACACAAACACACACACACACACCCTCTGTGCCTCCACCATCACGCCTGTGTGTAGGAGGCTCATAATAGAACATCTGCATGAATAGGACATTTACAGGATGAGCAGGGGAGAGGAGAGCAACATAAAAGTAGTTGGGCTAAATGGGCGCTCTGCTTGGTGAGGCCGAATTAATCATTTTAATATCTGCAACCCTAATTCTGATGCTAAGCTCTGGGTGCAGATACCCAGCTTGTGGCATGGCTGAGAGAAAATCACGCAATCACAGACACCCAAAACAGCCTCTTCCTCCTCCTCCTCCTCCTCTGCCGCCGCCACAGCCTCCTCCTTCTCCTCCACTACCAGCACTGAGAGAAAAAGTTTGAATGTAGAAACAGAGCCTCAACTTCCCTTTTAAATAATTCAAGAACTGGACAAAAAAAAAGTTTTTGGAGACAGAAACTCCTGGCAACACACTATCTCTCGAAAGCCTCCTGCAGAGAGCCGTTGAGCAGGTATGAGCAGAGTTGATTCTCTGGAGAGTGGAGCTGAGAAGGTATCTTCACAGCAACCGGGCAAGCATGGGCGATATTATGTGATCTATTCAAAAGAATCCGCTCTTCAGAGGATATTAAGTGAGTCTGAGTTTATAAACTCAGACTCACTTCCAACCAGTTCAGCATAGCCTATTCTGTTCAACTCTATTCACCACCACTGACTCACCTTCTCAGTGCATCTCATGAGTATTTCTTCTGATGTGTTTAATGTGATTTAATTAAGCAGAATCCTATTCCCATCAAGCTTAGAATTGATGCTGTTATTTTCTCTGCCAATAAAGTTAGAAGAAAGTTATTCACAGTATGTTTGTTGGATGATCTAACTGAAGTTTGGTAGGCAGCTCACCCTCTGGAAAGTTGGCTAGATGTTAATTTTCATTTTGAAATATAGTCTTCTAAGTAAAAACCCTGGATTGTGTACATCTGTCCAGTGTTGTGTGTCTGTTTTTAATGAATATGTGACAAATTGAGAGCCTGCACCTCAGGGAGGTGAGGCAAAGCTTCAGCACAACAAGCATTAATGGTAATTGTAACAAAAATAAAGTGACATTGCTATTATCCTTTCACCAGAGCACGAGCAACAGCCTTTCAGGAAGAGAACCTGACAGTGTTCATTTGCCTCTACAAAAATCAACAGTATCTGTGTTTATATTAAGTCCTCACCCATCAGAGTTAATTTGAACAGCTGCCTCTGAGCTGTATAAGCTCTGTGAGTGGACAAACAGCCCACTCCACTGCAAATAACTGCCACTAAGATGACACTAGAAAATTGGTTGTGTTTGTGTGCTCTGGTACGAACCTCACACAAACGACCCACAAGTGTTGCTTCGCTCACCGCGGTCAGTCTTGGCTCAGTAGGCATTCGAATGGGTTAGTAGTGTCATACATGAAAAGAAGAAGCTCTTTCTGCAGTAAAAATAAAATGAAATAAAAAGTGCACACTGTCTTCCTCTGGCTGCAGATTTATGGTTCTGCCAACAAGTCCTCCAGCCCCAACAACCATGTGCACCATTTGGTCCCTACCTTCGGATACAACCCTTGGGAGACCCTACCAGCAGAAGGTGTACTGGACCTTTGTCACCGTGGTAACACTAATAAACAAGGCGGTAAGGTTGTGGAACAGTCCTGGATAAAAGAAACATTGACAATGGTTTCACGTGGGAAATGAACAACAACCTTTGTGCAAGTCGACCCCACCTGACTTCCTCCTTTGCTCCTGTTATAATTACTACGGCCACCAGACATTGCCTAAATGTAAAGCGTAACTAAGACGTAACAAGCTGCTTGTACAGACGACCTATGGGCTAATTTTAGACCTCATTTCAGATGCCATGCTCATGAGATGCAGAACTGAAAAGTTAAAACTGATCATAAACCACTCACCAGTCTGCTGAAAGCTCTGGCTTCTAACTGCTTGGCTCTGTTCTTTTCCAGATAAACATCTCATGGTTAAAACTGAGTTTGGGAGCTTTCATCAACACAGTTTTGACATTTATAAGAGGCGACCTGGGAACAGCCATCAGCTTTGAATGTGATGACTACATCTCCAATCTAATCAAGAATACCCAGCAGAGGATATCCTCCCTCAGTCCAGTCAGTGTATCCCAGCTAATTCAATTCTATCGATCATCACACATCACAGGCTCATATGTTTCTGCCAGCATCAACGAGGGAAGGATGAAGGAGAAGCCGACCTTACAACCACTTGTTTGCCCGCTAACCCCCCGGTGGATGGTTTCATTTCATCAGCAAGAGTTTCGCTTACAAAACCATTTCAATTCTAACCCCGTCCTACAAAATATGTTTATACACTTCTAATTTACTTTGTTTAGAAGTGATAAATGTGACTCAGCTGCTTTATGCTCCACCATGTTAATCACTAACTTTGTGTGTCACCCCTTTATTGCTAAGCAAGCAACATACAATGGGTTTATAACAATGTTTTCGCTGAAAACAGCTGCGTCCTGTTAAAGACAGTGTTGATGAGAACACTGAGGGAGTCATAACATGAAAATTAAAACCAAAACAATGAGCTTAAGGATGATAAAATGCTCTGTGGTGGTGATAGGAACCATGGAGTCATGTGCTAATCCATGTTGATGTTTCCCTGTAACATTAATTTTTTTCCTTTATCTCCTACTACATCTTGTTACTCCACTTAATTTCCCTTCCTTTCTTCCATTTGGATCCACTAGTCTTTTTCTCCCCTCCATCATTGCATCCTCCTCCTTAAATTCTCATCACTCCTCACCACTTCCCCTGCTGCTTCTAATTCCTCCCACTTCTGTCTTCATCTCTGTTTCTTATCCCTGTCTTGTTTGCCTCCATCCCTTCCATAACACCCTCCAATCCCTTTGTGCCATCTTCCCTCTTCTTCCTCCTCTGCCTTTTCCCACACTAGCTGTTAGAAGTGGCAGCAGGTCACATCAGCCTTGAGCCAAGCTGTGCTATTCCAGGCTCTACTATGCCCAGCCAACTGTTCTACTCTGTTTGGCACACCTGACTGGGCTGAGGTTTTACGACAACCCCACCTTCAAATCCTTGCCATCCTTGTCCTGCTTCTCCTCCATGACCCCACAACAATCACGCCAGTCACTGAGCCCATTCCCAGCGGTCATTAGCCTAATTGTCACACTGCCTGGCTCCTTTCTTACTGCCAAGTTTGGGACTGGTCCACCTGAATGCCAAATACTTGGGCTCATCCAAAAGAGCTACACCCCACTGCGTCCACTACTCCTGGCTAAAGGCGAATGCTGTGCCCAGCCAATGCATCCCAATTACCGAAATAAAAACAGCTCCACAGTACAAAACCACCCCACATCTCCTCTTCCATTAAGTGATAATTATCAGCTAAAGTGGACCACACAGATTTAATGTGAGCACCTGTAAATGTACCTTTTAATCTTGTCGGTTTGTTTTACACACGAGCTGACTGTTCTCAAACCGCCCAGCATGAAATGGGAGTTTGACTTGATGAGCAAGTCTCATTTCCTTTGTCAAACAAACTAAAAATGTGACAACAGGTGATGAGTAACAGCTCTCTGAATGCAAACATGGTATCCAATTATGACTTGTTGCTATGCGTTTGTTTCACAGTGTCCTTTTTACTCTCTAGTGGTCAAACATCATTTAATGGAGCTTAAACAATGGCTTGTGTTTGGAAAACTATTTAAATAAGACTGATTGTTTTCATTTGACTTACAAATAACTTGTGTGCAGTGTTAAATTCCTGCATTGTGGCAAAAAAAAAAAAACAAGTACTTTAGTCTAAGTCAAAGTACATACAGAACTGGAACAACAAATAAAAATTTTAATTTTGCCAAATTTCCTGATGATCCATCCAGTGGTTGTCAAGACAATTCACTAAAAACCCGGGAACATCAACCTCATGGTGATGCTAGAGGAAAAGTCAAGGGATTACCAGAGTCAGTAGGATTCATCCTCTGGGCACCATGAATATACAAAATAGATCGTCCAATAGTTTTCGATTCAACAGCTATTCCAACAGCTTTGATTGGCACCTGGAGCTCTGGGTACATATTTGTAAATACTGTACACGATGTCCATGCTAGCAGCGATATCATCACATCATATCAATTACTTCAGCTGTACTTTTGCACATTTCAGCTGACAACACATTCATTTCAACACAACAGTTTGATTATAGTTACAATATAACATAAAATAGACCACAAATGTTGGCAACAGCACAAGGTTCATCTGTTATGAACTTCATGCTACACATTGCATTTTCTATCATTATGGCATTATTAGACTGTAGTAATATTCTACCATCCATTACATATCCTCTCATTTCTGATAGAACAGCTAATGTTCAGTAATGTGGTGTTGTCACACACTCCATTAACGCATCTGACATTTGTAGACCGTTGAGACACATTTTATTGCATTTTGAGGTTACCTGCAACTATAACACAACCAGTAGTGGCATTGCTCTTGCATACTACACTATCTGTCATTTCATTAGAGGACATTAACCTGCAGTATTTGCATTTTACTGTGTGCATCTGACCGTCTCTGACTTTAATGTCAATCACCAAGGGCAGCAGAGGAGAGGAGGGGGAAGGGACAGTGGGAGGGCTGGCTTTGACAGGTGTATGGATGACAACGATAGCTACCTGTATCTGAGAGTTTTTCTGCACTTTGATCCACAGCAGACGACTGATTTATCAACACACAGACAGATGTTATCATCAACGGGAGATACAGGTGACAAATGGCAGTCTGGGATATGTGATGCGCATGGGGGTGGGGGGCGAAGACGGAGTGGCACATGGATCCGAGGATATAGGCAGGGAGGGAAAGTGACGAGTGAAACTGAGGTAATGAGGGAAGAAAATGTGAGAAGTTTCAAGGAGAGGGAGGGACAGACAGGCGGGTCAGGAGACAGGTGGATAAATGGCTGAACACATGGAGGGACACATGTACACATCCACAGACTGATAACTAGAAATAGAGATTTAAGTCAGAAGGAGAACAGACAGAGAGAAGGGGGGGGGGGGGGGAGACAGACAGCAAGAGTCGCCATGCTCAGTAAACTGTGATAACTGGCAGGATGAGAGAGATGTTGTTCTGCCTCCAAATTAGTGACTGCAGCTTGTAAACATGATGCTGGGCAGAACAAAGCCGCTGCTGCACTGATCAACGAGGAAAAAATAATCATCACAAGGTGAAAATGAGAGACCAACCGAGTATATTCACCACTCAGACCAGCCGTTTGCAGCAGCTGCAGGTGTTGTGTGTGACTATATGCATGTGTCAGATGATCATGGGTATAGTCGGTAGGTGTCTACATACTTTTGTCTATGCGTATGGGTGGAGGTGTGTGTGATTTCGTACAAACTAACAGTGCAGTCACACTGAAAAGAAACCACAAACCGTGTTTCAGCTGTGTGTGCTGCTGTCCTCTGAAGCATCAGGCACAGCTCGGTGCTTGTGAGCATCACAAAATGCAACAAGTCGAGCTGGACACACATATCTATACGCGCACACTCACACACGCATACCCAACCCTAGTTGCTATGGAAACAGGGCCCTCAAAAGGGGCAAAGAGTTTTGAAGGATGCAAAAAAAATGTACTCTGAGAGGTTCTGACTCGCAGGAAAATAGCTGTATTAGAAAAGAAAAATGTAAGCACTTTTTTTTTTTTGATGCCATCAACAAGTCATGAATAAGTTTATTTGATTTATCTGTGAGGTGGGGTGTTTGCTTTGTGGCATCTAACAGCATGTATTTGCTTTTTCAGCTTTTCCAGTAGCCGAAGATCGCTTGGTATGCAGCACGGTGGCTTGGCCCACTTCGTTCGTTCGGGCGGCATATAACACATTTGACTCGACAAAAGACATTAAAATAGATGTCTAATCCTTGACTAATTCTAACCAAATCCTTTTGTTCGTGTCCTGTCACATCATGAGAACAGAAAAAGGCATGTTCACGCATACACACACACACACACACACATACAGAGAGAGAGAGAGAAAGAGAGAGAGACAGAGAGAGAGAGAGGTATCTCATTCCAGGCTTTCAGACAAACCATTGTTATTTAGAGAGCCCCCACCACCGGACGAACCACCCACCCACACACACACTCCAATCATCCCCTTCCTACACCGCCGCCCACCATCCTACCCACACCACCACGCACACACATACATATAAACATATCCCTCCAAAAATTTCACTGTTGGCAGAATGGGAAAGCCTCCAAAACAACATTTAGACATGAAACTCTTCACTGAAACCCAGACTAATGAAATTCTTCTGTCAGTTAGCAGCTTTTTTAAGAAACCGTGAACCACAAAACTCTGCAGTGACGGGGGAAAATCTTGACACGTGCACGCGCACACACACACACGGATTTGTAGTTTCTTTAAAGCCACCCGTCACGCTCTGCTATTTGACACTTGCCAGGGCGGCCTCTTGGTTTTATGCCAGCGGACTCCCTCTTGCCAAGGCAAACAAATTAGCAAAGGAGACTTGACCCCGGTTCAAAGAAAGGGCACCGCTGGGAAATTGGAATTCGAGACTCGATTAGAGGCTCCACCAGTACCGTTCACGGCTGCATGTCACCGTTACGCCACATCGCCCTGCATGTGGCTAGGGCCCGTAATTAACACACACCATCGATGCTCATCGGTGACAAGCATGGACAAGGGTGTGTAGATTCATTTTACCCATGGGTGAATGAATATACAGTATGTGCATGCAAATTGGTCTTTTGTATTCAAGGTGTTAATTCGCCCCTCTCCTTTGGTTTGATAGCTTGCATAAACGCAGCCCGAGAGGTACAGAAACTCAGAATCCCATTTTATGTCTCAGCACGGAAATACTTTTAATGTTCTGTTCATATGTGTGGGAAGCTTAAACAATAAAATTCCTTGTTATTCCACTCACAAAATTATCTTCGACACCGCCCAATGTTCACAATCATAATCTGTTTACTAGAAAATGCACAATCAAGCTCATTCCTTTTAGCTTTCCATAATGGCTCTGTCGATATCCTGTTAACACCATCTTGACATACAGCCTGTTCAAATTAGCCTGTCGCTTTCTCCCCCTTTTATGCCCTATTTTGTCAACGCGCTGTCTATTTCATCCTCTTTCTCATCTCTTTTCGTGCCTCTCTCTCTCTCCAGCCATTTCAGAGTACATAAATGCCAGGCGGGGAGTAAGGGAGCAGGGGTGTTTCTAAACCCAAACAGACAGATAGATTTGGGCTGCTTATTGAATCCATTTGTCTCTGGATTGGCACTAATGAAAGAGCTATTAGGCCGAGAACACATTAGGCTCTGCATATGTGTGTGCCTGTGTGTGTCTGCGATTGTGTGGGACAGAAAGAAAGAGACAGAGTGCGAGCAATGATGGGTCACCTTTCCATTGACCGCTAAAGGCCAATGGTCTTTAAAAGAGAATATTAGTCCCCTCTACTGTAGGGTCTGTCTCTTTAGCAGTCCTCTGGGTGCTGTAAGTCTAATGTGTATGGACTGACTGCATCACTTTAATGTTTCTTTACACACTCGGCATGACTCATCTTCACAGATGGGCAAAGGATCTGAAGAAGGGTTAGGTCTGTTTGTGGACCTGCACTAATTACAGTATTTAGATGTTGTAGTATGAGCTGTTTACTCCAGTAAAAAGGAGGCTGACGAGCCCAGCTGCTGTCCTGTCGGCTCAGACGAACCTCGCTGTTCTGCCGCTTCATTCCCCGTTGAGATTTAAGTACAGATGAACCAAGCTTCCCTCCGAAAAAAAATAAGCTCCTCTACTACCTCTGACACTGCAAGTCTTCCTCTCTTTATCTCTGTCTGCTCCTCCCACCACCAAGGCAGTTAATTCAATAAACAAACCATTTGTTTCTGTTCTAATCAGTATCCATCTTCCTGATGGAATAGAGTCTGACTTCAGTGAGTGTCTCCTGTTGTTTTGGGATCTTCTTTCCTCAAAACCCGATTCACATTAGATTTAGGCTTGATGAGATGCTCGGCAAATTGGTATTTGAATTTGGAATAAAAAGAGTGCCACCTTAAGGAAAACCCATCACTTCCTACTGATTGCAAAATAACCAGCTGTTATCTAGAACAGCATCATTTATAAAGATAAGGTTAGATTTAATTCAGGTAACTCAAACTTTGGTTAAAGTTTGGGGTGAGGTTGAACACTGAAGAAAAAGACTAGGAACTGTTCTGCCATTTACTGATACATGTCTTTGAAAAGGGAATTTTCCTTTCAATATATCAGCGTATCAGCTTGTTCAACATGAAGCTGGAGACAGACGCCAGTTAGCTTAGCTTAGCATGTAGACTGGAAAAGGAGGGAAACAGATTGCCTGGCTCTGTCTCAAGGTAGCAAAATCTGCCTACAAGTACCTCTAAAGCTCACTATTAAACACATTATATCTTGTTTGTTTAATTAGTACAAAAATCAAAGTGTAAAAACGACAACTTGTGGTATTAAAGGGGACTTATGTACAGAAATATTTCTAGGCTGGGAGCATTAACTTCCTGGAGCCTTGTTGTCGAAGTATTAGGCCACCAGCAGAGTCTGCAGAAAGTCACCGTGCCTGGCCAAGAAAATAAATAATTACACAAATTTTGTTCAAAGGCAACTTCAGGTCACTGGCTGATAACGTTGCCACTCAGTGTTCTGCTGTTAAATGAGAATGAACAAGTAACGGCATGGGCAAGCAACAAATTTTGAAGTTTAATTTGGAGAATGTGAAGAATGGGAAGAAGCTTTGATGAATCTGTGTGGGTCTCTAGGCGGGACGTGATTTAGCTCCAATTTGGTCTCCAGAAAGTCCTTCGCAAAATCTGGGTGTATAGCTACTAACTACTCTAAGAAAACCAGTCTAATGTTTGGTGCTGGGTGGGTACAGTGGGTTTATCACTGGTTTGCAGCAAATAGTTACCTGCTGCTGCTGGAAACAGGACTTATGAGAGTAGTCAGACTGTTTCAGAGAGTCAGTGACCTGGCTGCTAATCCAAAACAGTAAGCTTAAGAAGGAAAATATTTCCATACAGCTTTACAGGTAGGTAATAATTCTCTGTCAAATTTATTATTGAATTGAAAAATTCAACCAGCAGAAAACAAGTTAGAGATTAAACTGTGTCACTGGTCTTGAAGACAGCCCCATGCAGTCTACTAGGACTGCATGGGGCTGTAAAATACCATACAAAATTGGGCTTTAATGAGATTAAAAAAAAAAAAAAAAGGTTACCAAACCCTCGCAAAACTTTCCAACTTTCTTGCCCCTTAAACTGCAGACACACAGAGAGACACCCTCACTGAGAATACATGAGCACATTTGATGAGCTCTATTGTCAGGGCGCTACATGATTTCGCAGTGTCTCACACTTCCCTTTGGCAGTCTCCCTTAACCCATCTATTACTGCATGTAACATCAGGGACGAGCTGCTTTCTGTGCTCCCTCCCTCCCTCCCTCCCTCCCTCTCTCTCTCCATTCCCCTTTTCTCCCAAAAATGCCTCATCAAGGTCTGAGTCAATGTGAGCCTGTGAGAAATTAAATTCCCCTAATTAGGCCAGCAGATTTGCCTGCTTTATCCTTCTGCCTCCCAAACCTCCCCTCATCGAGACAAATCTCTAATTAATCGCCGCATGCTGCTGTTGACTATACTTCAGAGGACGGGCCTCAATGAATAGTGAAGGGATTCTCATGCTTCTTCACTCTAGAAATAGGATTCTAAAAAAACGCTATTATAATCAGAGAGCTCTCTTAGTATATGTGTGTGTATGTGTGTATAATCTCTCAGGGGTTATTCAGTATTTACATCAAAAGGAAAACTGCTCCAGGCTGTAATTGAGGATGATATAGTTCCATGGATTCAAGTAAGACTACTGCGTACAGTAACTGCTGTGTGGCAGACCTTGTATGTGTGCGTGTGTGTCTGAAAACACTGTACATGGGCAATCAGGCATAATGAGAACAAGGGGGCAAACATGCAGGGTTTCTGCTGATTTCTTCAGCTAATTAAGGATCAAAGTTGCTGTTCCAGCCAACTGCAGAAGTTCAGATTGCTAACAACTGTGGCATCGGTGTCTCAATCTGCTCTTCCGAATTTGCACCTAACCAAATGAAGGGATTTCCACAGAAAAATCTCAGCTCATGAGTGAGAACATCTGTATTCATGCTTTTCTAGACAACCTTTGTTAGAGAGCTTTTTAAAGTTCCCTTGAGTTCTTTCCTTGAGTGTTCCAGCAATTTTGGACCATTTCAGGTGAACTGGTGCAGAACTATTTGGATTGCATCTTGAGGAAAAAAAACATTCAATTTCTACAATTGATCAGGCAGCAGGCCTAAAACAGTATAGTGCAGGGAATTTAATGTGGCTTTGACACTGATCAACAGTAAAGAAGTGCCTTTAATTTCAAAGTAAAAACTGATCACTACAAAGGGACTGAAATTAACTACAAATATAAAACACAGAATACAGACTTAGACCTGTGTAACACGCCAAACCAATTAGCACTTGGGTTTAACACTCACATAATTAGTTGAGATCACCTGTGTGCGGTCAAAGTGTTTCAATTGATTATAGTAGAAACACATCTGTATCTGGAAGGTGAAGCTTTTAGTGACCTTAACATCCCTTGGGGTGAAGTTAAATTGTTAAGAAATGGAGGGAATATGGCACAGCTGTAAATCTGCCTAGAGCAGGCCGTCCTAAAAAAAAAAAACTGAGTGACTGTTCAAGAAGGGGACCAGTGAGGGAGGCCAGCAGGAAACCCAAGGAAACTCTGAAGCGTCAGTTACTTTAAGATCATCTGGAAGAACAGTTTACATGTAACCCTTTGACCATAAGATTAATCGTGTTTGAAGAGAATCAAACGCTGCAAATCAGTATAAAATTTAGCATGTGGATGCCTCTCTGCAGCTGGCCCTGGAAGGTTTATGGGGGCAGAGGGGAAAATGAATCCAGCAACATGTGGAAAATACTGGAGGAAAAAAATCGAATTTGTCTTCATGCAAAAACCAGGTGGTATGGGCCAGTGCTTTAAGAGACTTTGTAGCCTTTAGCAATCTTCTTGTATTTTGAATTCTCTCTTAGGCTCTTTTAGGTCATACAAGCCATAAACAGACAGTCTGCCTCTTTCCACAGGGAGGGGAAAAACATAAAGTCAGTCCTGAGAGTCATAACGCTTTAATCTGAAGGAATTTTGAGTTTAAATAACACCAAAATTAATGAAAATAAAACATGACTAAAAAAAGATCATCATCGTCATGGCTTGTCGGTTTTCTGAGAGATTTTTTTTTTTTTTTTTTTTTTTTTTTTTTAGGTTTTATGATTTATACTGGCACATTTCAGCACTGCAGCTTCTTCAGTTCAGTAGAAAAATTCTGCCTTCAACAGCTGCCTCAGGGCCTATACGCAGGTCGCTGCGCAGTATCCTCCTTTGCTGCATCTAATAGAGTAACATCACCTACTGTAACCTATAATATAACATGTTCCAGGTCCTCTAATACCACTGTACTGACACTGCTGATGTCCAGCAGCAGACTTGAAGTTCCCCTGTTCCACGCTTTTTTTCTTTTTTAACTGTTTGGTAACATTTCCCAGAAATGGAGCGGAACAGGTAGCCTCATATGGTGAGGGGGGTATACGTTATACTAATGAGGAAATTTTTCAAATGCACACCTCCTCATGAACAGGTGGTATTCAGCAGGCTGGGACAAGCAATTTACCATTGGAATTGGTCCAGTTAAGAGAGTCTGGATAATTCAGAAACTCAGGACACTTGTATGAGAAAACCCCATAAAATAAGTAAAAGAATTAGCAAAGATCTCTATATCTCTGGATCTTTTTCTGTTGATTTATGTTGAAAAGAAGACACATTAAATTGGACTCTGAGATAGATTTACTGTGGAACATGTCCTGAATCCTGTTTACTAGGGAATACATGAGCAAACCAAATTCTACAACACAAATAAGCTCTTCTGTGTTGTAATCATCTACATTTTGTGACCACGAGCATACAGTTGGTGTATATGCATATCCATCACACTCTCCCCAGCCAATATCCATACTCCAGACGCAAGATCGCCTGCTGTTTACCCCAGCACATCTCCCATCCCACTAAACCTCAGTTAGAGAGCGCAATAGAGAATCCATCTCAGACTCAGCTGGTCTAAAGCAATCAGTA
This sequence comes from Toxotes jaculatrix, assembly GCF_017976425.1. Taxonomy (NCBI): domain Eukaryota; kingdom Metazoa; phylum Chordata; class Actinopteri; family Toxotidae; genus Toxotes; species Toxotes jaculatrix. The sequence continues at coordinate 7,133,995 of NC_054414.1, forward strand.
TGATGGGATTCCACTTGCTGCTGGCTTTACATATTCAATCTGTCTCTATCTTCTTTAGATAAACATAGCTTCCCAGGGTCCCCAGCTGCAGTTGCACTGTGGTTTCATTGTAATGAGTTGAGGACGGCTGACAGCGAGGAGGAGAGAGAGAGTGAGAGAGAGAGAGAGACTCCATTCCTGCTGCTGCGTGGGTGGAGCCCTGCGTAGGTGTAGCTGCTCGGTGGACTACATATGGAGTGGTGTGTGTGTCCCGTATGTGTTTCTGTGTCCGTCTCTGGTGTGTGTGCATGTCTGTTCAAGCCAGTGTCTGTGTACAGTTTGAGAAAGTGCGTCGGTGTGTGTCACCGCTAGGGCAGTCCCACTCCTGCGCCTTCACATGAAGCAGATGCATCACTTCTATAAGGCACTGTTGACTTTAACTTGCATGTGAGCACCCACACAACATCTATGGAAATTGATTTTCCCCCCAAAGGGACATCTCAGTCAGCCTTTCAGCTGCTTGACCATAAATTTCCTGCGGCTAACTCTGTTCATTCATGTGTATGTGTGTCATGATGGGGCCACAGTGACAAAGTGAAGCTGGGATCTATGTAAAGTTCTCAGATGCAGTATGTAGCTGTCACCATCTCCCTCTCCACATCCCGTGTGGAATACTGAAGGTGTCCATGAGTTTGCAAGCAGCACAGACCCAAGGGATCCTCGGTAATAAGCAAACCAGCATCCTTGGAGGGTTGCAGGTCCCACAGCAGAACCTCCACACGGTTTTACCACAAACATGACATTTATCTTACAGGACAACACTGTAGAGGTTAGTTGTTTGCTTATAGAATATTTTCTCATTCTGTCTTAATATCTTCAAAGAGAGGGTGAAATTTAATGAACATCAGTGTTTCCATGGTGATATGCAAAGGAATAAAAAGGCCTGGTTGCCATGGGGTTTGAAGCATATATTGAGTTAAAAGCTACCTAAATACACTGCCAACACACTTAGTAGTCTCCAGGGACATTATAGGGAGGATCCATCACTTGATCACTCACGCACATATACACACACACACACACACATGAATACATGCACACACACGCTGACTCATGCAAACAGGGGGTGAACACACTTAAACACAAGGCTATGTCAAGCATCAGAAAAAAATGTAATGACAGATTTCCAAACTTAACATCTGATTTGCTTTAATGTCTGGCTTCGGTTAAAGCTGCATGTCATAGTGAAAAGTGTCAAAAATGTGAGGAAGCTGCTCTACCCTATAGAAGCAATATGCAGCAGCTGTTAAATAAAAACCTTTATTTAATAAGGCAGAGGAACAAATTGAAAGTACAGTAAGCAGAAGAACAAACTGATCCATACAAGGACTTCACAGATGGCAAGAGAGATTTTACAATTTTTTTTCCCCAGCCAAATGTTGTGGAAAAAAAAAATGGAAATGTGCTAAATTTTGACCTTATGAGAGGGTATCCTTTATCTTTTCATGCAACACTGACTAAATTGAAATTTCTACCTTCTTTCGCATGTAGGGCAGTCTTATTTTAGCAGTCACTAAAAACCAGAATTTATGAAAAGCTCAGACATTCAAAACACTGAATGAGCTGCCAGCTCTTTAGAGAAACTATGCCACGAAGCAAAAGACAAGGTCTGAACATGTATCTATACCTCTAGTTGATAGCCTGACCACTCATGTTTGTTTCTGGTCCTCCAGCATTGCTGCCAGTCTCTACTTCCCCTGACATTTTAAATGAATTTTTGGTTCTTCACACAGTGACTTGCTCACAGTGACTTCCTATAGGCCAGGAAAGAGTTGAGCCAAGATGAAAGGAAAGCAGCCGACAGATATACTCAGGTGCACAGTCTGGTGTTGATTCTCAGCAGTACTAGTAACTTTTTAACATCAGAGAAAGTTGCTTAACTCACTGGATATCATTGCCCTGCAGGTCCACAAATAAGGGGGAGACAAATTATATCTTAATATGGCTATAATCAGTATCTCTACTTTAGCAACAGATCACATGACTACTTGTGTGAAGGGGGTGGTACATAATGATGAGCTCAGTATCATCTGGCTCTGCAGTTCTCCTCAACTCTATGAAATATACAGAATCTTTCAGTTCATTGCTCTGTTTTTCCAACCTGCAACTTCACTCTTTCAGTTCCCTCTCTCTGCTCTCAGAGCGGTTTGTGAACACAGTGGAGCATTTAGCAGCTAAAAAGGCAGATGTTTCCCTCAGGAGATGGTGGAGACCAAATTATAGCTAAAATCTGTGTGATACACATTTGTCAGCTGGTGCTGGTATCTCCAACTTCAAATCTGAATGTCAGTGTCATAGATCCACTCAGCTACAACCAGAGCAGAAGGCTAATCAGCCAGAATCAGTCAAAACGTGTAGGCAGCAGATGCCTTCCCTCAACTATGTTCAGTGCAATGATACCTCCCAAACTGCTGAGCTGCTAAAACTCTCAGCCCCCCACTAGATTGCTTTTTTTTATTTTTTAACTACCAACTTGTTGTAAGACTGGCCTTTGTTACATTAATGGAGTGTCCAGACAGAAAGTAAAAACTAAGAGAGTTATGGGAAGAAAAAAAAAAACAGGCAGGCTGGTACAAAGCATGGGTTCTGAGCAAACACAGATAATGTGAAAGGCAGCAGTGGTGAACTGGCTTCTATATATACTGGAGAGAACTAACAACTAATGAGGAGCAGCTGGGCAGCCAGGTGACACAGGAGTAATCAGCAGGAGTGAGGTAACTAGAGGACACAGGTGAAGCATGACGAGATCTGAAATAAGAGGAAATGATTACAAACTGATGAAAGATAAATAATAGGGGTTTCATTTGGGAAAGAGATCTGAATTCAGTGGGTAAATTTACATAGTGGAAATTTACACACATGCCCTGTTATACAGAACATAGGATTCATGTTGGATAGAAGAATAAAAAAAATGATTTATTTGTACGTTGCTTTTTCTCCAGTTTATTGCTTTGTCTCGTTCCAGTTGAACTGACCACTTCAGTGTTCCCAGATTAGCTTTTCTTTGTTCTTTATCTTTTGGAAACATTAATAAAAATGGGTGATTCAATGATTCAGTTTCAATCATCTTTAGCTTTGGGGACACTTGACCTTATAAAAAGGAGACATTTCTGTACCCCAAGTCCTTGCAGAGATTTTATTGTTGAATGACTGAATTCATAGGGATTCAACATTCATTCTTTTTTTTTTATTACATCACTTTACATTCATTTGGCAGATGCTTTTGTCCAAAAAGACTTTCAGTAAAACATCCTTTGTTTTTTTCCATTAGGGAAAAGTGACTAAGCAAGAAATAAGAAAAAAAAGGCCACCTTTTTCATGACTTCAGATAAGAAACTTTTTTATGAGTTTGCTTTGACCTCCGTAGCCTCCTTGATGGAACTGAGCCAAACAAGACACACAAATGATCCTGCAGTAAAACACTGGACTGTTACTCTGCATCTCTACCTAACATCATGGGCCTGCTGTCTGACCATTTAACTACTCTGTCCAGATCTACCCAGGCACATACAGCTACCATATATGAACTGTTTCAGACTCGATGCTCCTTTTATCTCCTATTTAATCCCCAGCCCCACATTGGAGCACAGAGGTCCTGTTCCAGCTGTAGGTGGAGCGGTGGCATTCTTCCAGATCACAGGCCACATGTAAATACTCCCACAACAAGAAGCACAAGAGAACAGAGGAGAGGTTTCCAGACTCTCTCCTCTCGTTGTCCCAGAGTTTTGTCCCTTCTCCACACTGTCTCTCTCTCTCTCTCACACACACACACACACACACACACATAAATAATGAACCATAACATAACCTTCAGCTTTACATGGCTCAGTTTGTTGACAGGAGTCCACGCACACACAGGAAAGGACACAAACACAACAAGTGGATGGCCACACAACAACAGCATTGTTGGGAGTCCCTGAGGTTTCATGGAGCACGATGGTTCATGGACAGAGTCTTATGTAACCTGAGAGACTGGTTAAAACTGGGCTGGACAAACAGACAGAGAGAAAAAGGACTTCCAATAAGTGTGGTGTGTGCACACTCACACTGAAGGTTACTGTTAACAAAAGTCACAGCTGGAGCTACTGTACTATCCAAAAATAAATAAATAAAATAAAATAAATCACAGTTTGGGGATTTAACAGGGTTGAATGTCAATATAAATGACTTCACTGAGTGAGATTTTTAAATTCCTGGTCTATAATCCATTTTTGAATAAAACTTTTTGGAGCAGCTCCCAATCCCCCAGACTTCCATTCGCGTTTTTAGCGGCTTAACAAAGAACGATGAGGAGTTGGTGTTGTGAGAAATACGCGTTTGGGATAAAAAGTTTCATGAACCAAAAATCAACATTGTTAGAGTTGCAAATAGAGGTTTCTTAAAATACATGGGATATAAATTGACATAATTTTGACGCGTTAAAGGATGCTAGATGTACCGTCGCCTGTCTCTGTGAAAATGCCACCTGTTTTACAAAAACAGTCACAGACCTGTTAAAAATGGAACTGAACAGCCAATTGTCAGCTGTGATGACGCTGTATTAAAATACCTAAAAAATGTGTAGATAACCTGTAAAAATAGGGCAAACAGCCGGGCCGACCTGAGATGGTGTGATGTTGCACTTCTCTGAAATAGCAGCAGTCGCCACTGTTGCTGAGACGTAAAGACAATTAGCAGAAGCAATAGAATGGTAAGGTTGCGCACACACACATACACACAATTTTTGCACATGGACAAACAATAAAAGTCTCACCCAGTCATGCACGTACAATTAAATTAAAAACAGCAACAAAGTCAATGCAAATAACACACACACACACACACACTCACACACTCACAGATGCACCTTCTTTCAACAAAGCACCAACACTTGCAGCATGTGAGGGAAGCCTTGCGTAGGCGAGGAGGGACTCTACAGTACTAAGAGTGTGATATTTAACAGCTTAGCGTGCCGTCTTTCATGGCGCTAAATCACGAGGATTCCACTTATGACTCAGTAGTTAGGAAACTTCTGCCATCAATGTTCTTCCTGAAGGAAAATCTGTCACTTCCCTGCATCAAAGAAGCCGTCTGTGCATAAACATACCTTTTTACTAACACGCTTAACATTCAGTGATAGTTGATGTGATGTGGGATAAAAAAAAAAAAAAAAAAACACTTGTGAAACATGCAGCAGATGTTGTCTGCTTTCAAGATGTTCTCAACCTTGATTCTTTAAGTTATTCCGTCAGCTACGGACATTTTAACACAGCAGGAAGTGGGGTTTGTACTCTCCACCACACCTCAGGATCGTCAACTTTTGTTCAAAAAGCAATTATTTCCATCACTGATTTGTTCAAAAAGAGAAAAATGTTTTATTCTTCTGTAAATCCTTACCAAGCTGACACCAAGCATGCATAATTTTCAGTCTGCAACCTAAAATACAATATTGTATTTTATTATGTAAGATGTTTTTCACACCAGAGATTGTATACTGTGTCCAAATTTCACACTCCATACTAATAGTATAATTTTCATAGTGGACTATTTTTTGCAGATACTACCATACAGTAAATTAATATGTTTTTCCATTTCGTACTGAGTGAAAATGAGGCATCATGTGCAACCACAAACTGCGACTGTAGAAACCCACTCACCGACGAGTAAACTTCACAAACTCAAAGCAAAACTTAGCTTTTTTTTTTTTTTTTTTTTTTTTGGAAACCATCTCACCATTGTCTACAATTCTATCTATTATTCTGTTTGGGGTTTTAAACAGATTGTAATCTGAATATTAGGCTCCATGTAAACGTACCTAATGGCTCTGTTCTGTTCTGTCCCAGTTAGCCAAACAGTTCCAGATCCTACTAATACAACATACTAATTAGTTTTTGAGTATGCAGCGTGTTCTCACTGGTGAGTAGGCAGATTAAAAAAAAGAAAACCTTAAATTCTGAGTGTGCTGTTGATATGTATACTGTAGCTCTTTACCTTTTTCACAGCAGACATGTTGACATGTTGTAGCAGGAAAAGCACAGGTGTATTAACGATGGCTACATTCCACTTAGCAGAGGCCCTATTACTACGCAGGGTCACTGGAATGGCTTACTGGGACACTTAATGGAACTGAGTCACTGTTAATGTGATTACTTCCACCTGTGCTTTTCCTGCTGTGAAAAGGGTCTATTCTCTCACAATGCAGTTGCACAAAGAAAATGGCAGAGCTGCTTACAGCTGGAGGAAATTAACACTAATTGCAGCTGGTGGTGAAACAGCTCCAGGGACACCTCAGAAAACAAAAAAATAAAAGTGCATGCATCAGCCACGTGTAATGTCATTTCCTGTTAGCAAAGAATGATTTAAAAAAAAAGTTTGAGGGTTGTTTGACTTTTTGTGCAGTGATTTGTGGCTGCCTTTGTACTTGGATCAAAAAATTGTTGATATTTCTCACTGGCTATGAACTGAAAAAGAATCAACCAACGACACGCATGAGGGACGGTACTGTGGCTGGGCTAGGTGAGGGGTCTGGATGTCCCAGCTAATAAAGTGTCACCACGGTGAAACGCAAAAGCAGAAACTCAGAAACATTTTTCTTGCATTTTTAATTTCGCACGTACTTCACAGACCCACAATCCCTCATCGTTTTCTCACCGTGGACACGTTTTTTTGGACTTAAATTATTCGCAATTCAAAAGTTCTCACTGTCACTTTGGGCTCCTGCCGCGCAAAACTTGCCTTGTTCAGCCTTGTAGAGCGACCTGGGCAGAGAGAACTTGTGCAAGTTCTTCGCCGAGTGCCATCAAACCGTGTCATTTCTCATCGACGAAGGCCGTCTTTTCATACTCATTCATATGCAGCGCTGCACAGGAAACGCCATCACATATTCATGAGAAGCACCTGTTTGACAGTCAAATGTATTCCCTCCTGTCAATTGCGTGTGTGTCTGCGTGTGAAGAGGACACACAAGATGGAATCAACCTTCATGTTTCCCATCACTGACGGTGCCATCCTTCATCCTTTCTGCGCTCCCTCCATCTCTCTCTTTCGTGACATGAAGGACCCCCCTTGTCTCTGCGGAGAATAAATGAGGCTGACCTTCGCTCGACGCACATGAGGTGGATCCGCTGCGCCGTGTTCGGCAGTGGCTTTGAATTCCGTCTCCTCTGTACGCTCCATTTCCGTTTTTGAAGAGGAGGGTAGGCGGGTAGTTTCTCTCTGTCCATTCTCTCCATCTTTTGTCTCAATCTCATGATCTCAATTTTCTCCCTTTCTTTCCGCCCACTCTCCTCCTCTCTGTTCATTTCTTGTTTCCTGTGTTTGGATCGCTCCTTCACTTCTTCTCATTTCCTTCTCCTCCTCACATCTTTGCTTTTCTCCTCTCACTCCCCTCCTTCTCCTCTCTTCCTGTGCTCCACATTTGTCATTTCCTACCCTGTCTGCTCGACTGCCTATCCCCTTCCAACTTCTCTTTGCCCTCTTTTGCTTTCTGTCTGCGTGCTTTGGCTGAACAGCGAAAAGATATAGTCTCAGTAGTAATGACAGGGGTTACTGTCTGGGGTCAGTGATTTCTGCCTCAGAGCTAACTACTAAAAATGTCACGCTGTAGCCAGAAAATGTGAGCAGGTGAAATACCGCTTTCGTACATAACCGTACGAAAGCGGTATTTCAACGAGCGTGGCCAGTTCCTCTGCAAGAGGGTCATCAAAGCCAGCCCTCCTCCTCCACCACTACATCCAACCCTCACTTCTATTAAGGGTCATCAGTTCTGGCCATAAAGACACCACTTCCTGTGATTAAGTGTCCAATTACAATCCCATTCGCCTCCCTTTTCTCCTCTTAGTCATTTCACAAGAGGGGATTTCAAATCACGCTATCTGGATGTGTCACAGCCAGTGGGAGGAAAAACCTGATGTAATCCCTGAAATTACAGATCAAATTTACCTTGAGGAGCAGTGAGGTTGTTCAGTGGTCAGTTCTGTCATGTAACGTTAAGAAAGAAGCAGGTTTGATTACGTTAGCATGTTCTTCCTTTGCAAGACTGGATCGCCAACAGGGAAAAGTCTGCCCCAGGACCGAAGAACTCCGAGGAACCTGAAAGCCCCTCGCTCACTGCGCGTGGTTTGTGCAGTTTAATTGAAACTTTGTTTGGAAAAGTGCACCACTGAAGCTAATCTGAACTGACATGAAAACAGCCTGAAGGTGAGTCCACCTGATCTTGCGGGCCATTCTTGACATGCTTCACTGGGTCAAAACCTGGTTTCAAGACCTTCGTTATTTCAGTTTGGTGCTTGTATGTTACATGTTCCTAAATAACAGCTTTTCTCTATTGTTTTCATCCAGTGTTAGAAACAAAAGCCCAGTTTTAGGAATCTGTAAAACAAACACAAAATATATATTATATAACAAATGCATGCCCTGTGAGATGTTGTTTTCTCAAAATGCAAACATAAAATTACTGTAACTGTAACAAAACTCCTCACTGAAAGGAGCAAATAGAAAAAATAAAATCCAAACCTGCAATCATGAACAAACCCAACAATAAAAGTAAAAAAATACTTCAGCCAGTCTGTTTTCTGCTCCATATCATACCTGTCATTTACAGCAGACCGCTGATTTTTATTCCCATCACACCTGCTGTAATGCTCCCTCTGGTCAGACGCCTGGGATAAAATCTGATTTCCATTCAGGAAGAGAGGCCGTTGATATTGATGGAGGGGCACGCAGCCTCTCTTGACCTGCACTTATGTTAAATGTTTGGCAAAGCATGTTTTCTGGGTGAGTGTTTTGTGAAAAGAACAACTGTAAAGTGTGAAATCAAATTAACGTGGGGCCAGGCAGCGTTGAATAACCACAAGTGCAACGCTGCGAGTGGAGTTCGGGCTGGGTTCACAAGGGTCCAGCAGTTAATTTTGGGGGATTTATTCTGACTGTGTTCCCATGTTCAGGTGGCTTTTCTTCAACAATCTGATCACATGGAGACAGAAGACTGCACCGCCATTTTGAATTGATCACCCATTTGAGACAGATCAGATGTGCTTCTGTCAGTGACGACAGCAAACTGCATAGTCCTGGTCTCACTGAGACCCTGCAACCCACTGTTCTTATTACTCTCATTTTAACACACTTGCATTTTAAATCTGTTGCCATAATTTTTCAAAAAGTCTTTCATCACTGACCTGACGACACCCACACCACTTGAGCTGAGCCTGGATTTGCATTAAAGACAGCAAACCACAGTTATGAAGCAGAAAGACAAACAGACTGAAAGAACATCCTGGAATCAAAATGTGTTTGGAGAAAATCAGAAACAAAAAAACATCTGTGATGGGTCTCTTATTGTTACTCTGTGTACACATGCTTTTTGAACTCCCTGCCAGTTTGTATTAGCAGCGAGGGCTGTGTCGTGGAACAGATATAAAAAGTCTCCTAAGCTTTCCACTGCTCACCTTGAAGCCCTGAGGTGTGAACGTAGCCTTTATGGCCCATAGGTATGAATGTGAGAGCGTGCCTCACTCTGCAGCTCTGCAGTGGAGTCACCACCCGCAGGATGTTTCCCATGCCCTCCACACAATGGATGCTGGGATTGGCTCCAGCCTCTGTAACCCTGGAAAGGATTAAGCAGGTAGAGAAAATCCCCAATAAAGGTTTGACACAAACGCTCCAGGATCTTCTGCAACCTTCAGGTCCACTGCAGGACTGAGATTTCTGAAAAATCAAAGGAGGGTGTTGTCAATGATCAGAGGTTTGTGTGGCGTAATATAATAAATACAGACTTTATTCAAAGTAAGACTCTCACTCAGGCTGTTCATATTTCATTTATAAGCAAAGCTTTTGCAAATGAGAGAATTCATTGAGTTACTGTGTGTAGACTGATGGGCAGTTTTATCCATTTAAAATTAAATCTAAAACTTAAAAAAAAAAAAAGTGTGCAAAAGTTGAAGGTGTCTGAATACTTTGTGAAGCCTTTTCTGAATTACAGATAAAATATCAGTGCTGAATCATACAATGATAAAGTGTCACTGTGTGTGTGTGTGTGTGTAAAGTTAACTATAACTACTGCTGTCAAATAAATGTAGTGAGGTAGAACTATACACCAGTCAAAAATGGAAATACTCAGGTACCTCAAAGCTGTACTTAAGTGCACTAACACCCCCCCACTGGCTAACTGTTTTCATATTAACACACAGCAGTCTATTTAAATGTAGTCATCATTAAATTTTAGTTCTGTTTCTGAGCTGATACAAGTTTCCCGACTTCTTCAAAAGTCCCCACCGTCGTTGGCAGTCTTGTCGTTTACTCAGCGCAGCAACATCTAAACCCCACCCCCCACCACCCCAACTTGCGCTTCCTCCCCTGCTGCGGTTTAAGCAGCGCTTCGAGGTGTTCAGATCAAGCCTCTGGGTTGATCAAAAGAGTGCTGCGGGCTATTGTGAAAGACTGTGATAGCTTTGAGAGGCAGGCAGAGCACACTTCAGGATCCGATCGCCTTGTGAAGGGGAGGCAGCCTGCAGGTAGAGGAAACAAAGTCAAATGAGAGGACAAGAACAAAGGAGAGCTTTGTGAGATCCAAGAAAATATTGGTTTTCTATGGTAAGTGAGCTGAAGACCGAGCTGGAGCTTTCATGATGGAAAAATGGGAAAGCACTGCATAATCCATCCTACCTGTTTACATTATCTTCAAATTAACATGGCGTGTCACATGCTTATTTGTTTCTCTTTTCTTATCTGGGCCCAAACATGGTGAGAATCAGCATGTCCGTTCCGATCTAATTAAGTTGATGTTAACAGTGCTGCATGTAGCCTTAATGCTGAAGAAGTTTATAAACAGCTTAAGGATAAAGCACAGTTTATTTCCCATGTTCCCAGAACTGATAGCATATTAATTAACATAATCCATTACAGCTTAACTTAGGATTTCATTCAGATAAGATACAAGAGAAATTTATCCTCTGTTCAGAGCCTTAGGTGATCCATTTTCATGATCACCGCTCCCTGTAACTACAGGTCATGTGAACTTTGCTTGACGTAACAGGCAGGAGTCGGCACTCAATACGGAATAAATTGAAAAAGACGGAAGGAAAAAAAAAGAACCCTGAAACAATCAATTTTTCAACGCAGTGTTTTAAGATTCAGCGACAGACAGCAGAAAGGAGAGTTGGGAGGAAAATCCTCCGAGGGGCTGGTTCTCTCTGTCCCTCCTGCCTCGTCGCTGAATAGGTAATAAACAGAGGCAGCCAGTGACGGGCTGAGTAAATACAATGTGCCAAGCAGAGTCTCAAGAGATGGAGAGACAGAGGATGAGGTGGTGATGGGAGGAGGGTGTGGAAGAGGTAGAGGGAGAGACAGGAAGGAAAGGAAGCAGCGTGAGAAGGATGGAGGTAGACAGGTGACTGGGTGAGGATCGAAAAGATTGGGGGCGGTGGGGGAGGGGTAGAGAGTGAGAGGCTGGAGGTGAGCAAGATGAAAGGGGTAACCAGCAGAGGAGAAGAGGATGGAAGGGGTAAGAGAAGAAGAAAAATGAAGGAAACGATAGAAAACAGAGAGAAAAGACAGGAGCAGAGAAGAGGGAAAGATGAAAAAAGCAAGGAGAGAGAGATTGAGAAGGTGCTGTGTGCTGAAAGGCGCATTTACATTTGTTCATTTGACAGATGCTTTTATTCAAAGCGACTTAGAAGTGAGGGACAACACTCAACATTCAGTACAGAAGCAGACCTCAGAGTAGCCACAGTATGTGCGAGTTAGGCTTGTTAGAGGTGTTAGGAGAGGATGTGAGTTTAACCATCTGCAGGGAATACACTGAACCTTCATTTCGACTTCTGCCAGCTGGAGAACAGGAGCCTCCCAACATAACAAAAAGTTGCTCATGTTCACATTTGGGGCTTGTTTTCCGACAAATAATTCAAAACCTGAAAAAGAAAACAAACACACAGGGATGAAACACAGGCTGTGATGGAAAGTGACACCAGAAACATAAATGAAGTCAAAAATGTGACTCCAAGCAAACGGTGTAGCTCCTGCTGCAAGGATACAGGCCAAAACACACATTTTAGTTTTTAGCATTATCCGGTATGTTTGAGCTGCTCTACAACCCCAATAAAGCAGAAGAGTTCACAGTACTGTCATTAAAAAGTAATGTGGACATGTATTAATGACACATTTAATCATATCTCACAATGACACAAGTTTACATTACTTCATATATCAAAACTTTCTCCACTCAGAGATACAATGAGTGTAACCTCAGTTCTCTGCCTGACCTGATGCAAAGACTCATTTTAGTGACATTAAATTCAATCAGCAAACAATCAACAGTTTGATGCTGCAAAACAAAGGAAAAAAAAAATCTTACTCGCCTGCTGTTTTCATTAGTACATGCCGCTTTGCTAACAGCAGTGAGAGGTGAAAAGGGAGATCACTTTCACTGAAGGTTGTGTACAAGATAGAGAAGTACAAGAAAAGGGTTTGTCTGTGAAAGTTTCCCAAAGGACTTCAACGTGACTACCTCCTACTACTGTTTACTTTTGGTGGGACTCAAAAAACACAACCGTTGAATCACAGTTTTTCGAAAAACTGTAGGAGGTTCACACCTTTAGCCCTGACTGACGTCATTCTCACTGGTGACTGTGGTAAGAAATTTCTACAGTTGAGGTGGTCTGAGTAAAATGTTATCATGACCAATTGTTATAGTAAGCATATGCATTAATTTCTGTTTATGCCCTGCATATCACAGACCACACTACTTTTTATCAGGAAGCCAGGGTGTTGGAAAGTATCCTCCATGAGCCTGCAAAGTGCTGCAGCAATCAAAAACAGCACAGGTTAAAGTTACTGTAATTACTGACACAAGCGTTTCAGATAGATGCAGCTCAGCAGAGATGATGGAGACTCCTCGGCCTCGGAGGAACATCTGCTGTTGCCCTTCTTGCAATCATAAATACAAAGCACATGCTAATCTTGCTTTCTATTAGGAAGCTCCTTCCTGAAGGGCCTGTTGTCTATAGGGTGCCCGAGACGTCAGCCTCTTCCTTTTCAGTATAATGAAGATGCGTCCTATTGCCAAGCCGACATTGTGTGTTGTAGAGATAGGGGTTCTGCTTATACAGTGACCTTGTTTAAACCAGGGTCCCTGTCTCCTTGATGTTCCTCACACAGAGGTAAGAGCTTGGTAATTACATACAGTAGAATGAGCCAAGAAGGACCTACATATATTCAACGAGAGGCAGGAGAGTGGGACAAAGAAAGAGTGGACAGGGATGAGGAGATGAAACGTGGAAAATGTATTCATACTTTGACTGGTGTACGCTGTCACAAGGACAGAACCAGCTCCCTCTGGCGGAGGGACCTTTCTTTTTGTTTCCACGCCTCTTTGTTCTCTTATGGGTCAGGAGCTAGAGCAGATCGAAGATCTATGCTTCAAAAAACTGAAGAGATCTCTGGTGAAAAACAGCAGTTTTCAGTCATAAGAAATTTGATAAATACCTTTCTCTCATGAGTTTACAAGTCAAGGATTTTTACTTTTATCTTTAACAAAAAAAATATACAGAGCTTAAGCAACACAATAAGATGAACTCAAAAAGACATTTTTGCTACAGCTGCTGGTGTCATTCTAAGGCAAAAAATATTCACACACGCACGATATGCTAAGAGTCATGTAAACATACAAAGACTCACTGAAACTACTTCAACCTTTACTGTATAACTTAAGTATTTAATTAAGGCAACACAGTTTGGGAGGAGGCTCAACTCGGAGTGAGAGAGCTCCGTGAACCAACAGGGCCTCAAATCACTTTCCTGTGACATTTGTAGTAAATTTATTGTGAGAGCTCATGTTATTAATTATTGCTGAAAAAAACAGATGTTGCACTTGTAGTTATTTAAGCAGCTGTAATCACTTTAATTACTGCTGGAAATGTGAAAACATGGCACAACTTCTACCCAAACTACGCCTGCAGCCTTTCAAACCCGAGAAAGGTGAGGATCCTTCTCTTGGTCCCTCGTGTGTGTGTTTGTTCTCTTTCCCTGTACTGGTGGGAACAGGTTTGACTCACCTGTACAAAATCGAATCAAACACTTCACCCTTGCACCACTGCTTTCCTGGCATCTCCCTGGTGTGTTGCATTAGTGGTTGGAAGCCAGACTTATCCCCCCAAGTGTAACATGATTAGTGACCCTCCAATCTCTTGCTGCACAACAAATCTACTAACTTATAAGACGTATCCTATGAGTCATATCCACTCAGAACATGTATCTTAATACAATGACTTCTATCTGATGAAAGTCAAGGTCAAACCAGGCTATTCTGCTCCACACTATTAAAACAGGAGGATGTTTGTGTCAGGGCTCAGTGTACTTTGTGTGTATACGTGTGTGTAATACCTAACATTGCTAAAAGCATTCACCCAGATCCTAAACGGGCTTGTAACCAATTTTCTGGTCAATGGACAATGAGCATTTTGTACACCCCTGCCATTCTTCTCTCTACTGACCCAGTACAGCAAACACAGCAGAGTCCAAAATTAAACACAAGACAAACAAGCAAACACACACACACAAAAACAAACTCCACAGTGTTTCCCAAAATGGCTGGGTCGTTTGAATAAAAGCTCAGTAAAGGTTAAACAGCCATTCGACAAGCAAAACAGATGCACGATGGGCAACAGATGCTCTGAAGATGGAACTCATTATCTACCCATCCATTTACACACACGGTTCATATGAATATAGCACATTCATCTTGCCACATAAACACACGTATGCTTTAGTACACGGCTACTGCATGTACCTACGCATGCATGCATGCATACATGTACGCTGACATGCGTTCACACACAAAAGCTTCCTGTTGCAGCAGAATTGCATAGAGGCCTTTTGACTTTATCCATAAATGCAAGCAACAAGCTTCACAATGACAACGCTGATACAGAGGCATTGGTAGTGTATGTACTCTACACACTGTACTTTATTGTTAACCCCTCTGTGCTGTGGCACTGATAGATAAGGCCCGACTGCTGACTAAGGCAAGGACAGAAAAGAACACAAGAACAGACATAGCATACTGCAAGAGAACACTTTGGAGGCATCCTAATCATAACCCGATCCCACTTCCTTTGCTTCTCATGGCTCTGGTCACCAGCCTCCAGGTACAGTAAGATCCAATTCATCCAGCATCTGGAGGATGGTGGGGGAAAGAGATGGAGCCACTTAAAAGAAGATTGATGTCTGAGATCATATCATGAAAACTTCTACACCCCAAGCTACAGGACTACACCTGCCATGTCCACCGGGAACCTCTCTGTACAGCAGTGGCCTATTTTTTTCTTGCTGTTGTCAATGAAAAGCTTTTAGTTTTTACAGCATCAAGCCATAGAACAAACTTTTAGACTTTTGGCAAAATATTCCCAATTCAAAATTATTAGAGTAAGTGCTTAGAAACTGTAAGAGAACAGACCTGCACTTGCTTCAGTTTTCTGAAACCAAAAAAATCTCCAAAGCCCCTGGTGGAACTGAAAACTTTGCAGATTAGCATGAAACAAGCAAAATGACTGCGGATATGATAAACCAAAATGGTGACCCACACTTACAGTAAAAACATTGCTCCATAGCGCTACTAGTGGTCAAAAACTCCACAGGGTACCTTTAAGCTGCCTCCAGGGTTAACTGCCCCTCACGAATGCGACCAAGTTATAAGAATTAAATGCTAAATTGGTGGAGCAGACCTTTAAAGATGGCTTTCTGTGAATGATCCTGTGCATAGTTACTGTACATTATCACAAATACAGAATGGATACTTGTGCAGAGAAGTGGTCCCAGAGCCAAACTTTGCTGTAAAAGAAATATCTGTGAAAAAAAGCTACTTTTTTATTATAGACAATGTTGTTCATCAGCAGTACAGAGTATAGTGTGGTGCTATGAGCTGACTTTTCTAATACATATAAGGCAGTGCTACACCTAAAATATCACCAGTTGTACTGTGTCACAGCAGACAATAGTCTTTAATGAAAGGAATTGTGATAGAAATTCATGTTTAAGTTAGATGTTTGAGATGGGATGCAACACCAGACCGAGAAAAAGAGAATGCCAATGATGTGAAATAATTTCTTTACTGTTACTGCATCTTCTTTTCTTTCCTATGTTGATGTTTTATTGGCTTCCCACAGACAGAATCTCTCTGTTAATAGGTTTCTGTGAAATCTGATAAAAAACATTTATTTGACAGCATCCTTGTGTGAATTTCCTGACAACACTGCACAGTGTTTACCAGTAGTTGGATACTTGTGAGGGTCATTTCTGTGTACGAATAACAACTTGATTAAAACCCACAAGCCTTGTTTGTTCACCTCCCTTCATCGACGGCGAACAGTGTTTACCATTTTGCGAGGCGACCCTTTGATTCAAGTTTTCCAAAACCTTCTAACACAATCACTCCTCGTTTGAACATAGTCTCTGACTACTCTTGGGTAATCTATACATATGCATGAGCTTCTGTTTTACACACACTTGATGCTCAGCAGCCCCCTCCTTGCACTCTAACAAGCAGCTTTTCTTCAAGTGTTTAATCATCGTTAAAACATTCATTTGCAACATAACGCTGCATTAAATCCTGCTAAGACACATTAGTTAAACAATCTTTAAACACTGAATTTGTCAGCACAGCCAGTTGACCTTTGATGAAGACCTTTATTTACGTGATGTACTGAAGGGTAAACCCACCGAAAAACAGATTACTCGTCTATTTTAATGGTTAAATGGTATTTCCCTTCCTTTCTAATTAAAAAAAACCTCTGTCACATAAATTCATTAGATACATCTCAGCAGGATATTTGATCTAAGATGTGTGGATATGAAGAGACATATCTTTGAGCGCAAACAGCAAGAATTCATACCTCTTCGTGTACTTCTTCAATAAGGGACTGTAAGAAAATTATTAGGGATAGAGTGGAGGTGAGAAAAGGAGAAGGAGGGTATGTTTTTTTTTCCCCAGAAGGGAGAGAGGTGTGAATTTAATAAGATAGCATGTGAGATTTTTTTTTTTTTTTTACCCACCATTAATTTATTTTTTAGTACTTTAGTCTGTAGTTTAACAAATTCTTTTTAGTTTTTAGTATATCCTTATTCTAAAATACAGACTGGCTGGAAAATTCAGAATTTTGTTATGTGTGCCATAAATTTGGACATTTCTAATTCCGCTTAAAATATGCAGTGTTTTGTGAAAGTATTCCATTAACATATTAAGGTCTGGGTTGGATTACTCTATATTAAATTCTTTATGCTTTGCCTCTTTTTGTTATTTATGGTGAAATGTGCCAGCTCAGTACTATATGTTTTTTTAAGTCAAGGTTAGGGTACAAAGAAAATACTGATTACACCAGAGAGAGTTTTGTTTTTTCAAAAAGTGAAATATATTTCAACCACCTCCCCACCCCGATAATTTCCATACAGTCCATAAGTGATTTTGGTTTTATCAGTGGTGTTTAACCCTAATCCTTTAATGATCATTAAGTAGAATTTAAAATCTATTTTTGATAATTACTGCCTCCCTGACAACATTGAGAGATGTTGTTGCACTTTCTGCAGATTATCTGTAAGCTGTAATAACAATAATATCACAGAAGTAAGAAAAAGGAATGCCCATTGCCTGGTGGTCCACGCCAGAGAATCATCCTTGTCTAAAATGTAATGGCACCATAATGCTGACAAATAAGCTGAGAAACAACGTTCTGTCCCCCAAGAGAACACATTGACCCTCTTCACCTCTCTGTATACCCCCCATCCCCCTTAGCCAGAGCAGGAAAGCAGCTACAAAACACTGTAGGCACTGTGACCATGATACACTTTCACTACAAAACTGCGCAGAGTAAGAAAAAAAAACATGTCCCCATCATCTCTTTGTGTTTGAGATAAGAGGAAGCAGTCCTAGCTAGTCCGTGTGCAGTTTACAGAGAGTCTTTTGGTCTCTCATTGAGGTAAGAGGTGCTGTATGATTGGGTCCACTGACAGGCAGCCTTGGAGGAGTCATTTATCCTTTACTCAGCCAGGCAATGCACAGAAACATTTACATATTCACCTAGATAGGCATGCGATGTGAACGCATCCTTTGCCCCTTCCTGCACTGAGGCTTTTTATCTGTAAGGCTTTGTGGGTCCGTTAGGCGCCCTTGATGTCCTCACACTGTGAGCCAATGTGTCATAGTCCAGAGACACAGGAACATTGCTGTCCTCTGCCTATACAGTGGGACATTATGAGTCCAAAGGCTCTGCTGTTAAAGGTCTCCACTCTGAGGTTCTGGTCTGGCCTCCTGATTGCGGCTGCGGCCCAGTCTGGGGAAACGGGAAGAAGTTCTGGAACGGGGCGTCTTAGCTCCGCTGTCGTTGGCCTGGGGTGTGTCTCTAGATAAGTGAGAATGGCGGGAAGGGGAAGAAAAAAGTCGTGGACTTTAAATGAACATCTGGTGATGTTTATGACCGAGTTTATTATTCAAACAAACCACTGATGCTGCATCTGGAGGCTTAAATGCATCATTTCCTTTCTGCAAGAAGATGTTTTCCTGGAAAAACAGACATTAGTCAAAACAGCAAATGGTGAAGCTTTCATCAACCAAAAAAGTCATTTTCAACTATTTTTTTAGTAACAGTTGCTAAGCTATGATTGGACAATCGCTGTTTGGGGGAGGGACTTAGCAAACAGTTAATTGAAATTAATTTTCTAGCTTAGCTTCCGGGACATTTTTGTAGCTTTTCCAACTTTTAAAAACCTCATTATTCCTCCACTCACCTCCAGAAGTCATTATTTGAGACACACAGAAATCAAATTGTAGTCATTTCTGATCTTATGATGATGTTTAGGCTTCTCATTAGTAGGGAGGAAATAATCTTGGCCACTTGATGACATCATCGCCCTAGTTACCCTGACGACCGTCTCCGCAACATGATCCCCTGATCCCTGAGTCTTATCTGATAACGATGAAGATGAATGAGAGGCACTTGTCAAAGGAGAGAGTTTTTCCCCATAACACTGACTTACACCACCAACTATATCTTGTCCAGCATCTCCTGTTATTTTGTTGTTCAACCTTTGTTCCATAATGGATAACCTGCTGTGTTCCAGGGATACAATTCATTAGGAAACAGCACATAAGCAGGAACTCACAACTCCAAACCCATGCAGAAACTGTGTGAGAATGGATGTACATTCATTCAATAGACATATTAAACTCTGAATAACAATATTTCAGTCTGTGTAGAACAGCAGACAGTGAAGTCTCCAGCAGACTCTGGTGGCTTGACACCGTAATATTTCATGCCATTCAAAGACATGCAGTAGAAAGGTTTCTATTTCAGCTCGGAGATATGAGAAAGAGAGATATGATTATTAAGCCTCTCAGGACAGACTAAATAATGAGCAGTCTGTGCTTTCGGGGTTTATACAGGCCTATATGTCTGGTACTCTTATTCTACTGGACTGACTCTGAAGACTCGCCTCTCAATTTGAATTTATCGCTACTTGTATAACATAGAAAATTGATTTTTTTTTTTTTTTAATGATTGTACCCGGTGTGTTGCCCCTTGAAAAAAAGGGTTTTTAAATTCAATTTCTTATTTAATTAATTAAATGCCAGTAGAACTCCACCTCGCTTTCAACCTGAGCAGAGTTCTAATCAGCCACAGTATTTTCAGTATATTCAGCAGGTTCTAAAGTACCCTGATACTTTGACTTCCCACAAGAAATGATCTAAATCCCAGACAATCCTAATGTTGAACACACCTTTTAAATCCAGTGAGGTTAAAATAAATATCTAAATAAAGACCTTATTAAAGCAAATGTCTTCTTGTTGGTTACGTTGTTTGAAATCAAGAAAAAAAAAAGCTACATTTCTGCCATTTTGGTTTCATGTTCGCTCTGACTTGTTACAAAAGAATTAAGACATCTGAACATGAAACCGAATGGACTGACAGATAACTCTATCTTCTCTCTCTCTCTCTCTCTCTCTCTCTCTCTCTCTCTCTCTCTCTCTCTCTGGACTTCATACGTTACAAATGACGTAGAACAGGTAGAAATAGGACGAAGAAGAAGAGGCCCCTTGTCCTGTAATGATAAGAGGGAGACAGTTTACAGGACAAATACCTCTGATTAACTTCTTTTCCTTCTGGGAAAATCTCTGTAATCACACGCTGATGTGCATATGTGTTGCCATGGTTACCAAAGGATCTTGGATAATTGTTCCCATGATCAGCAGAGAGATTTAGTAGTTTATCCTTTGAATCTGTCATAAAATAACACATCTATCGAGACTGAGATGAATGAGAGGAAAAGTAAACTGCACCTATTTTCACCAGGACTGTTTTTCTTTTTTTAAATGAAAATGGTTTGAAAGAAATTCTACACATAGTGACTTTAAACACAGACACAATGTGAAGAACTTATATCTGTGTCAACTATGTTGTTGATGATGATGATGTTGTTGTTGTTGTTGCCCAATGACTCAGATGTCTCCACAGAGGAAATGACATTCCAGTCAGACGGTGTGACAGGTCACGCTCGCTGGCTGACTGCAGTGAGTGGAAACTGATGTGAATATTGACAGGAAATGACTGGAACATCTCATTTTCTGATGTAGCCTGGTAGGTAGGTGGGAAGCCGAGGCATCATGCACTTTCACACTTGCTAGTCTGAGAGTGTGTGAATGTGTGCGTGAGAGAACATACAGTATACGCTGTATGTGTGAATATGAGTGTAAAACGCAGGGAAATGCTGAAGTTTGTTTACAAGGGATTTGGCATTTTCAGTGACATTAATCCTCCCTGTTTGTATCCTCTAACAACTACTACCACAACAGCCGTGGCAGCTAATTCTTCCTAAAATGTTGTATATTAAATTGGTATAATACATACAAATTATTGCCAAAAAACTGAGAGGCAGTTTGTTCTTGTTAGATGCTGTGTGAGCATTCAATGGGATTTCTACAATTTCAAAATGCAGTTCTACATTTTCTTAAAGAAAATGTGGATTCTGTCATATTTGACAAAAAAACAAAACTGCCACCTAATGATTTGGATGAATACACAAGGTTAGAAAATAACTTCCATTCCCTGGCTGCTCCTGTTTGGACTGGACTACTCAAATTTCTGCAACACTGCAGCAATCGTTCACCGACACGAGCCCTGCACCTGCACACACGTGTTGGCATCTTTTTTTTCCTGAGTCTCTCTCACCCACACACACAAAATGCACATGCTCACATAAAAGCTGAGATCCTGTGTTGAACATGCTTGCATGTGTCCACTTACTGACAGAAAGGCAGAAGAGACAGTAGGGTCTCTTTGGTGGGGCGGGCTGTGAACTCTGGCAGCGTCTGGATCAGTTTGTTCATCACCATGCGAAGGTAGCCCTGCAGCTGCTTCCTTCTCTCCTCCACAAACTTGGCATCCTGCAGACAGAGAGCGAGAGACAAACAGAGCAGAGTAAGACGGAGAGGAACCTGGTAGTTGTAGATAAACTGATGTCTGGAGAAGCTGAGGTTAAAGCTGCAACATGCAACTTATTCTGTCACATTAAAACAATAAATCAACAAATGTATTAAAGCAGCAATAATTGTTCATTTTTATTTGAGAGAAGTCTCAGTTCTCCTCAGCTCATAGGAGCTTCAAAGCGTTTTCAGCTCATTTTTTGGTTTTCTGGTCGGCAGCTTTACTGTTTCTGCTCTCACTGCTGTCATAGCGCTGTTTTTGGCCGCAGGTGTTCTCCGCGAAGGACAACACAGCACTGCGGTGTTTAGCACTGTTGCCTCACAGCAGGAAGGTTGTGGGGTCAAACCTGTCAGCCAGCTGGGGCCTTTCTGTGTGGAGTTTGCATGCTTCCACCCATAGTAGGTTAGGTTAAATTGGTGACTCTAAATTGTAGGTGTGAATGTGAGCGTGAATAGTTGTTTGTCTTTAAATGTCAGCCCTGTGATGGACTGGTGACCTGTCCAGGTTGTTCCACGCCTCTCGGTCAGATTGGTTTCAGCCCCAACACGACCCTCAAAAGGATAAGCGGTCTAGCCAATGCATGGATGGATGTTTTCAGCAAAAAAGCTCTGAAAAACCCTCCATACACGACAGACAAAGTTAATGAACAGCTGAATGAGAGGATATTGAAGATCATTTTGCAGCTGAAGAATCAGATATGACCATGAGGAGTTTAGTGGAAACAAAAATCAGAGCTAAAAGGAAGGAGTTTCTTCAGTGTTGTTGCCTGTACCAATTGCTTCCCTCAGCCTCCGGCCAAATGATGTTTCAAATCTCATCAAGATGACTGACATGTATTGAGGTTTGAGCAGCTCAGCTTGTGGGTGGTGGGTCTGATGAACACATGCTACCTCGAGGCAAAAAGTTTCATATTGTGACTTAAAGACCTGAGACTCTGGAATGATTATGTCTTATTACTGCGCATGAATGAAATCTTCAGGAGTCCCCTGTGAGTTTTCCTACTGTCATTACAAATATTGTGAGGTTGCAGTAAAAAGCAGTAACAGTTTGAACTGTCCATAACATGGCCACCGACCAAGCCTCCAAATCTCATATCTCTCAAGACAAGCAATGGTCTGCTTTTAATTAAAAGCATGTATTTTTGAAGACTAATACGCCACAATATTCCTGTTCATTTTGTTATTGGGTTGCTGATGCTGAATGAAAATGATGCACAGTATTCAGACCCCCTTCAGCGAGGGAGTCTGAAGACAGAGGCACAGGGCCACGTGGCTGTGTTAGCACAGCTAATCGGTGTCCAGAAAAGGCACAGAACAAAGCCTGGGCAATGCTCTGCTTCACTCTGTGGTGCTTGGGACTGGAACAAACAGCTACTGTAGGAGGCCAAATTCTCCTGTTTTTGAAGCTGCTGCTTCTCTTTTGATCTAAAACCCAAGTGAATTTGTCTTGTCTTAAAATACACATTTGCTTCTTCTGTACAAGAACAATGAACTCTTTGTAGTACCGGGGCTCAACGGCTGCAGAACACGCAATCATGGGAAATGTGAAAAATAAAATTACACTTTATTAAAAAGAATACTGCATGTAGTAACCACTGTGTCAAAAAAACAATTCAAAGTTAAAGCACTGATAACACAAAGCTGACGTTCATTACGTTCATTAATCAGCAAGAGCATTGAAATTGCTTTTTAACATCTGAAGCCCGTGGGGATTTCTTGCATTTGTTTTCAACAAGCTACCTGCTTTTTTCACAGAGCAGTGACATTCACACTTGAAATATAAGCAATGTGTTTGAAATAAAATATAATGAAATTTAAGACTGCACTGCCCCTAATTTGAAAATTGCTTACAGCAAAGCAGACAAGACAATCTGTAACAGCTCTCAAAGAGATAAAATAAACATAAATAATAATAATAATCATTTAAAAAACAAATACAAACACCAGCAGTCACTGGGAAATAAGATTTAGTAGAAGCAGAGCATCTGCAACTTGACATTTACAGTCCAATGCTTTTGATTTGATTGAGGAAAAAATAATAAACAAATCAGGGAAATAATTATCAGTTTCCTTTAACTATTGCAATTCATAAGAAAATCTGATATTAAAAGAGCAATTTGCCACTCAAATACTCAGTAATTTCAGCGTCTCTTGTTTATTTACTTACGCAGGAAGCCACGGGTGCATAATCAACAGCTCATCTGAAGGTTTTTTTTTTTCTTTCTTATAATTTTCAGTTTCTATAAAAAGAAGCTTTTGGGAGCTGTCAGCCACACTTCATTTACTATAAACTATGGTGGTCTGTACTTTTGTGCAACTGGAAACAAAACTAAATTTTAGATGCATGGGGACAAATAATCTGGGTGAAAATCAGTTTAAACCAATATTTCTTTTAAAAAAAGAAATAATTTTTTTTCTTTTAAAAAAATAATGAGGCTTTAGTACATGTTACATTGCGAAACTTAAAATCTGTGATTTAACTTAAACCTACAACTTGAAGGAAGAGACCAGGCTGCGAAAACCTTTATACACCAGTGTGGTATGAATTATGGCTCATTTAGATCTGTATAACCAACATAACCAACAAGTGAGAGACACTGTGCCATGACAAGGCTCCTGCTGCCTTTCGCTATATTTTCACTGTATGGTAAAGTATATTCACATTTTGCTACTCTGAACCAACCAAACACACTGTAGATAATATGCAGTGCAGTGGCCAGGGAGAACTTTCCAAACAGACTGTTGCTCCAAGTAGTGGATAAGTACGCAAGTTTAGACGAGTAGGAGCGGATAACTAAAGTCTACTTCACGCAGGGTAAAACAGACATGGTAGGAAAGGCCAAATCTGATGTGTCAGATTAGGCTGTGTACGCCAGCGCTGGTTTCATGCTATGTCAACACCATAAGGGACACCCTGACTGCTTTCATGGATGTCAGAGCAGTAATAACACTAATGGACATCATGACAGGTTCATCCTCTTGTGGAGACAGGGAGGAGGGCTGAAGAGGCCAGGTGCTGTCTGTCGTTTGCAGAGAGGAACGAGACGGCAGAGTAGAAACTACTGTGGCATACTGATGCAGGTACAAGGCTGATTCTGTCCTCTTACATCTGTCTGCTTATATGCACCTATCTCAACACTGCGCTCTCTTAGTTTCCTGCCTCCCTCTCTCTCTCTCCACGCCGCTATACTGATATGAAATGAAGGCTAAATCAGTCTATTATTATTTATTATGTAGGAGAGTACATATACCAGCACATATAAAACATGGAGGTGAGCAAGGCTTTGTTTGTACATCTTATGGCCTATTTCTGCCTTATACACAACTTACATAAATAACAAGCATCCTGTTCAAATGAAGAAAGATGCAGGAAGCTGTACTGGCCCATGAAGGCAGTAACTACATTTGGTCAAAGTTGATTTAAGACCTGAATCTATTTTAAAATTTCAACCAGCTTCAAAATGGAGCTAAAAACCAAGCTAAACTGCTGTAACTGCACTCTAGTTGTGCAGTTAACATATTTTGGGACTGTGCTGCTGCCCTGACTGAAGAAACTACGCTGTGGTTTAGTCATTTTTTAATATTAGAGTCTAACACTTGCACTTAATGCACTCTGGCGAGAAGCCACGGCTTGCCTTAGCTAAAGTAAACCACTAACTTTACTTATTTATTTTCCCTACTTCTTAATGAAAAATAAGCCAACATCTTTAAATAAGTTAAACTATGAATTAATAGACAGACACCTGGCAAAACAAAGATATATCTAATTCAAATAAGATAAGCTGTAAATACTCAACATAAAGTTTGTTTTCTTAAAATAATCAATTTAAAATGCATACAAAAACTTAAAGAACACAACTTGTTAGTAGATATTGCTTTGCCCATCACATTCTGTGTAGATTATCCAAAGGTCAAGTGCAGTATTTGCCTTTTTTAGATGTGATGCAGGTTTTATGACAAAGCTTTACACCCTGTTTTCTGAACTGCTTCAGTAGTTAATACTCTGCCTTTGTAGGGCAGTATAGATGCTTTATGGATGTTTTCTTCTGTCCTCCCTCAACCTCTAAATGTCATAAATGTCATGGATTCCAGCTGCAAGATAAGACACATTTCTACGCATCTTATCAGCAGCATATGTGTATTAGTGGTTATGTGCACAGAATATAGCATGATATAGGATCATGGAATGGTCATATAAAGGCAGAAAGTAAAAATGGATGTATATATACAGTGCATGCACAAGCATACACATACTGTAGATAAGCAGGAGGGGAGCTGTCAATGGAAGAGAAGCATAACATCAGGCTCTCCACAGCTGCTCAGTGAATTTGGTGGCAGTTATAAGCCATTCAACTCTGGGGGAGAAAAAAAAACTCCAAATATCACATCTGAGGATTAAAATGTTGCCTGGCAACAAAAAACACTTTCAGAAGTGAAAATTAACTACACCCTACAGTATCAACCACTTTTTACTCCAACAGGAAATCAATGCTTTTGACCAAGATCTTGATCCTGCATGAAAATCTTGAATTACTTTGTGTTTACAGAGAAATTGATTTCCGTTGTGGCTTTTTTTGTTTTTGCTTTATGCCTCTACAGTGGAAATTGAGGGAGGAGGGATGTAAGGGTGTCATGTGATAGAAGTCAAGCCAGAAGCCAAACCTGCTGATTGTACAATAAGCTGCTGTTTTGGCAATTCAGATACTTGTTATAAAGAGACTGTAAGCAAAATCTTAAATAACAAAATGATTCCAAGGATTTCGTATCTGGCCCTTGGTGTCTGCTGACCACTTCCTGGAAACACAAAACTTCTCAGCTTCACATATGCAGCTGAAATAAAGCAGAGAATCTCCCAGGTCACCACTTTAAACAACTTTAAAATCAACCTGAGTTCTGATTTGAACCTGCAGTCCACTTGAATTAAATGAGAGTGGACAGCGTTGGTACACGCAGACTGGAAAACAAGGTCAACACTTTCCACCAAGTCAGCCCACACTGGACCACAGCGGGGCTGAACAGCCTGTTCTCTCAACGCTGCGTTTAAACCCACACTAAACCGTGGGTCCAAGCCATGCATAAAACATCACAGGCAATTCAGGAATGCTCATACAAGGCCTCCACAATGTCTCCTTGTCATAATTAAAAGCACAAAACATGTATATTGCATAATATGTGAACACAACATACTAAGACTGGTTAATAATTCACTTTGTAGTTTCTGATTAATTAATCAGGGAAGCCTTGGCGCTCCTTTCCCTCTCTCTTTGTATGCAAAGATGGGGCAACTGCAAAGTGCAAATGGTAGTTGCATAAGTGCCACTCCTCTGGCATGATTATATTTCAGAGCTCTTACACAGTGTTACTGTAATCAAAGTGATGACAAAAGCCATGAAGTCCCATTGCCATTGTTGTTAATTACATTTAAACAAATATCTGGTATTTAAGAAAGCATCAATAAATTATTTTAATTATTGTTCTCATCTTGCTTCTACTCCCTTGTGTGAATGTCATCCTGTTTAATTAAGTGTTGCTGTGCAAATTTATATTACTGTTGAGTGAAGCACATGACTGGCTCATGGGAGCGATCCCTTCTGCATGCCCTCTGACTTCAATAAAACAGACAAGGAGAACCATACAACATTTTGTCAGCAGCGGCACACAGCGTAACACCAAATGTGATAGGATAAATCAGAAGCCCAATCCTGAGAGGGAGAAAGACAATTCCCACATCAAGACTCTGTGTCACCCACAACTATCAAAAGCACAAGTAGTCATGTGCGCCTTGGAGTACACAGTAAAAAGATATCTTTTACACATCCTCATCCAACTGCTTACTGAACATGGATAAGCTAACAGTCCATGGTCACTGGTCACGTAAATATTCCTTCCTTGATAGAAAAAACAGACAGAGATAAAAGCAGAACCAAAAAC
This sequence comes from Toxotes jaculatrix, assembly GCF_017976425.1. Taxonomy (NCBI): domain Eukaryota; kingdom Metazoa; phylum Chordata; class Actinopteri; family Toxotidae; genus Toxotes; species Toxotes jaculatrix. The sequence goes on from NC_054414.1 coordinate 7,161,407, forward strand.
AAAGCCATTTTTTATCAAAGCCTCAGGCAGGTGAGTTACTTCAGTGAGCAGGCCTGGAGACAGTGATACACGTGGGCAAATGAGAGAAACTGATATTGAGGGAGGAGAACAAAAAAGCCCTAAAATGTGGATGAGGTGCGGCCAGTGAAGAAAACCTGACAGCTGGACTCTGGGGACTGACAACAACATGGTTTTGATGTCATCATTCTGGCCCCTCTCTGTCTCTGCGTTAGCATCAGGAGGAATTTGACAGGCGCGACTCAGGAACATTTAGCTCGTATGCCTAGCCAAGGCCCCTGACAGATCAGCTGATTAAGAGCTGTCACAGACCGTGTGTGTGCATCTGTATCTGTATATGTGTGTGTAATATCATCTGTATTGTTAGGTTACGCAGCTTGGCAGTTTCGCCTAAAGCACTTGGAGACACACAGAGGGAGAGTCTCATTGGCTCATTAACAGGACTAGAGAGACACAGATGCACAAATGAGTCTAAGAGGCGAAGTCTCGATGGTGACGAGGCCTCGCAGGGCCACAGCTACCACTGTCAGGGGTCAACTCTGCCACTGGCTATTGTGACACGAGCCAAACTTTTTTTTTTTTTTTCTCCCTGAATGAAATTAATCCAAATACTGACTCCCTCAACAGTATTTACATGACTGCTAATTATGTTGTGATAGCTTAAAGTGTCCTGTTTACAAGCTCTACAGTCAGTAATGTTAATGAAGGGGTGTGTTACATAAACACTGACCATGATCTGCAATCTCTCAGAGACTACTGAACATCATGTGGGTGAGAATACGGGAGCAGTCAAATTATTCTAAAAATAAAAAGTGATAAAAAGCAATTTTTACAAAACTGTCATTCTGCTGGATGTTGCAAAAAAAATAGCTTCAAATCTTATTTGTTAAAAGAGAAGAGGCCACATTTATTAAGCAACTCACTCCTACTACTACTGATGTGTAGAAGCAGCCTGTGATCATGTGATGAAAGGTCCACTGTCACTCCAAGCAGCTCTCTCAATCACACAATTAATGACATGTGGGCTCAGAGAGGAACAACCAATCAGTAACTAGGAGAGGGAGGTGATAGAGAGTGGATCCAACATTATGCAAAAAAAAAAAACTATTTTGGCATCTTGTGATATTTGGCTGATTCCAAACTGGCTAAAATAAGGTGTCAGTGTAAACTCGAATGGTAGCAGGATAAACATGGACAAGTTAATGCGAATGTTTCATTCTCCACCTCATCAGAACGTAGTTTTCAAACATCTTTAGTCATGTACCAAATGTTTGACTGCAGCTTGACCTGGAAACTGTAGGCAAGGAGAAGCTCACTGCCTACAAGTAACTAAAATATCAAAGCAATATCATCTGTAGTCTTGGCATGCAACGACACAAACTTATCATATTTTGTGCTGGAAAGACTGAAAGCCACGTGCAGTGATGGAGAAGCACTGAAATATAAGTCCTGACTCCTGTTTTTCCATTAGACAATAATACCTTAATAAGAGCTGTAAAAGGTTACTAAATGACTGGAGGGAAAGGTATGATATTCACTGAGGGTTTAAAAAGGTCTACAGCAAAAACAATACACAGATCTGCACACATATATTTCAGATTAGTTAAAACTCCTGTCTTGTCCGATGTAACGTGATTCACGTGGAGAGTGCTGGAGTTAAGCTCACGTCCAGGTAGCAATTCTGTGAATCATCTTCCCTCCGAGTTCCTCTGTTGCAATAATGATGAGTCCTGACACCACACAAGGCAGGAGATTAGTCAAACAGTCCAATCACAGGGCACTGGCATGCAAATCGCCTGGTAAGTCAGTCAAGTGTTAGCATAGATAATCTCACAAGAGTAAGTGTGTGTGTCTGTGTGTTTGTGTGTGCCTGTGCAGGTTAGCTGTTACATGTGATAGGTGTGTTCCATAAGTTTCCTTGTGATGTAAATCCATAACATAGCAGATGCCCTTTGACAGCTTTAGCTGTGTTTCTCTCTGAGACGTCAATCATTTTAAAAAGTGTGTGTGTGTGTGTGTGTGAACATGCAGGATGAAAGTGAGAAAGTCCTTGGCATGTAATACAGTTAGTAAGGGGTGTGTGCACGTATTTCCCCAGCTACCTGATCTCCACTGGCAGTTCGTGTGTTTCATCCTCACCAGAGCAAAGCACAGCAGAGCAGATATTCACGGTGCAGTTAAAAGGCTTTTGAAGGTCTGTCCCTCTCACATCAAACCCAGTCACCCATTCCTAACATTAACATTTCTCCATCATCAGCTAGATGATGGAGAACAAATTGTGCAGCATATCCATAAGCATCACAAACCTTAAAGGTGTCCACTGTAGTTTATGACAACTTGTAGCACTGTGCATTTTTTTAAGCAGGTCCCCGTTCTGCATGGACCTTGCACTCACATACAAGGACTCACACAGTCCTTGCCGACAATTTCGCCCTATTCCACTAGTCAATACAGTCTCAAGGATATATTCTGGGGAGTAACTGTAAATATAACTGCAATTTTGTTTGTTTACAAAAAACTTCACAGGGGACCTTCAAAATCCAGCATTAACCAAGAAGCCGCCCGTTCCGTCTGTGTTAGTCTGGCTGGTGTCTGGGTTGCTAATCTTATTGGCAGGTTGAAAGCAGTGCAGACTTTGGGACAGAGACACATTTTCTGTTGTCACGGCTCTTTACTCCAGTGCACTGGATTTGAAATGAAACATGGACTACGGTTAGAGCACTGACTATTATTGCACTGTTAAGGGAGTTCAATGGGTATACAGTAGCCCATTTATACATAACCCGCCAGTTTTAGGACAATGCAGCAGGACAGTGATCCTGAACAAACACACGAAGGCAAACAAGGACACTTATGGCCAGATCTTGACTTTACAATAAGAAATGATTTTTATTAAACTCACTTTTCTTTCACTTTGTATAGTTTTTACCAGTAATTTTAGCTCCACTGAGACCTGTTCAAAATGTCTGTATTTCTGTTCGAGTAAACTGTCACTGTACACCACACTTCTGCAGCACTGCTCTCCACTTCACCTGAAGAAGAAGGTCTTCACTGCCAACACTACACACCACTCCTAGAGAGCCAGAAGCGAATGCTGATTGGATTGAAATAACAGGGAAACTCAGCACGGCAGGCCTTCTGATTACTACGCACAACACACACAAAAATACACATTTATTAGAGAGAGACTCACTTCTGAGGCATAAAAACGTAGTTGTACACATATAGAAACGCACATACATTTTCACAAAGAACAGCAGTGTTTTACACACGCACATAAACAGTACAGTTGCTTTTTTATGCCATGCAGCTTCAGCTCTCATGAAGAAATTCTTGTTTTGCATGCACACACACACCCACACACACACACACCCACACACACATACACACACCCACACACACACACCCACACCCACACACAAACACACTATACCCTCAAACTTCACCAGTCTGGTAGATATCAGATCTTTAAGCTATAAAGCCCTCCACCTGCTCCCTCATTTCATTTCAGTCTGGCCCTAAGGCCTTGAGCTCTGTTTTGTGTTGGAAAATTTCTCCTAAACTTCTGTTGCTGGAGCAGCAAATTACTAAGTTTAATTAATTTTACCACTTGAAGGGCTTCATAATATCCACTGGTCTGCGGTGTATGAAAGAATATCTTCAACTGAGGCTATACTTTGTTGAAAGTTGCAAAGCTGCAGCATGTATTGCTCATGTTTGATTCATTTTCAAAATGCTGAGCTTCAGATGGTCCTGAAAAACATCATCTCCAGGAGAATTTTCTTCCAATTTGAGTATACATTTGTGAGCGGATCAGAATGCTCAGCAAAAAATGTGTGGAGTTCTTATCAGAAAGCAGACAGAAAATATCAACCTCATCAAAAGCAACACCAGTAACTCCAATCATGCCATTTTGATGCAGCTTTCTGTATGATACTATGTTCATGGTGCATATTCTAATAAAAATATCTGGTTCCATCACCTTCATTTAATGAGTGAGGCAGAGATAATGTGCCCAGTGAGTCCTGAAGTTTTTGGACATGACAACTCGTTCCTGAACATGTGACAGCCCTGCAGGACTCTTAAATTTATCCCCAGTTTATGAGTGGTAGCAAATTGAGAACGATTCAAGGTTCTAGGCAATTTTAGGTTTTAGTATCAAACTGGAGGACAGATGGATCAATCAGCTCTCCATGGTACAACCTGATTCAAACATCATCACCGTAGGTACAGTGTGTTTGTAAAGTACTAGAAACTTTTAAAAGAGAGAGAGCAAAAACAAACAGTGTGGGTGAGGAAAAGAGACCTCAAGAGGGCTATAAAAATGGCTCCACTCAAAATGAAAAGAAACAAAATAACATGAAGGAAAACAGAGCAAAAGGTGATTAGGGTACAGAGAGAATCTGGCATGAAAACTCAACAAAGAGGGGAACAACACACACAAAAAAGAAATCTCACAATGTAAGATAAATAATGAATGAAAATGGATGAAATAAAACAAAAGAGAGGAATTATGTGTGTTATTCAGAGTGACTGAAGTGTCATGATAACAAATATCTCACTGACATCACAGTGTACTGAGTACAGCTCTACATCACTGACGTGAGGTGAAACTTCAACCACTGCAGGTCAGAAAAAAAACAAGAAAAAACATTTTTTTTGGTGTCAAGTCGCTCTGATGCATCCTTAAACTCAGGGTTCAGTGTGCGTTGGTCTTTCCAGCAGCATGTGATGTGCCTGCTTTAAAATTGGCTGCTTTTTCTGCAGAGATGGGCGACTTCCCAGAGACGCTGAAAACCAATAATTCACACAAACCTGCAGTGTAATGGGCTTTCAGAGAGCTTTCCAGGGCACAATGACACCGACTGCCTTGGCCTTTGACAGACAGTTGCTCTTTCACATGATCCCACACAAGCATGCACACCTACACACATATACACACACACACACACACACACACACACACACACACACACACACACTCAACCTCTCCTCACATTTGCAGCCCCTGCAACTCAGCGTTCAGTCCAGTTTCGAGCCATGAAAGCGCCGTGTCTTTGAAGGTGGGGAGTCAGACGACAGCTTCTGGCTGTGCTAGCATCAAATCCAACCAGCCAGGGAATCGAGGTCAGAACCAAATTATCTTCCAAAGGTTGTAGGGAGACAGAGGAAAACAGGATGAAAAGGAGGGAGAGAGGAGTAAGAGAGACCTCCCAGTAACTAGAGAGGAAACTGTCCCCTGTAGATGAAGAGTGAGGTTGGGTGTGTGTGTGTGTCAGCAAAATAGAAGAGACGAAGAAAGAGAAGGAGTGATTAACTGCTGGCAGGGAACTATAGGTGATTAACCCCATCTGATCACTGCTTTCTTTGCTCAACAGAGTTTAAAGCCTGAAATAAATTTTTACAGCCTGATGTAAATTTTTATGAGAACTGGTGAAAGTCATGTGGGGACCGTATCTTTTATGGGAGGAAAAAGGGTTCAATCGACCATTCGCCTGAACAACCAACGACTGTCCAATCAGAGTTTAGCAACCATAACTATGCACAGCAAGTCTGTCAAGCTTTGTTTTTTTTTCCCCACATGCCAAACTGATGTACATGGGGCTGTAGTGAGAGTGATATTCTGCATTTAAACAGTTTGGATGCTGGTGTTTTTTTGACCTTTCCGAAAGCAAAAACACAGCAGCAAAAGTTTTAGGTATGGATTAAACATCTGTTCTTAGCTTGTCCAGCTAACTACTACAATAGGTACAGTAGTAAGCTAAACCAATGATAGTTCCAAGCCGTGATGAGCCACCATTATTGCTGCAAACTGCACATCCAGACGTACCATGCCAGAGCAGAAAGTTTGACAGGTAGAGCAACAGTAACAAAGGGGGAGCCAGGCTTAGCAAACAGTCAACTGAGTCTGTAACTGATTGTTTTCTTATTTACAGAATTAAAACAAGTGAAAAAGCGACAGAGGCACAGATAAAAGAACAGTCAGACAGGTTAGGGTTACTGTTAGCTCACCTTGTTCCCTATGGCTTTCTTGGGCGGGAAGTTGAAGGTGTCCACCTGTGGAAACTGGGTTCTCAGGTGATTGTGGAGCTCCCTGAACTCTGTATAACGTCTGTACACATTCCACTCATTGTCCAGGATGCGGATGTACACCTAAGGAAAGGTAAGATACATCATGGTCACCATCATCATCGTCGTCTCCTCACAAAACTTCAGCTCACGCTGGTTAATGAGTTCACCAGCGTACAGGCATATCCCCCTGTAAGAAGCTCACTAAACCAGAAATCAGTTATTAAATATGCTATGAGGGAAAGAAATAAAAAAATAAAAAATAAAGGAAAAATGAAAAGTACACCAATAGCACACTGTTGTGTAACAGTCTTTTTTTTGCAATTTACATATTTGTCATTAAGTTCTTACAGTAAATGAATGAGATGGGTGAAAGAATGACTTCCTCTTATCCTTGTAAATGCGTATTTCCACTTATATACTGTGACACATAACAGAGAAAGAGTCTGTAGACTATAGACGTGACTGTGCTGCCACCATTTCTATGCACCATTAGCTGCTTTATTCAGACTCACAAAAGATAGAAGGAGCAGAGAGAGAGAGAGAGAGAGAGAAGGAAAGATGGGCCTATTACAAGAAAGAGGGAGAGAGAAAGAGCAGGAGCTGGGTTCCATTTTCACAGTCAAAAAAAAAATCATAAAAAGAAACGGGGAATACACAGAGACAAAAGAGGAAGCAGAGAGGCTTTCGAGAATTCAATTTCAAAATGCCCATCCACAAAAAAAGTAGACTTGATTCTGGTACATGAAAACAGGAATTGATTTAAAAATCGACCAAATGTACCCAGCCATAGCTCCCCCCTACCAGGCAGATCAAAAAATAAAGTAAACAAAAGACAACAATGTCAAAACTGTGCCATAATGTCGTACTGCATGTTCCCTTCCAAACCCACACGGTCCTGATAGTGTTCACAATGGCCAAAAAGTCAAGAAACAAGATTAAAATAATCAAGAATAGATTAAGTCAATATAGTCATGGATGGACAACAAACCCCGAGCAGCAACATTCAACTTCACATTGTTGGTCATCTTTCACATAACTTCTCTTTTTTTTTTTAAAGTTTGACTGAGTTTTAGGGTCACATGAAGTTGACTGAGCAGGCATGCTGTTTTTTCAAGAGTGCTGCCCAGTTACACTGCAGTCTGGTCAGCTGCTAAGCCACTGGAGCCAAGACTGCCGCGCTGGTCAGTGGCTCAAAATCGACAATCTAACATTCATGCCCATTCCAGCAATTGGCCATGTGTGCAGAAGGTGAATCTATGAGTGTGTCCCAAATTTCATGGCAATTCATCCAATAGTTGTCAAGACATTTGACTCAAAACCTTGAGATGGCACCAGACATTTTTCTGTTTTATCTTCTGAGGACTGTGAATGTCTGTGCAAAAATTTGTGCCAATCTATCCAGTGGATAGCCAGAGGAGCCAGAGCCAGAGGATCACTAAAGTTGGTAGGATTCATCACCTGAGGACCACAAATGTCAGTACAAATTTTGTGAGTGTTTGCTGAGATATTTCAGTCAGGACCAAAGTGACTGACCGACAGACCAACATTATTATCTCTACGCCACTTGAATAGCTAAAAAATAAGAGTTGTCATTATTTGACTTTAAGACACTTGAATTACACTTAAAAGACATTTAATGTTATTTAATGTATTTACTTCAGAAGAAAAAAAGTCAAATGTACACTTTGCATACATTTGAGCATAGGAGCAAACAGACAACGACAGAATTTTTTGTTTTGAAGTGATGGTTTATTCAGTGATCTCTGTCAGCATGCCTGCTGGGCAGTCTAGGTTACATGAACATGAAACATGAAAAATGTGGCATTTTGGACAGCCATTAAGAGAAGAGTGACAGCTGAAGCTTTGTTAGCTGTCCTGCTGTGAAGTTCTTGTTGTTAATATCTCAGCATGAGTGACAGACATGTCTAGACGCTGTTAATGTTATAAAAAGATATGAGAAACTGACACTTCACAGTATAGTTCAATTAAATTCTCTCTTCTCTATTCTAAAGCATGTACCATCATTTAAATGGACATCCAGCGGATAAGTGGGAGGTGAGAAAATATCCCAAGATGGTTTTATTTTCTAACCCTGTGTCGGCTTCTCTCTGTCTACTGTATCAACTAACACTCGTTTTATCTACTCTCTTATGTAAAGCAGGATTAAAGACCAAAGAAATCTAATCCTTGACTTTGGAAGAACAACCAATAAATAACAGACAGGCATAATTTATGAGCATGATGGACATCACAGGGATGTGAAGGGAGAGATATGAGCCACAGATACTGTGTGAGATGAAAAGTAACAGGTACAGCAAAGGAATTTATTGTAGTTTGGCCCATTGTTCGGCCGGCATCCCGACAAGGTCAGCAGCTGCAGCAGCAGCAGTTGTGGCACACAGCTCACTGAGGTAATTAAGGTACTTAAGCTGCTTTTTCTCATAGTCATAACTCAGTCAAATCTGAACACACAGACATGATATATATATATTTATATTCAGGGTGACTTGCACTTTATGGGGAGATCCTTATCTGTGACCCCTCATGAATAAACGTCCACAAATCTCCTTATAACTCCAGGACCTGCCTGAGAATCATCACGTTTTAATTCTTTCTCAGGGTAATCTGGCAATAATTATATGTACATTAGTGGGTGCACTGCAAACAGGAAAGGCTCTTGACTGATTCAGCATACTATTGATGGTGCCAATTTGCTACAAATTTGTACAGACTTTGAAAAAAAAAAACCCTGCTTTACAGCAACTTGCATTAAGAGCAGCAGCATTAAAGGACAGATCTGAATCCAGTAAATGACATCTTGTTTGACAAGATGAGAGAAGACAAGGCCACTAATGGACTAGAGACTTGTCATCTCAGCACTTTATGTCTGACCTACAGAAGCACATCTAAGTTTTTGCAAGTTAAGAGAAGCACAGACTTGTTATGATCTGGCAGTGTGTGTGTTTTACGGCATCTTCCATCTCGATCAAAGTAATTCACAACTTTAGACTGTACTTCAAAAGTCAAAAATGTTGAAATTTATGTGCAGGAGCATGTTGAAGAATAAGCAGTGTGACATTTTAATCACTTTCATAGTCTCAAAACAAGAGAATAAAAACATAAGAAAGCTGATTTTCCACACATCAACATCTGCATGCTCTGCCTGAATCACTCCATCAATGTAAAAACAGGCATGTCAGAGTCAAAGTGAAGGCCACACTGAGCAATTACTGTAGCATTAAGCTGAGGGATAGACATTTCAATAATGCAGTCCATACATTATTGTTCGACTGGGGAGAGGAAGGACTGTGCTTTTAAATACTCCATACGGTCTGCTGAAACACCCCGCTGAGCAAATTACTTCCTCTAGTACATTTCCAGACAAACTAATGCATTTCGATCAATTTTTTAAACTTCTAATATCTGATAAAATCCACCTCACTGATGCAGGAGTAACACTTCAATGAGTGTGTGTCACCTCCTGGTGTAAAATGTATCCTGAGTCAAAAATAATGAATTAATAAATCAGATCATCTTGTCATCATATTTCTGCACAATCTAAAATGAACATTCTCTAGTCTGCTTCAAAGACCACACTACGGCGGGTGCGTATGGTAAAATGTGCTTATGTACTGCATGTTATACGGCTCCTGGGTTTGAATACACACTGGGAGCTGCATTAGCAAAAATGTGATGATAGAAATCAGTCCCATAGTGTCTGTAGTTTCTCAGACATCAAATGGCTCCTCACATATGGCAGTATTAGCACAGCGAGCTTAATCCACTTTACACCGTCTCATTGACATACTTATTTATGGCAACACATTAGCCTCTGCACACAGCTACCAGCTCCCTCCTCCTGACTAATCACAAATAGTCTTTCATTATCTCTGACAAAAATCTTGGCAACATCCAAACTGCGGCATCCTCGAATATCTGAGCACCAACGCTTAGATACCTCCAACAAAAGCTGTCTTCAAACAGAGACAGGGTCTCTAATCATGGTTCAGAGGGACATTGTGGAAAAATGGTTGATGGGTTTTGGCTGTTGTTGAAAGCTCGACTGTGATGGACACAGTGCTATTGTCAGTATTTAAATGGCTTATGAGAATATCTGAGAAAGGATAATAACACGTTTGATGAAAAATATGACCTCAATGAGTCAACATAAGAAGGAAAATCCACCTTTGGTTACTGAAGTATAAGCAATTTATGATGCTAAGAAAGGTCTTTTTAGTGGTGAAATGCTGCTTCCCCTCAAGGCCACAGTCAGGGAAACACTGGTCTCTATATGCCTCTTGCATGCTGGATTTCTCACTCTGTGATACACATTACTGCAGAAACAGGAGTATGAGTTTGAGGAGCTGCCTACAGCGGTTGGTTTACGGTTGACATTTTGGATGACATTACCTAATCAAACTCTTCTGAGCTACACTAGAAAGATGTTGTCTACATCTGACAGAGAAATAAAGCAAAACTGGCTCACAAACCCAGGGTGCACAATGAAAAGATTTAACTGTCAGTTTATAGATTTCGGTTTCTCCACTCTCTGTAATAAAGGTTTAAAATTCCCACCCAAAAAAAGGCATAGGCTTAAAGTGTAACAGCCTCACCGTGTCTACACAGGAGACAGAGTGTGAGAAGCACATTAGTAGAGCAGCGGCAGAAGCTTCAGCCCTCTGTTTGTGTCTGCACATCATGCATTCAGGCACAGTACTGTGTAGGGGGCAGGTTACCTACACTTTGGCAGTGCTCAGATCCCAACACATAATCACTGTAGTTATGCATGTGAAACTTAAAAAAAAAAAAAAAATGGATGAGCTGTCACGCAGCCTGTGTAGACAGCTGTACTGATAACAAGAGTGTATCTGTTCCTTCAGACGTGCATGAGATGGAACGAATGAAAAATGTGGCTGAACCCAACACTGTAACCCATCATATGCTTTACATTCAAGCCAAAATTGACTGTTCCTTAAAAACCCTTCAATATGGTGGATTTCAAATTGTAAAATTAAAATGTTACAACTTGAAGAAATACTTCAACATTTGAGAAATAGGCTTATTCACTGATATCACTCTCATCTCTGTCCATTCAGGATGGGGTAAAACAAATAAATCTCTTGAGGTCACTAATTAACACGTCACATATATCTTGTTTGTTTAACCTGTACATAATCCAAAGCATACAAGCGACAAGTTGTGATTTCATTGGGGGGGGGTTGTGCGCAGTGACTTCCTGGAAGAACTTGTTTTTACTCTCAGGTTGCCAGGCAACCAGCAGAGACTGGGTCTGGAGACCTGTCTAGCTCGACCGCAAGAAAGCAAATAAACATTTCTCTAAATGTTGAACTATTTCTTTTGGCACATTTTAAATACTTTTGAAGAGAAGCATCATCATCTTCTAGTCCCTAAAAAAAAGATCAGAAATCCTTATGTTGTTTAAAAATAGAAATAGAAGTTTGATATGAACAACTGTTATTTGTTCTCTGTTGTGTCTTGAAAGATGAACACTGAGCTTTTTTTAGATGCTCATTTCAATGAGCTAGACTAATTCCTATAGATCAATGCTGACATTTAAGACAGAACGTCAGTGAGCAAGAACAGGACCCTCACTTTTAACTGAAGCCCTCCACATAAATATGAGAGACTAGAAATGACAGAGAAAATAAAATGGCCAGCAGACAGCAAATGAACCAAAAAACAAAAGAAATCAGTTTCACCTCTTGTGAGAATGTGTGTATATATACAACGAGAACACTTTCCCATTCACTTAAATGAGAAAGACTTTTGGACCCCCACTGTATGTGTTATTTTTTGTTCTTCCACTGAGAGATATTTCAGTTCAACAATCGATGTCAGATGACAGTTATCAAGTGACATTAACTACGCCTGGGTGGTGACACTAAAGCTGTGCTCTGAGTTTTCCCAGCCTGCTAATCTGTAAGAGGACAAGCATGCGCTTTCATTTATTCATTAGGATCCCCAATAGCAGACACCTCAGTGGCTGCAAACCGGCATGATGATGCATGATTCAAAGTTTTTAATTGTGCGTGTGAAACGTGGGGGTGGGGGACATCCAGCACCTGGTGGAAACCCACATGACAGCTGAGGAGAACATGCAAAGTGCACACTCTGAGTAAGCCAAACACACGTCTCTGTGGCCTAATCCAGGCTAACAGACGCAGCACGACAGCTTCCTGAGGGAGACGGTCCTTGCATACCATGAAATAACTTCAGAAATAAAGATCTGAAACAGGAAGCCTGTGAACGGATAATTGCAGCTTTTTCTTTGCTTGACATTTAACTGGATCTTTAGCCTAAGGGTATTCCAACAAGCAGGTGGAACTAGGAGCAGCCGTGAGCCCCGGCTTAGAACTGCAGAAAGTGCAGATGATAATGATGCTTCTCCCCCTCTCTCTCTCTCTCTCTCTCTCTCTCTCTCTCTCTCTCTCTCTCTCTCTCTCTCTCTCTCTCTCTCTCTCTCTCTCTCTCTCTCTCTCTCTCTCTCTCTGCTGTTATCTCTCTGAGAAGACCCTGGTCTGTTGTTCCCCCATCTGACAGCCAGGCTAACTGTAGGAGTTCAGACTGTGGTAAAAACTGTGTGCAAACCCATTTCCAGCACCACAGGAGACCAATACAGAGAGCCCTCTTGCTCACTTCACAGTTAGGAGACTACACAACCACCGGGCACAAGCACAAGATGGCCGACATCTTTTTGTTCCAATGTATGATAACATCAGATCATGTTTAGAGGTTGTTAATGTGTTGTAAATTATCATGTAGTAATGAGGGTTATCGCTTATACAGATTTAAATACACAAAGAAATCAAACACCATTTGCTTCTGACCGGTTCCAACATGTTCTGGTTAACTTTAACATTTAACACTAGTTGAAAGTGTTGATCTGACCAGAAGGAAACAGGAACAGAACAGAAAACTAAAGCAACAAATTGCAAAAAGAAGTTGCAAGATGTTTTTAAAGGTGAATGTTTAAGTGTTTTTAGAGAGAGAGAGAAAGAGAGAGAGAATGAGCGAGCAAATGGAGAAGAGAGCCAAGTCAAACCAAAGCAAAGGCAGCAGAGCCTCATGTCATCACCTCTCCCTCTTCACAGATCATTGTAGGCCCGAACATTTGCCCAATTAGGCAGAAAATCGAATCCATTTAGAGGCTTGAAGAGGAGGGGCAGCAGCAAAGGACCACAGGAAAGTGAAGACCTGAATATGTGTGCCTCTTTGTCATGTGCCTGAAACCCTTCTGGAAGCGAGCAATATGCTATTTGGTAACAAAAACAAAAACAAACCAAAAAATAGGGATTTAAAGTCACAGTCAACCTTGACGCTAACATGTTCATAACGCCAATGCTGTCTTAGCATCTAACATTTGCTAATTAGCACTAAACACAAAGTACAGGTAACTGTCATAAACCAAAGTACTGAGCAATTTTAAATTTTGACCTGATGATGACATTAGAAAGTTAAGTGGGAACCATGAATGTTTGCACTGAATTTCATGGCAATGTGTCCTCACAGAGGACCCACTGTTTGACTGACATGGTCCCTGAGAAATGTGGAAGAATTTATGGATTATTAGTTACTCGACTACACAACGACTTCAGGAACTGTGCCCAAGTCTTCTGAGACCCAAGGAAATAAGTAATCATTTTTAAAAAGCAGCAAAGACTCAGAAAAACCCGATACAACGAGAATGAAAGAAATCAAGAAATGCTGATAAAAAAGAAACAGGAACACAGAGACAATGCCAGAGAGAAAGAGAAAGGGTGATTACAACCTTAACTGCAGTAAAGGTGTTTATTTTAGAGCTCTGCTGCTCCTGACATCCCACAGAATTATACACTGTGAGGAGAGGAGCCAGTGGATGTAGATGAGGAAGAGCCAAAGAGGAGGTTGTTGGAAGAGTGGAGAGGAGGAGGAGGAGGAACTAAAAGGCAATCAAGACAAGAGGCAACTACAGTTGAACCTGCGGCAAAAAGAAAAACAAGAAAATAAGTGGAGGGGCAAGTAAAGAAGGAGTGAAGAGGGCCAGAGGGCAGAGGCATGGAGCCGCAAAACAAACTGAGCATTCTACTGACGAGTGTGCTTGCTTTTAAATTATAACGAATGACTGAATGATTAAATGGGGGAAATTAAGGTCTGATTGAATGAGTGAGTCCACAAAGAAATCAACAAGCAAAACAACAGCCAGCATCACTGTGGCAGCGTGATGAAGCGACGGGTGTGCACTCGAACCAAAACAATCCAAACTCCATTGTTCTGTTGCTAAGTGGAAGCTAATGAACGCAACAAAGCTGCTGCACTACACACCAACAGACTACTGCTTTTCATTAACTTGATATATGGATTTGCTGCACGAGGAATATAATACACTTTATATGTTGAAATATACCCTTCTGTTGAAGCTCCACTTTTCATCCCCTCCTAGGGTCTTTGGTCGTGCACATATAAATAATCCCCATCTACTGATAAAGGCTGAGATATTTATTTTGGCAGATAAAATAAAGGCATTCACCTTGTGTGTGCCCTACACACTGTGTCTCTGCTTGGGGGAGGTCACTGGAAGTTTATGAGGTAGAGGTGAAGTCTCCAAACCCAGAAGAAAATAAAAGACCTTCTCTTAAATCTGCCTCACCAATTACCTTTCCCTTGACTTTTTAACTTAGGGTGAGAAAATTTAGCAGGAGGTAACTTGTCGAATGAGGATTTACATGTCTGTATTTCATTTGTTTGAAAGAAGGAACAAATTGTTATTATACTTTGTATTTCATCCAACAATACATCACTTTTGTCAAGGAGCAGAGAAACATACATTAAGGTCTGGACGCCACACACTCAGGTACAGGACACCATCAGGATCATGCTCATTGAGCAGGATTGACAAAGATCGAATCCCACTAATATTATGGCTTTGAAGGCCCAGAGGAAAAAACAGATCTTCCTATACTCCAGGCAGTCTTCCTCTCTTCCTCATACAGAATAGCCATCTATACACCAGACACTGTAAGCCTTTTATCACTTGAGGACTCAGCACAAGTTCGTTAAGACCAGCGGGTGGTAACCAGATATGAGCGCTAAATGTCTAAGTTGGAGGCCACCTTGGAAAAACTGTCTGACGCCACAGCGGGAGGAAAACAGGACAAGCCGCAGCTCTTATCTCCGTCTTTTATCACAACTGCTTCCCTCATTCTGTTCTCCTCATCTCCCACTTCCTTCTCCTGTCATCTCCCTCCCTCCCACTCCTCCTCCTTGCGTGTCCCTCTTCAAACAACTTGACTAAAACCTCAGTCACAGTAGGACACTCCTCCTCTCTCACCTCTTTCATGTGAATGAATGAGTCACTGACAAGTCCTGGAGAATTGGCTTTGAGCGTATTAAGAAAGCCAGGGAGTAAATGATTGAAGGTAAGGGCGGAGTGGAGGATGCAGAGCAAAGTAGAGCTGAGTGGGGCAGAAAGAACGAGGGGAGGGGAGAGCGGAGTGATGGGAAAACTGAAGCATGAGAGGGAGAGGCTGACAATTAGGGACAAAAACAAAATGGGTAAATATAAATTGCGAGCAACAAGGAAGAAGGAGCACAGAGAGCAGAGCAGAGAGGGGAGGTGAGGCAGACTGACAAATTATGTCCCAGCCCAAGATCTAATCAGATGTCTTGGGGCTAAAGCAGAGATCATCATTCTCCCTCGAAGGGACAACGCCGTCACCAGCCAAATCCTGATTCCGTTGCCTCTACCCCCACAGGGAAAACGGGCAGACCAAAGTCTCCATCCCACCACTCACATCCCATTTCCACTGGCTAACAACACGCCTTTGAAGTTTTTATTGGAGGGCGGTTCACTGATGAAGTCCCACAGCAGGACTTCACCTTAGCTCTGACTGGCCGGGTGCCCTTCAAGAGCCTGCACTGCTCAGTGTTTCTTTGCTGTGTTAAATAAAGTTAAGATCCAGATGATGCACAGACAAATATACTGGAACGTGCTGCATGATGAAAAAACAAAAAAACAAACACTGCACTTATCAGCAGGTCAACACTTCAGCTTCATAAACAGGTCAGCTGCATGATGTGGCAAAATGAAAAGTCCACTGAACCAGACTTCATTAGTCCAAATTACAGGCTTTTTAGGCTGTTAAGGGCTTCATGCCAATCCAGTGTGGCTTTATAGGCATATAGTCAGTTTACACAATGAAATCAACACTAGTACAATGTCATGGATTCCAATAACACAGCTCTGCAATGCCTTTGTGAGACTTATAATGTTCAAATTTAGTTTCCACTGTGTCCAGGAGGTGTTGATTCTATTCAGCTGTAACTTTGTGTGTTTGGTGATGGACTGCATTGTACAGTAAGGTGTGTGTATTAGTTTGCCTTCTGGCAAGTCAGTGCCACACAACAGCTCCACAAACTACAGTCTTATAAATGACTGTGGAGTTAGGATCCATATGTTTTTAGAACAAGAAAAAGATCCAGTCAGTGCCTCGAAAAAGGGACTTTATAGCCGTAAATGTATTCGAAAAATTGAGAGTGATTTGTTTATACTGTTTGCTTGAGGTTTGATTTCATTCTTAGGATGACATGCATGCATCGTGTATTTATACCCATTTATTTTGTCCAGGGTTGAAGGGGGTCTGAGGCCAGTCCCAGCTCACTCTCCCAGGTATGTTCGGGTGCGGGTGTTCTTATCGTGGCGTCCCCCTCTAGCTAAAAGCTCATACTTTCTGATACTCCAAATACGCATGTCCGTCAACAGCTATGCATACATCTTGTTTAAGTGCCACTGAACAAGACACTGAACCCCGACCTCTCCATTGTAGTTCGCTCTGGATAAGAGCGATGACTTGGGTGCCTGAAATGGAAATGTAATGTAAATTACGCTGATGTTGAAGCTGATGTTGAAGCTGATGTGGTGCCCGTGCTGCAGTGTGCAGCAGTAAAAGAGGCCTCTGTGCTTTCCCGAGGGTGTTTAATCTATGACTGATGGATGTAAGACCAAGACAACGACTGTAATTATCATCATCATCATTGTAAAACATTCATCATTACCATCATCAACATAATAGTTATCTCCCTCTGTCACCAACCAGCCATTATCATAACCATAATCACTCACGCGCACGTCCGCACACACTCAGATTCCTGTATGTTCACGGCAACTCATAGACACATTGGAAAAAAAATTGCGCGCATTTAAAAACAGAACATCCATATGTCTTTGAATGCAACACCGGCACACGCACATAGCTACACGCATATACTCAAAGTTCACATTAATAAATATGGATGTATTATCTCATCTGCATAGCTGAAGCAGCCCATCGCCATGGGGTCTGAGCCTCTGGCTAATCAGAGCGACTCAAACTGAGCAGGTCTGGATATAAAGCTTACCGCCTCGGCAGCCACAAGTCTCCTGTGTTAACCCGGCTATACCCAGTTGCTAATATAGAAATTAAAGGTGCTAACATATTTCCCACATTGCATTTCTCTGGGGGATGGCAGGCCATTGCAGGCAGTGGTGCACACATCTGAAAGAGTGTCAGAGAGGACATCTCAATTATTCATTGAGTGGCTGATTTATGGGGTTTCATATGGTGCATATTAAAGGCTTTGGGAGGCACAGTGAAGCCAAAGATGGTTTATGAAACTGCTATTAATTGGGACCCTCGATAACTCTCTTTCTCTCAGAGTACACAAACAGCTACAGTTAAAGGTTCTCGACTATGCAAGACAATAGACAATAGGTACTTAAGAAAAAAAAATCTATAGGTGTGCACATATCCTGTTTACAGTACAGTATCTCTTAAGTCTGATGCACTTCAAAAGAAGCACAACAAAACTGTAAAGGAAGAGAATGAGAGTGAGAAAACTTACAGTCGACAGTATCGAGTCTCATTAACATAATTAAAACTGCGAGAAGTTTCCAGTGAGCCCGTGACTTTGTGTGGAAATTATAGGCTCAGCTTTTTGCTGATCAAAGAGAATTGCTCATTTGGAATATGTGCACATACTGTATAAATGTATATGTAAAACAGCTGGGGAGTTGTGGATCAGAGGTGCTAGTTCTCAACATTGACATTCTGCTGTTTCCATATACGGTAACGTACATACACTCCATTCATACTTCATTACGTTTGTGCTTGGTACTTAGATGGTGTTTGTGTTTGTATGTGCAAACATGGATGGATGGGAGGACATGAAGATCAGGACAAAGGTTTTTGGAGTGAACAGTGCCTCACTTTCTCCGCTGTGGATAAAACACATCTAAGAAGTATTCGCCTTTGTCTCATTTGGGAAGGAGTGTGAGGTAAAAGGAGTCATTCATCGTGGTTGTCAAACTGCTGTTTTGCCCTGGAACTCATCATCAGGAGGTAAACCACCCTCCCAACCTGTCAAAGAGTGGAAAATGATTGGGAGAGGATTGACAAAAGGGTGTGAGAGAGGGCAATGAAAAAGAAATTAAAAGAAAGAAAAAGAAAGGAATGACTGATAAAAATAGAACAAGAGGCAGATAATAAAGGAAAGCGGTGAAAAGTGGGAGGGGGGAGAGGTAGGGAGATGGATGATGATGAGCGGCTAAATCCATGAAAGGGGCAGTAAACAGAGTGTAAGTTTGTTGGGCCAAAACTCTTAAATAACACCCAGCCCTTTCTCCAGCTGAAATATTAAGAAGAAAAAAAAGATGAAGGTGACTTATCAGTGATTCTAGTTTTATAGGTTCGGTGCTCAACAACTTATTAAAAGTTGTGGAAAATGAAACTTTTCCACTTCATGCTGCCCTGCATGTTAATGCAGTTCATATGTAGGTGTGTTTGGAGGGGTTGCATAGTGACTAATCAAACCTTTAAAAGGTGAGAGATGTCCTAACTCAGGAGAAGAAACTGCATTTATCAGGAGTTCACACTACAGGCAACAGAGTGTACAACCACAGATAAGTCGGCAAGTAATACATATTTTTGTCTCTTCTTTGTTTGCAAACAAAACTTTATCATATCTCGGCGATGTCATAGGTGTCAGCTGCAATACAAAGAGTATATCCCTCCTACTGCTGCAAAACCACAGGCGTGACACCTAGTAATCAGGGACCTGAAAGCTCCCATCAGACAGCAGCACAGCAGTGAATTTCTCAGCAGGACTACCCCAGAGAGTCTGGGAAGAAAACAAAAAGGTAAAAAACCTTTAGCCAGATAAAATGATTCAGAGTTAAAGGCTCTGATGTTTTGTTGCACATGAACAGGAGCTGAACTATCTCAGAACTTGAAGTGAACTTCTTTTTTCTTCAGCAGCGAATGTCCTGATGTGTCAGCCCACAGTATCAAGGCACCCGTGACTGGAGCTGCATTTGAAACAATGACACAAGCCAAAAGGTTCATGTTGCCCTTAAGTATAAGGGCAACATTTCATTTAGAGCCAACAAATCGTGGCTGGACTAAACCTCATGGTGATACCAGAGAATCAAAGTCAACAGGGTAGTAAAGCTACAGCGGCACTGTTGGTTTAGTTTTCAGCTCTCTTTCCCAAAGCCCTCTTTCATTCTGTATATGAGTTTTAGCCAGCTACCTTATTGCACACACACTGTTAGCTCCACACGTCAGATCCTGATAACAAATGAGTGGCCAGCATCTAATTTCTTGGGAACAGAAAGGAGTTCCTCATCAGCTTCTGAATGATGCTCTTTTCAAACCACAGTGCCAGTCTAAAATACACAGGTAATGAAAACACAGGCACTCCTGCACACATCAGATGACTCCTTGTGTTCGTTGACGGCGTGCAAATGATGCCTCCTTCCTTCCTTTCATAATAGCCTCTATTGTTGGTATTGTGTGGGAGGGAGACACTGATTTGCCGCGGCCGGTATAATTCTCTCATTATGAGTTCAGAAGGGGAAAAGAAGCACAGGGATGGATGGAGGGATGAAGGCCCAGAGGCACGGCGTGCCACAAAGAGCAAAACCAGACTGATAATGGAGCAAATCCATCAGTCTCTCGCTCGCCATCTCTGTCTGTCTCTTACCATCCATCCACAGGCCTTTCCACAGAGCTTTAGATGGAAGTCATTTCAGAGAGCTTGGAGAGAAAAGTGGCTCAGAAGAAATGCAAAAGGAGATAATGGAGTACAAGCATTCCTTTCCCCACCATAATACCATGCAATCTGGCAGAGTGAGGGAGACGAAATAAGGAGGCTGAAAAAGAAGGGCAGAGAGAAAGAGGGATGGCGCAGGAGAAGAAGCAGACATTTGGGAACACACACAGTGTGGAGAGGTGGTGGTTAGATCTGCCTTTCCACCTCTCTGGTGGAGTTTAGCAGCAGCATAGAGCTGTTAGTGTACTTACTTTCAATCACAAGGTTGCTGTGACCTAACTTAGGCTCCAGCTTCTGAAATCTCATTCACTCTCCGAGCCTCCCAGAACCCTCTCTAGCTTTGGCTATGGCTCATTGCTCTCATCATTGGTTCAATTTTGCAAGCATATGCGTGTGTGTGCAAGTTTGAGAATGAGGAAAAAGACTGAGGAAAAAAGTCTATGCACCCACTCGAGGGTATTTTAAAGGGACCCCTGCCTTCTCTTCATGATACTCTCACGTCTTTAAGACTGTTGGCTCGGTGTTCAATCACCACAACAACCTCACCTTAACAACAATGACTCCAGTAACCTTGGCCATCCATTAGCCTGTCTAAGAACAAAAGCTGTTTCCATAGGGAGCCATTAGACGAATATAGCTCTGGGAAGGGAACTATCCAATACACCAGATGGGCTGCGCTTTATACCAGCTCCAGGGCTGGAGAGCAGTTTCACTGAGACTGTTATTGAGGGGGAGAAATTAGGCTAAATCAGTGAAACACATGGAAAATGTTCAGGTTCGATGCTGGAGTCGATCCACTAATCTGAAACTGCAGGTGGACACTGATTATTGCCCAGAGCCTGGCAGATAACTGAATACTCCAGTGTGTTTCACATACTTTTAACCAAACTATTATCATTTTTAATTCCTTTGAAAAGTGTGGGATTTCCTCAAGTAAAACAAAAAAAAACATGTCTTTCACCTGTCAGGAGGACAACGATTTATTTCATTGTTTGCTTGTAGGAATTCATACCATCAAATCAGTGATTAGCCCCAATTTGTGCCTCTCATGTATTACAATTACATTTGAGTCACATTTGAATTTCTGAGAAAACCAAATACCCAGATAAACTTCATTCCTTTACTCACCAAGAGCTGTCTCCAGAGGTGGAAAGCAACGGCAATTTTAACTCTCGTTTTGCTTTCATTTCTGTCATTTCTTTTCTTCTACTGATGTTCCAGCATGCTAAGCAGCTAGCCCTGGTCTTTCCTGTTTCGTATAACAACTCTGGGATAGTGAGCCACTGGATTGTCCAGTCTGCCCTCAGTTCAGCATGAGAGAATGAAGATGCAGCATTGCCCAGAGGGTGCATACTAACCTCTTATCTCATAAAGGCAATGATGGCTGAAGCTCTTGGCAGGCAACCACTCACTTCCAGCAAGAGAAAACTTACACTGCTTAAGTTATTTCCAGAATCCTCAAAAACTCTTCTAACTTTTGAAAATACAAAATAATAACATCTTATTTTGTATAAAAATATATTATATTAGAACAAAATATCAATATACACCAATATAACTGATAATCAGATTTTTAATTGTGGTTTGCATTGTGCAGAAGATTTGTAATTTGCAGCCACCATCTTTGTTTGGGTTAAGAAAAAGAGTCTCTGAGGAACCTGGAAACACGTTCACGACAGCGGTAGGTGTTGTTGAATGTCTCTCGACGGTTTCAAAGATTGAGTATTCATTTTTCAGAAAACCAGATGCTCAGCTCGGTGACTGAAATTTAATGGTAACACATGTGAGGCATAAACCAGGGCTAGCTGGTGATAAACAGTGTCAGTGCGACAACAGTCTGTAATGAATTCTCCAAAACTGTGCTTTCATGACAGCACCATTATGATGCACCCACATGTAAGTCCTGCTGCATAAATAAGCTGCCAAAATACCGGGAACAAGTCACTTTCCCAACACTGAGCTGCAATTTAAATGTGATCTGCTTTCCACTCAGCATTTTACCATCACCAATGCCGCAAAATGCTAATTCGAAAGCATTTTCATCCCTTGTGTTGATAAATGCCTTGATATTTCTATCAACATGTCCGTGCTTGAATAAAGAGTAGGACGTGGCTACAAACACCTCCGAGGATGAACGTGACGGGAACAAGAGGAATTAAAACAATGCATCTCATCTGCCACCGTCGTGCTTCTATCTTGTCGAGAAGATGGAGATAATTTCACACAAAAAGGTGTCAGCTCTCAGCTCGAGCCCCGAGTTGTGAATTTACATCTATTATGTATAAGTTGAGCCGGGCTGAGCTCGGTAGCCAGCCAGTCCTGACTATCAGTTAGAGCTGAGGATGTGTCACCTGTCTTTTCCTGTCCCATATGGTTTCCCCTGACTAACGTTACAGCTGTACCTCCTGGCTACAGAGCAAATAACAGCACAGTGTGTGTGTAGGTGTGTGTGTGTGTGTGTGGGTGTGTATGTATGTGTGCACTTTTCTGTCTGACAAGTGGTTCTATACAGTATGAAGTGTGTCTACTGTACCTGCTCTTGCATGTGTTTCTATGTGTATCTGTGTATGTCAATGTAATGTCCACTGGTTTCTGTGAACAGGTATGTGTGTGCTTTCTTGTATCACTGTGTGTGTATTCCACACTGTGAGCATCATATTCGTGTTTGTACCGAAATACACATGTGAATTTATCCATGTGTGTCTGTGTGACAGTTTGTCTGTGTGTGTCTCTGTCTCTGTCTCAAGAAGCTCAACCAGGGGACTGAATATCTGAGTGTGTATGTGTATGTGTGTGTGTGTTTCTGTCTCACAGGGGGGAACCGGGGGATGGCTGCGGTGAGAGAGCTGAGGTGTAACACCTTGTTAATGTGACAGACACAGTAAAACAGTCACAGAGGGAATGAGCCGCCCTTGTCTACTTTGCTCGATAACTTGACAGATACAAGAAGAAGCTGCAGTTTGGTTTGTTACGCTGCTCTTGAGTCCAGTTCCCAGCATACCTCACTTAGATAAGTACCTGGCACAGAGCTCAGGAACCACTATTTTATTTAAGAGGAGTCGTGCTATTATCATTGAAGTAATGACATAAGTTCTGATAAGCCTTGATTACAAACCTAGACATGGCACCGGCTGTAGTGGGTCACTATTTTGGGATTTATTCATGTCTACAAAAGTTTTGGCAAGACACCTACTATTGACGAGAGACACACTGCGCTGTGCCTGAGGGCTGACAGCACAAAAAAGTGACTGTCAAGTTAAGCCTCTTCTTCTGTGATGGAGGGGATCAGTGAAAAAGAGGCTAAAATGTATTATTTTCTCTTTTTTTAAATTATTTTCTTTTCTTGGCACTCTAACACAACCAATTTCTAAGCATAACAGTGTTGGACTGTTCACTTTATTCACATGACAGCCATATGTTTGATCGCCTCTTTGGAAAACAAGCCAATCCAGACAGCTATCCTCTTTCTATTTAAATGTTTTGTTTGACCACTTGAGCTGAGCTGAATGCAACAATGCTAATGAACACTGATGATGAAGTATTAATGCAAACGTGGGCTGATGTATAATTTCTTCAGAGCCTGCTCATTTGCTCCCTCACTCCTTGGTTAAATTAACTTTCCTTTATGATGCTGTTTATATTTTAAAGAAAAATAAAAAAAAAACTGCCATGATGTCTTTGTCCTCTGGGCATGATTCCCCACCATGAATATGACATATGTTAAACATAGCCACATGTGAATAAATTAATACATCCTGATGAAATGAAGGTACTTGCTAGTTCTGTCTGGTGGACAGAAGACGCTGCTCAGACACAGAGATATTAACGTGGATGAGCGTACCTGATAGACGTGGTAGGCGTTGGCAGCTCTGCCCTGCAGGAACACAGAGGGGATCCACACGTTGATGAGTGCGCGATGAGCCCTGAGTGACACAAACAACAAACCGTCCTCACTGCCGTCGTCATTATCATCATCATCATCATCATCATCATTATCATTATCATTATCACTGGCAGCAGCAACATCAACAGTGTGTCAGCACTATGCTTGGACAGTTAGAGCAAATTACAGCTCACTCTGGTAAAACACCTCAAAATCTAATTTGGTCGTGAACTGAGAGTAGAACGAATGAATGAATGTATGAAATCAAACAGTGCTTGAGCTTTGTTCACCGGTAAATTTGAGAATGGATAAATTAGACACGATTATGCTGGGAGGACAGGTATTTTACATGGATGAGACGCGGCTCTTGCAAGATTCAAAACAAGAGAAACTCCAGGGGTGAGAGTGAATTAATATAAAAAGAGGGAAAGGTTGGAGAAGGAGTGAGAGAAGGGCGTGAGGGTAAGAGAGTAACTTACGTCTCAAAGTCTGACAAGCTGGGGTCGTCTGACGTCTGGCTTAAATCACCTGGAACCTGGAAAATGAGAGCGGGGAGGTTGATAGTGAGTCAGGAAGAAACAAAAGATCCACATTCAACCTGGGGTCTTTGTACCTGAGGGGATCCATGGAAAAAACTTTAAAAAATATATATATATATCCATATATTTGTGTTAATGAGGAATATAAACAGCCAAACAGGATTACAAATTGGTGTGATGCTAAACTATAGAAGATTTTCTGTCATAATAAGCAGTAAACTACCACCTACGACAGCCCGACTGCACACTATATACTAGACATACTGGATAAACAGCTGAATCTGCTGAGCAGAGCACATACCTCCGCCAAGGCCAAACAATCCTACACATGTCTGTCTAGCTCTTATAATAGAAAAATAAAAGGAAAAAGGAAACTGTCTGATCACATAAATAATTTGTCATAAATCATAGTAAGTACAACTCAGTGAGTAACACAGATTCAGCATTGTCTTCCTCCCAATTTGAATTATTATCAGGATCTGCACCTAACTGTACAAGAACTCCTTCCCCATGCCCCGTCCCTCCCCCAGGGTTTGGTGCAAAGAGGTTCATTACTTTTGGGTTGGGAGCAATATACTGAGTACACATCTGGACAACATGCACATATGTGTAGTGTTTTGTGTGTGTGTGTGTGTGTGATCACTGTTATTGTTGATGAGTATCCACTGTTTTCAGGTAGCCGTGGTTATTTTAATCCAACACCCTCTGTACAATTGTACAATTGTGTGTTATCTAAATGTGTATGTGTGTGTGTGAGAGAGAGAGAGAGAGAGAGAGAAAAGGGAAGAGTTCATAGAGCCTGTAGTTTGTTTCACTCTTTGTATGCTTCCAGGTCCCTTGAGGAACCACATGACCAGGCCCAGATGTGAGCCTTCTAGATGAATGTGTGTGTGTGTCTCTGTGTACAAAAAAAGCGCGTCTGTTTGTGTCCACCTTCCCTCCATCTCTCTCAACCAGAGCTGGCCGGCCTGCTTCTTAGTTCTCCCAAAGAGACTATCCAAACCTGGGCTAAAACACTGTCACCAATGCCCCTTCTGTGGGGTCTCCAGCCTCCAGGCTTTGATGAAACCCTCCAAGAGTTCCACACAAACAGACACACACACACAGAAAGTAACAGAAGAGTGAGGCAAAGAGTGAGACAGATGGTGAAGTAGAGAGGCGGAGAGAAAGAGGCCTGGGTTTGATCATCTGCAGCAGCTTGTGGAAGCTGGAATCAGGCAGCACTCAGGAGCCAGAGATGGACACACACATGCACACACACAGACATAGGGAGCGGTCCAGCAGAGCAGGGCTGAAGCTGAGGGATAAGAGGTCCTATCTTCAGCCTGGGGCTCCCATCACTGCCATTGTATCAACTCACACTGTGGACACTATGTTTGTGCGTCCAGGCTGCATCAAGCTCCCCTGAGCATGACCAGATGTTGGCACTCTGTGTTTGTTGTTACTATAGAGGACAACTTAGAAAGTGCTGAGAAAAAGTAGTGACGGACAGTTAGCATATAAATGAAAACACAGCAATGTCACAGATGACAACTACACGTAAACAAGAAGAGCACCACGGCAAAAATAAACGGGGCTAAGTGGAGATGAAAGTCAGAAATCAGATGAGAGAGGGACATCAGTATGTGTTTTAGTGTGTCTGTGCGTGTGTACAGTCACTCACCGGTCCTCTCAGGTCAATGAGTTCCTGTCTCATCTGGACAATGAGGTGGTCTTTGGCCATTAGGGAACGGTACAGGCGCTCATTAAACTCTATCAACTCGCCGTGCATCTCAGCCACCTGCAGCGCGCACACACACACAGAAATGACACAAAAAGAACATAAATTTATCATCTTGTACAACATCATTATATAACGCACAATTATGTAAAAAATAGAAAATCATGTAAACATATATATAGCCTTAGAACATTCAAAATGACATTTCTGAGTTTCCGTTTAACACACAAAAGACAGAAGCACTCCAGGTGAGAAGTAATGGATGTTGACAGCAGGACAGATTCTGGGAAACAGTCAAACCCCCGACAGAGGAGCGAGGAGTGAGAGACATAGGGAGGGAAAGAAAGAGGGAGAGAGTGTGAGGGGGTGAAACCAGTTCATATCCTAAACAGTCAGACTCCTGCCAGACTGCTAATCAATTGCCGTCAGCTCTAACTAACCTTGACGTGGTATTATTCACATCTGTGTATATGCATGGCCAACCTATTCTGCGTATGTGTGTGTGTGTGTGTGTTCCCCAGCTTGTCTGCCTAACCAAGCTGGACAGAGTGGACAGGTCTCTGTCAGGAGATTGACAGCTGTGACACACATTGTGCTGTATGGAGGACACCTGCTGTCACAGCCGCTTCAGCAGAGCGCCATCGCCGGCTGACAGGTGAATCAAGCCGCCGCGCCACTGGTGCCCCACCGACCTTCATACATTAACTTATTCACATCCCATTTAAGAGCCCACACACTGCCATAAAGGAGGAGGAGAGGCCTCTTATGTAATAATAACAACAACAATGCTAATGATCACAATAAACTTGATTTATCAAGCACTCGATGCAGAGTTCACCGAATAATTCACAAAACAGCAAAGTAACACTGATACCAGTTTAAGTCTAAAATTAAAAATTACAACAGAAGCAAACTGAAGAAATGTCAAACACCTGAACAGACAAAGGAAAGAAAGGACAAAGGAAGAATGAATTTGCATCTCTAACAAAAAAATAAATAAAAACTACTCATCCAACTGTGCAGTGAGACAGTTTGAATAAGCATGTGATGAGCAACAAGAATCAATGACAGGGGAGTCAGGACCTGAGCCAACATTACAGAAGACCATTTGGACTACAATGGAACAAACAACAACTGTGAGGAAAACAGTTTCATCTTTATATTTTTTCTTAATCTATTGTTTCTTTAACCAGTTGAATTTCACTGGGGTTGACATGCTCTTTTTCCAAGGAGACCTGGTCCTTTTACCCCTGGCTCCAGTTTATTCACCTTGTTAAAGGACTGGTTCACATTTTTTTCACATACATCTTCATTACTGCCTCTTGACTGGGAGCAGTAACACAACACTCAAATGCCCATTTGTACTCAGAAACACTTTGAGGTGAGTATAACGGTTCCTTCTTAATGCAGTTCTAATGTAAGAACTCTTTGTGTTTCCTCACACAGTGTTTCCTTGAGCTGCAGTGGAGGGATTAGCACACACACACACACACAGAGGGAATTTTGCAGTAAAAATACTAAAACTAGAAAAGATACCTTTTTTTTTTGGACAGTACAAGGAGAATGGATTTTGTTCCCCATCTGACACAGTGGAATCATATTAGGAGTCCATTCGCAGCCAGTATGGAGAGAGGGAATAAATTACAGCAACCAAAAACTGATTTAAAAATACATATGGGCATGTAAATGCTGTTGTAAGACAGACAGAAAAAATATGAACCTGTCATTCATGGTGGATTGCAGTCACTGCCAGGAGCCAGATGCAGCTCTGTCCATCACACAGTGCTGCCCTCTAGAGGTGATGCTGATGTGGAATTTCAGAAGAACATACTTGATGAATATTTCCCCCCCCAAAAAAAGTTATAAAAATTCACTGGCAGCGATTTTGGCAGCGATTTTAAAGAAAAGTATTAGAGGAGTTTCAAGCCCTTAGTTGCCATGACAACACTATTTCAAAAATTCAGAGAGCAATGCAACAGTACAGTACAACAGTACCGTACATATGTTCTCCCCACCTCTGGAGCACACTGCCCCTGGGTCAAATTATAATTCAAATATTTCTCCCTCTGGAATTTCATATTTGAAGGCGTTACACTGGGTGAAATTTAAAGAAGTACAAATGTGATACATAAAAAACAAAAAACAGTCTACAGTATGCAAGAGTAGTTTAAGGGCTAATATAAAAGATGATGCTACATTGACTAGATGAAGCTCCTCAGGCAAGGTAATCAGCATAAAGGAAGCCCTAATGGCTGGAGAGTATACAGATAAGTCTTTATTCTCAAATGCAGTATTCACCAGCTCACAGCCGAGGTCACAGGAGCACAGATCACACTCTGAATCAGGAAGTGTGTTCTGTGTGTGGCTAAAAAAACATGATCGGGAAAATCCTAAGATCCTCAGAAGCTAACTTAATTGCTAACTTGGGTGGAAATGCCAAAATATTGCTTGCACGGATGCGTCAGATGATAGTGCTTCAGTTTCTTGTTGCTATATTGTTAATGTCTATATTTAAAAGTAAAAAGGAGAGAGGTTTTATGCAGGAAAAGACTTTCATCTGTTAGATATGTATTAACAGAAACCAGAAAGACGGAGGAGGACGGAGAGAGAATGTTAAATAAATTGGGCAAAG
This sequence comes from Toxotes jaculatrix, assembly GCF_017976425.1. Classification (NCBI taxonomy): domain Eukaryota; kingdom Metazoa; phylum Chordata; class Actinopteri; family Toxotidae; genus Toxotes; species Toxotes jaculatrix. The sequence goes on from NC_054414.1 coordinate 7,190,356, forward strand.
ATCACAATTACAATTTATTGTGTGTCTGAGTGACATTATAAGGACTTCACCCCATTTCCCACATCACACAGCTAAAGTACACACTAAATAAAAACTAATCACACCACAAATAATGGTCACAATTCTGTCTATATAATAACACTGTTAAATGGATGCTCCTGTAATCAGTGGTCTTAACAATGCCTCTCATCAACGCAGCAGCTGCCACAATGAAGAAGTTCCACAGAGGAGACTCTTTGATTTGTGTGCCTGCCTGTCTTTGTTTCTCCATACCACTGTTTAACTGCAGCTCCCAAGTTATGAATGACAATGTGAGTCTCCTCGGGCAGGCTGTTAAATTTCTTCACTGTCAAACACAACCTGAGCTCTACAGGCAGTAAATCATCCAAAGTATAAAATAAACTAGTTGTACTAAGTTTTTGGAAGGCCTTCAGTCACTTGCATCTGACGTGAGCGATACTCATTTTCACGCTTTTTGAAAAATAGAAACATAAAAATGCAAGTATCTTTTACTTAAGTGTGAGAAATAATGAAAAATAAAAGGCTTATTTTACTTCGACAGCTTCGCTTCAGAAATGTGCCTAGTGTTCAACTGAGACCAGGGGAATCAAACTGGCTCAGCTGATCCCCAGTCTTGGCCCTTTTTTTATTTTAACTGAATTAAACAGATATATCAGTGTGCTCTGTCAATATCTATGGGACGCTAAACAGCAGAGACGTTAGAAATCTCAGGATCAGATCGGGCTGCCAAGCAGTAAAACACGGCAAATGGTAATCTCTGAACATAAAACACAACACAACTCCAGCTCAAAAATGAATCCCCAGGCCTGACATCTCAATGTTTCTGTCTGCATCCTGGAAGAAGCCTGATGTTTGTGTCAAAAACTTTAAAGGACACCCCCACCAAAACACTCACGTTGTGTTCAGGTCCATCAGGCACATATCACCTCCTGGCACTGTCCACTCTGGCAAACAGGAAGTGGTAACACCCTAAAACACCCAGACTGTCCTCAACACACCAACCATTCATCATTCATTTATTTAGCTGCCACAGCTCTTAAATAGGACATTATAAAAGAGGGAATTAATTTTAAGCGTGAAGAAACCCAATTAATTCTCAGTAAGAGGGAGCTAATCAGTTTGTCATTCTCTGGCAGTGCATGTGTGTGTGTGTGCGTCTGCATGTACAGTTTAGTTTGTGCATGCAAGTGCACGTGTCTTGCTTTGAGTGTAAGTGGTGGTCTATATTAAGCACCGGCTGTGTGGCTACGTGCCAGCATTGCCAATTTGTTTAAACGGTCAAGTTGATCTTCTCCCCTGTTCGTAACGCAGGGTCATTAAGATGCACAAGCAGGTTTCAGTGTTCATTCACTCATGCCTGGACCTGACATGAAGTGGGCTTTGCTCAGCTGCATTATCCCGCTCCCTGGCTAACCTTCCGCGACTCAAGGCCACCCAAAGGCTCGCTTCAGGCTTGCATCAGCCAATAAATATCTGCAGGACAAGGGCTAACTAACTGCAGAAAAACCCCTTTCACATAACAAAATAAATGAGGAAAATACCGATCAGTCCAGAACAAAGTGGTTTCCAGAGCTGAAGGGCGCTGTCAGAACGAGTTCAGTTTTAGTTTAATTACACAAATGATTTGAACAACAAAGACAATAAATGCAAAACGATAACTTGACAAACAATGACATAAACTGGATCCAAAGAATGTGGCATACAAACAAAAATTAATGAGCAAGCTAGGGAGATGGTATTAATTCTAACAGGAGTGCAGAGGAGTGCATGACACAATATATGAGTGTTACAGGCCTCAGTATACAGCATGTGTGCCTGCTTTTACTAAGTCTTTTCTCCTGACACACTGACACAACCTGAACAGTTACTTGTTAGCCTTGAAGGTGATGGAGTGGCTTACAATTTCCTTCAAGCCAGAGCAGTTTGAGGTTGAAAAGCTTTCAGTGTGAAACCATAAAAACATCACAATAAACCTGACAGCTCAACAAGCCAGCAAAGTAGAGGCCTGACAGCCTGTTGTTGTCTGCTTTAGGCCACAGTCTATCCGCAGCCTTGAAGCCATGGCTGTGTGACTCAGGCAGGGAGCTCCCAAGGCCATCCTACAATCAAAGATCAGGACAAAAGTGACCAGAATGTGCTGCAATGTGGTGGAAACAATGTGAAAAGAAATGTTACAGGTAAGGAAAGGGACCAAGCTAAAACTATAAAGACAACACACTTCTTTTAATGGTCATTTTGTAGTACAACAAATTAAAGTAAAGATAAAATCTTTACTTGTGTAATTCATGGAGTGTAATTCATGTTTTTTTCAGGGTGAACACATTTTCTCTTGGAATATTTCATTTTCTATGGAACTGATATACGGTTATTTGGTCTATTCACGGTATTAAACATTTAACTTAATGAGAATGCGAAGGCTGAAACTGAACCATGAAAAGGAAAAAATAACTAGGATCTGACCCCGTTTTTTAACACATTCTCTCCCAATGTGATTAATAATGACAAACGTACCATCTACTGTAGGCTCTGCAGAAAACATTACCCTGTATGTTTGTTTTTCTCTATGCAACAAAGACAAATTGGGATCATTTCTTTCATCCAACACTGCAAACAGTGTAATAGTGATAATATGATTAATATGAGGTAAGTGAAAAAGGTACCAACAGAGCAGTGACGCAAATTGTTGTTTGCTATCAGACACTGTGTCCCCTCGTGAATCTGGTTTAGTATCATGTAACTGTCAGCACTGCTGGAGTCATCACAGCTAACTGCCACCCAAGTGATGCTGACCGCACGCTCCCTCACATATACACTCTCTACCACACTCTTCAAGCGCACACACACAATTTCCTCCTTCACACAATGCCTTGTCATCCTCCTCTGCTCGCCTCTCCCATCTCTGCAGAATCTCCTCCTCTCCTCTCCTCTCCCCCGCTGTATGATCTGATCTGATCTAGAACCCCCCCCCACCCACCCACCCAAAAAAAAGAAAGACGGAGAGAGAAAAGGAGAGCAAGAGAAGCGGTGGTATAGCTGACCCAAAACCTAATAACCTTAATTCGAATGGACACACAGGAAGAGTGGGGTGGAGCAAAATGAGGTCAGGAGGAAGGAGCGAGTATCAAACCATGTCAGTGTTCAGACATTTAGTGGCAACATTTACTCGCACAGTAAAGTCTTTTTGCAACCCAAGCACTCAAGCCACTTGGTTTTGACTCCAGGTTTTGAATGACTTTTTGACCTTTTCACTGGTGACTGGTGCATCGCTGCTGCTTCCTATCTGAGCATACATTTGTGTTTATTAGCATCTGTGATGACAGACTGGGAGACATGTATGTATTAGTTCAACAGAAACATTTCTTAAAAAATGAAATGTTCATCAGAATATTTTAACACGTACTGTGATGTTAGATAGAACCTAACGGCAGGCAGTTCATAGTGCTCATACTACAGCTGGGACCATTTCATAGTGGGCAGGACACCACCACTTGAAAGGAAAATTCTTTCATCTTTTTTTATTCATGGCACAAGAGAGACCCAGTCGCAGCACATCAAAGGTTCATTTAAACATCTTTTACTGGGTGAGACCTCAACCAGAATACGGCCAATACTGGGCTACTTAGTAAATCTAAATGCAGCTTGTGTCTCTATCTGTGCCTCTGACTCACTTCAGCACAGCTGCTCCTAAACAGGAAGAGACATGGCTGAGAGACGGGGGGGAAAAAAAAAAAGAGGAAGAAAAAGAGTGTGAGAGAGGACCAATATAGACATCACAAGCTGTGCTGTCCACTCTGAACTGAGGTGGAAAAAAAAAGGATACAAAGAGAGACAGAGAGAGATGAGTTAAGAAGTGTGAGCACATGAGAGAGGCAGATGGACCAATAGAAAAGACAGAAATGGGAGTTTATAGAAAAAGGCTAAATCTGGCCCGCGGTACAGACGCAGCTCTTTGTCACTGCCGCATCACACAGCGAGCTCCATGAGCACTTGGATCACTCACTTTTGGGTTATGTAGTATTATTACTTTGAAACGCTGCAGTGATGACAATGTTAAAGTACAGTCTGTCAGCTTTAATTTTGGGGTGTTTTCATCACAATGCGGATGAAAATTCAGAGAACTAAAACCCTCTCTTAGTGCATGTTCTCCCAGTCTACACATGCCAACAGTATTTGGACAGATTAAGATTAGGTTTACATTCAGAAAGTAGTCACTACCACTATCATGAGCCAAAATTTTAATATACACTGGCGGTACTTTGCCAGTGTGAGTACTGGGGATTAAATGACAGTCGGTAGTTATGGATTATTGTTGCACATGTCAAAGAATTTGTGTTTCCATGATGCTAAAAGACTGCAGTAAGAGCAATACCCCACATTAAAAGAGTTCAGAATATTACAGTATTTCCTCACTGTGTGAAGTGCAGTCCTGGGTGTTTTCAGAGTTCAGGCTAACATTAGCATTACCCTAGGTGGCGTTACATCTGCAAAACCCATCATTTACACCTCATCCCAAAAGCCCTTTCTCTTGATAAATGTGAAATATACAGTTTGAAAATACAAATGAAACAAGCATATGGACTGAGCAGCTAAACATGGGTATATGAGAATGAAATATCGGTGTGATATCAAATGTTAAATGTACTAGAACTAAGCTGTTTCTTTATTTCCACATTTCTACATAGATGATCAGCTGTTGTGGATGCTGATTTTTTGTCTTGGGCATGTAGTCATGAAGGGAAAATTTTAAACTCCTTATTACAAGACATTTAGTAACAAAGTTAGACTTGTTTTTAACAGACTTTCACTCCTGCTGCTGAGCTTCAACAGCAACAGACTGCTGCACGACTCCAGCAGTCATTTGAGCTCAATACTCAAAGTAACAGAGACGAGCTGTTTGACTTTAACATACGTGCACATCTTCAAGCTCCATCGCAGGAACATTAAGTTTTAATACTGGTTTAATGATCGCATTGCACTGTACGTCTTCAATGATTCATCCAAATAGGAATAAAATGCTCACAAATTGTAAATGAAATACTGAAATCATTATTGTATTATGCTTTTGCATCCAAAGGGATGAGAGATCGTGTGTTATCATCCCACGCTGGACACAGACATTCTTACAAAACAACAACAACAAAAAAAAAATCAGTTGTGTAAAAGAAAATGTAATAAGGCCCAGCAAGGCTTTTGTACTCAGAGCATGTGCAAACACTTCAAAGAAGATTCACCTGCATTATTCTGAGAAGAATAGCATGCATTATGCAGTATTCTGCCTTTTCAAGGGTCACATTCACGTGCATTACACAGCAAAGACAACCAGCATTATACAGGCATATTGGTTCTCCCGGTTATTACTGTGTCTTCTCTCTGAACAGAGGAGACTCTGTGTCGGTGGCTTGTAATTGTTGCTCTTGTTCTTGATGTTGTTTATGGTTAATTAATGAGCTTGTGGATCAAAGGGAGAGTCGCTGATCCCACTGGAAGTTTCGACCCATATCTCTTCTCTATTCTCCAAAAGCACTCTCCCTCTACTTATCAATACAACACAGCAGAAATAAAAAAATACACCATGGGAAAACAAAACAACAACAAAAAAAATATGTGCTGTAACTGTAAATGCATAGTCACATGACTCCGAATGTAGTTAGTGTTTGTTTATTGGGTGTGAGTCAGACGTCTGCTGAAGAATTTGGGTTAGGATGATCCAGCCTTTAAGCTGCAGACGAGTTAGTTTACACCACTTGTGTATGATGTAATGAGGCCTCAATATGAAGCATGAACGCCTCTCTTCTAAAACTGAAATAACTAAATAATTGAGGCATGTTCTAATGATTTAAACTTCTAGGTGCCTTCAGTAAGAGACTAGGCAACAACATACTGTATCTGCATGAGTAACAGCTGCTTAGAAACCCATCCTCCAGCTGTTATTACATTCAAGCACCGTAACACATTTTGTCCACAGGCCAAATGGACAAACTAGAAAACAGTATTAATCTGTCCAGTGATTATATCTCTTCAGATAATTCTGTTGGATCTCTACTCTAATTAACTGGCTAACCCTTTAGTGTGCCTGCTGCTACAGTAATCTCATTACTAATGTGTTTAATTTGGTTATTGATTTTGGTTATTTCTTTAAGTAGAAAAATATGTGCACTACATACGAAACAGAGTATTTAGTTTTACAAGTAAAAGTAATTACACTATGTCGAGGTTTGACACACACGTCTCTTGCTGCCAGCTTTTCTATTAATTTCACTCTGGTTTGTAAATCAGCATTCAACTCACTTGTAGGTAAAATTAATTTTGAAGTAATAAGTAAAAAAAAGATTCAAATATACCACCGCCTCACTTGAGAGGTGTCCTTGAACATGTCTTTGACACTGGCCACAAGTGGCTTGAACGATTTCAGAGGAGTCTGAAAATCTGAAGCGCCTGAAGACGGGCAGTCTCTGCTCTTTGTGTGTTTCATCTGAAACCACAACTGAGAAAACCCTCTTTTCTTTTCTACAACTCCCTCCTCCATGATTTTCATCTCACCCCACAGAGGCTGACTCATTTATTTTGGAAATCCATTCTGTGTGTGAGTGTGTGTGCGTGTGTGTGTGCGACACCTGAAAAGCATCAACAATAACAATATGGACAGCACCATCATCGGTGTTCCACGCATTGTTCTATAGCATATGAATAAAAAAAAATAGCACAAAGGTCAATAACGATTTGATAACAAAAGGCCACATCCATGCAGCTATCACCTCTGCTTAAAAAAAACTGAATAAAAACTGAATTAAAAACGAACAGTCGCACGCTGGTGAGTGTGAGCGATTTGCAGGCCGATGGGTGCAGAGAGGCCGTTGTGTGCTGTGTACCTTCACCCTGACACCGACAGCCTGTGAGAACTGATAAGAGGACATGTTACATCACTACCTGCCCACCCTTTCCTTATCGCTCGAGCCTCACAGATCAATGTCATGCAGCTTCGCTGTTTCTCAGAAATCTCTGCGGACATGTTAACTGCATTATGTAATTTGTTTTTATTACTCACACACAACAAAAAGCACCACGCAATAAAGATGAAAATTAAAATGCTTATGTGTCTATCCCCTCGAGTTGTTGCAATTTCACTTTCTTCCCTGTTTGATTTTATCTCTCTCTGAATCCATCTTTCACTCATTTCATCACTTCATTGTCTTTTCTTTCATTTCCGACAGACACCGGTCCACTGGGATGCGCTGAAGTGCTTTCCCACTTTTAAACCCAACCGAGATCAAGTATCCATGCTGATTTGTGTAAGAAATCCCACTCATCCAGACAGCGACAGGGATTGACACACCTGGTGAATGCACGCACGCGTACGTGAACGCACCTCATATCACTTTGTCACTGTCACAGCTGAGAAGTGGAGGAGAGGAGCTAAAGGAGTGAGGGGAGGGAGTAAGAAGCATGAAGAAGCGAGCAAGAAGGCGGCAGAAGAAGATCCAGGAATCATCAAAGGGTAAAAATAAACGCTTCCTCCGCAAGTCACTGCTGTGCAACAGTTCACGTTCTTAGTCAGTTTGGTTAAATAATGGTTAACGGGTGGACGAAAGTAAAGTAAGAGGTTGTTACAAAACAGATGATCAGGAAAATCAGGAGGACAGATCCCTGACATTCAAAGGGCAGACACAATTCAGGTATTATTCACTGCACAGCTATAAAAGCAGCTGTGACATGAGGTTCAGCTGTTTCACAAATCAGAAAGGATGGATACTACACCACTGATACCGTTCTTCATTTATTAGCAAATACAAACACAGAAGCAGCTGAATTAAAACTGCGCTGATTTATATCAACAATGGATCTGCAGTGGGTCTATCATCTGATAGACCCACTACACTGCACACTACCACCTGCCCAGCACCAAACAGCAGGCAGACAAAGTTAGTGACTATCTGGTGAACATAGTGGAGCACTTGGAAGATCAGACCCAGATATTTCCCTCATGTGCCGGCGAAAACCAAAACAGAGCTGGCGTAGAGAGTGAATATTTAACTGGATGTGTAAATTAGCAACTGTTTGCAATAATAATTTTATGCAGTGATTATATGTTGATGTGTTTGCAGCTTGTTCTGCCGCCCACAAGTGGCCAAACTAAATCAGTAAAGTAAGTCTTTTATTCCTCTGCCTCATCAGCATCTAAACTATCATATCTGATTGCTTGAATGGTGCAATCAGCAGTTTCAGCTGAACAGGCAGTGAAGGGCTACATTCAGGGATACGCTTTGCCCTGCACAATGTCCCACAATGTACCACTCATCTGCTGTACCTTTTCACAAAACATCACATGGGTGATGTTTAAAATCCCACCACCACCCCCAAATTCTGAGGCCATCAGCAGTTGAAGGGCCGACAGTGGCCAATAGGAAAATTGTGTCCTGTCACCTTAAGCGATTTCCATTCAAATAACTCATTGTGCTACTTTTCATGGACCCATGCACAGCGCACAGCCTGACAGGACACATGAACAGATGAGGATGCAGCAGGAAAAGAGCATCGAGCCACTTGAGATTTGGCTCAAATATAAACAAAGACAAAGTCAATACAATGCATTAGCATCATTAAATTAAAACTGAAGTAGGTCACAAACACAGGCGTATTTCCCAGGTTAATGAAGGCTGAGCCCTGTCCAATATTTATTTGTGTCTGGGCAGGCCTGTATGTATCCAACAAGGCTCGATGTGACATTTTCAAAAATCAATAACTTGCTCGGTCAGATTTTGTCTCAGTAGCTGAGGCGAGATAGCTGAATCAGGAGTGCTGACAGCTACTCATGTAAACCGCACAATTTCTGAATCCTCACATCAGGACCGAGAGAATGAACACACACAGATGCAGCACTGTACACACACTAAGATACTATTAACTACATAAAAAGCCACACCTCATTTCTCTACATTCCTTTATCTGTCTTCCCCCCGTTTCGTACGAATGTTACAACACTTTTCCACCGTCCCTCTGAATATTATGGCAACTCCTATTAAACCAGATTGGTGGTGAACAATACTGAGAACATCCTGCATCTCTTGTCTGCGGCACGTCTTTCTTCTTCTCTCTTCCCTGTGGCTCTTTGAGCTGTAGAGCCAGCACTAGCCTTGCCGCTGCAGCCACTTTCACATTTCACAATATTTCTGCTAGAAAACTCGTTACATATCAGGGAAAAGGAGAACACCTGTGTTCTGCATGACAGACTTAATTAAACACAGCCATCAAGGCCTGCTTGGCCTGGGTCCAGAGGAGAGCTTGCAGTGAGATTGTGTCCCGCTACCATCCTCCAGGCTCTCTGTGAAAGCCCAATCGAGACTGACAGCCAAGCAAATGAACAAATAAATAAGTAAACACCATTAAAAATGCATCACACATACATGTGCATAAATAAGTGAGAACATAGTTTGGCCAAACACAGGCGGAATTATTTCTTATTAAAGAAATATAAAACCATGGATTAATTATTCATGCAGACGCCCTCCCACACCTCTCTACCCATTAGAATACACAGACATTTGCCTTTATTTTCCTCTGCCAATGTCACTCTCGCTGCGAGTGTTACCTCATTGGTCAATCTGACAGGACACTGGACACAACTCCCACCATCCCTCATGTAGCTGGAAACATTATGTCTGATGTCCAATTATTAGAGAGCCTCACCACGCACTGAAATCAATACATTTGAGAAGAAACTGCTCAGGGAATAGTTCAAATCAATGCAACTGAAAAGTACAAGTCTCTGCTTTATTTAGATAAAGGAGCTTGTGAGAATTTCCCACTCCCTGCAGGGCTCTCACAGGCCAGAAAACTTCACCTTACTGTTCTTTCTTTAACTTTCTTTGTTAACGCACCGATTCAGGTATGACCAAATGCGTTGCCCCAGTCTACATCAATAAGTCATTACCTCATATAAATTAAATTACCATCAACCAACAAGATTATTGGATCCTACACTGTGTTTTTCTTTTTTTTTACATTGTGTGGCAGCAGGTCAGACTTGGACAGAAATCTACTGAACTGCCTTGCTCTTCTTGAGCAAAGAGAAGATCTGAGGTGCTAGCACTGGCAGGGGATAGAAAAAGTGAAGTGCAGATGGAAAATCATGTTTTCTTCAAGCTTTTTTCAGTGAAAAAAAAAACCACTCAAACTTTAGATGGAAGAATCTACTTTTGAAACAAGGAGCAATGTGACTTATGTCACTCTTTCCTGTATTATACTGTAATTATGAAGCAAGAGCTATGCTAAGCTAATTATCTCCTGGCTCCAGTTTCACAATACTGATCTTCTTCTCAAATTCTCAGCAAGAGAGTGAATGATAGTATTCTCCATAATGTTGATCTGTTCCTTTAAGTGCTGTAGATAGTGCTTTTAAAATGTGGTGCATGCAGAACCCTGCAGTTTACAGTGACTTGTTTCCCACCGAGACAAATGAACTTCTGGAACAGAGACCTGTGGCACCTCCTCAGCAGGTATCATGACTAACACACATTTGAAGAACAAAAAAAACAGACGGCTCTCACCTCGATGAGCTTGCGTTCATAGCTGGCAGCCAGCTCTTCGATGTCACCCATGAACTTATTCTGCGGGACGGGGGCCTGGTCTTCGCTTGACCGCAACACTGACAGGGCTGCAGCAGAAAGGGAGAGAGAGAGAGAGAACAACCAATTAAAAACAGTGGGTTTCTGCTAATTATGCACATTATGTCGTCTGAGATGAGCTGTGACACCTGCGGCTGTTTGATGCCTTTGTTTTAGCAGCGAGAGAACAATACACAGGGAGCAGCAGATCTATATAATATACACATTACCAGCCAGGAAAGAGCCATGAATCCCCATTTTATTTAATTAATGTCACACACTGGAGTAGATATGAGTCATGCACCATCGCCAAAAAAAAAAAAACTAAAAGAAAAAACACATAATCAGGCAGGGGAGGCATACAAACACACATCCACAGAAAGGAACACATTAGCACACAAATCCTCTAGTTTCATGTGTGCATACCTGCTTGTACGTACAAAATATAAAACGCTGTAACACACTGACATTTTTCTTTTCCAGAAAACTTCTTTCTGCTCTGTCAAGATGATAAACTCCCCTTCTCTCATCATCGCCTGTTTTACTCTGACTTTCTGTTCAGACAGTTTCTTTGCACTACTGTAGCTCACTAACCAGCTAACATCATCATGGCGAAGCCTAAAGCGCTGCTGCTGAGCCCATAAACATCAACTAATCGGGTTCCCTCTGCAAAAAAAACAAAAAACAAAACAAAACCAACAGAACTTAGAAGCAGAAGCTCTGTGTCGATTTTCAGAGGGGTGGGTGGAAGATGGATTGTTTTTTCACCTCAGCAAAAGCAAATTAACGCGGTTACTTTGCTGCTACTGCACACAGCTAACACCTAGGCAAACTGAGGCTGGGAGGAAGAAGAGACAGGGAGAATGATATGAGCAGAGACAAAGAGAATGAGAGGAGGTAAAGTACAGGGATAGAAATTCAGCTTGTCTAAAGGCTGCTCAGAGCTCAGATAAACTTGCGGTGATGGTTCTTTGGGGAAGAGTTTTAAAAAATATACAGCTGGACTGTGATTAGATAAAGGGTGAACCCCGAGCAAGTGTCTGAATGTCTAGACAGAGTGAGGCAGGTATTGACGAAAGACGCCGGCTCATTGTAGTTCCAAATAGACAGGACCCTGGAGGGAAAAGCTCCTGAGAATCACAGGGAGGTACAGGTACACAAATAAGAGCACTGACATATTGAGGGTACCAGCATGGTACCAAGGTGGTTTAATGGTTTAATGCTTTACTCAGAGGCAACTGGGAAATACTTGTTGAGGGAAAAGTACTGGATCAAATTATAGTGACGAAAAAAAAAAATCATGCTTTTGAACATTTTCAAACCACTTTTCCATCAGTTCATTGGAAATCATCATGGTGGAGGGTGAGAATAATTTTGAGGAGAAAATTATATAGAGTTTTGAAAATGAAGAGAACCATGTTCTCGGTTCTCAGTGTGAATATGTCAATTGTACATCGACTTTGAAATACTCTATGCAACTGTACGAGGAATCCTGGAGATTGAAGCTACGGTTCTCCTGGGAACGCTCAACAGAGAGTTCCTTGGATTTCATGGCAGGTGGAGATGTAGTGTGAATTGTGTATATGCCTTATATGTGTCTTTCTGAACTGAAATGTCCAATCAATTCAGTTTTCCACAGGTGGACTCCAATCAAGTTCACATGAGTTAAAACAAACAGGATGAACCTGAGCATGGTTTGGAGTCACAGCAAAAACTCTGAATCCTTTTGTAAATAACAGATTTCAGTTTTTGATTTTTAATAAATTAGCAGAAATCTTTAAAAACATGTTTTCACTGTCGTTATGGGTTACTGAGAGCAGACTGATGGACAAAAAATGGGAATTTCATCAATTTAAAATGAAATGAAAACACAATAAAATGTGCAAAAAGTGAAGGGGTCTGAATATTTTGTGAAGCCACGGTAAAACAGGAATCACAGTCAGGAACATTCTTAATTAAAAACAAATTTTCAGCACTTCAGTTTTAAATTAACTTTATCATTTCTGGTCTTAAGAGGCGCTCTTCATTTCAAAGAGGTGATGTTCCCTTAACAAACCTGCTTCTCTGACCCTCTGCTGCTGCCTCCTGACTATTTGAGTCATATATCTTTATGAAAACATGTTTAAGGGTGTTGAATTTGCTTATTTGCTCTGAACAACAATTAAAAATAGAGGTCCATAGTGTGCATTGCATTACACTGCACCACTAATAAACCAAAGGGATTCAGTTTATTTTGGTAAAGTGCAAATTATAATAGTTGTCATTTCTATTTAACTAATTACTTAAATTGCTGTTGTTTGTTTTTTGTTTTTCTTTTTGTTAGTTTTTTTTTAAATTAGTTATCACCTCATTGATTCAGTTTGAATGTTTCAGAACTAATTTAGACCTCTAAATGGAAAAAACCCACAGATTCACACACAGATACAGGCCTCAAATCAAAACAACAAAGTTTGGTTATGCTACAACATACAGTTACTGGAATAGCAAGAAGGCTGCACGCACACACAAACAGCCTGCACACAAATATACACAGCTGTATGTACACATGGACTCACACACACACACACACACACACACACACACACACACACACACACACACACACACACACACACACACACACACACACACACACACACACACACACATCCACTGTATACAGAGGCTGACAGAAACGCATTATCATGGCTCCTGCAAAGGCCCCAGCGGCACAGCAATCCCCAAGCTTATCTTTGGCCCACCAATAGCACTGTACTATACACCTCAGTCAGCAGCCTGTACACATACATGAACACACACACTCACACACACTCACTCACACACAAAATGAAAATATAAATACATATACACGTATATTTATACACTGTAAAAATATACTGAACGGTGCCTGTCCACAGTGAGAGACACAGACACACATGAAAATGTGGCAGAAAGATAGCAAACAAACATTTGGAACACACACACACACACAAACAAACACAGAGGATTGCTGATGGTTGCTCTTGCGATACCAATTTGCCTCAGCTCTGAGTTTTTTTTTCCCCCCCTTAAGTTGGATTTCTGTTACCTGTCACATTGATAGGCTCTTAATAATGAAACATACACGGGGTGTGTGGGCGAACGGGGTGTGTGTGGAGGGGGGGGTGGTGCACACAGATGTTCCTGACTCAAGGAAATTGGGCAGACAGCTGGTCTCTAATAACAAAACTAACTGAGCAACACTCCCTAGCAGCTGCATGTGTGTATGTGTGTGTGTGCTATGTAGAAAACCTCACAAATGTTGAACCATGCACTGTATGACACATGCAACTGCTGCAGAGTTGGATCATATTATAAAACTGTTTATTGGAGTGTGTGTGTGTTGTAGCGTGCTGTCCCATTCCCAGAAGTCTGCATCCCAGAAATGGGTTTTCACCTGGGTGTGTGCGTCTGGAGTCGTCTCTCTAATGATCACAGTGTGTGAGATAATGAGCCAGTTTAGTGGAGAAGCGATGACACACACACACACACACACACACACACTGAGGAGAGTTTCCCACAAACTGGACTAAGTGTTCAAACAAGTAGCTTTAGTGGCTCCTGGTAAAGTTTCATGCTTTAAAGTTTTATAATTCATGTTTATTGTTACTGCCCCAAATTCAAAACTGGTCTCAGACTGCTTCATAATGTACAACATACAACCGTTATGTCATGACACACGTCATGTTCCATTATTGAATTTTTTTGTTTTCAGTTTCACGTCGGGCTAAAACCATTTTGAGCATAACACATTATAATCTGTGTTTAATTTCAGTTCAGAACTTCTGATTTAATACGTAAAACAGCATGAGAGTCACATCTGGTTGAGGACTTTTGTCAGAAAATAACAGAGAGTTTTATATTCCCTGTCTTTGATCCTATTCTTATTAAGCTGCTGCACACACCATTTTCTGCATGGGACTTTCTCATGTTGTTCAGCTGAATCCAACAAAGACAGGAGCTTTTCTTTTTGCCGTCAGGACATCAGCCTCATATTTTCTGCAGTGCATCTGTTGTAAGTGGCTGCACACGGAGACTCCCCTGCTGTTCACTGTCCAAGTCCGTACTCAGGTATGATCAAGGCTTTAACTCCTCAGCCATGGGGTCACCCTTCTTCTTCTAATTTTTTGACAAACGGCGAGAGGACCCAGTTACAGACTAGGATGAGACCTTTTGTCAACAAATCGACAGACTATGACTAATTCCCAATGTTTTTTTGTCCTTGGCAGAGAAGACACACTCACACCAACACAGCATTAATGATGTATTGTTCACACGACCGGTCTCTGTCTCTGGATATCCCTTCCAGAGTAAAGAAAAACACACCGTATGGAAGGTATAAATGCACCCAGAACGTAATGTGATCAGAATCCAGTCAGATCAGCCAGACAACTGTCACCATGTAATTAAGGCTTTCCACTGATAACAGATTCAGGTCACTGCTGATTACAAAAGTCTTGTCGTTTCAGAGGCTTCCGTCCTTTCTCTTCTTGACGTTTTTCCTCAGACTCCCAGGAGCACAGAGCTGAGTGAGCAGCGGCAAGACGGCTATCATACATAGATAATGGTCTACTGTACACACACATACATACAGTGGATTCCCCTCAGAACAAGGGAGATCTTAAATTAGAGAAAGACAGAGACAGCAGGTGGAGTGAAAGACGCTTAAAGAGACAGAAAAGCAACAAAACCAAGTCATTACATGTGGTGAATGACCTTATATCAAGCCTTTTGTTGTTTTTAGGAGAGAAGGTGGGAAAATCTTTACTGTTAAACAAATCTTTAATGAGGTAAGTAAGGCTATCAATAAAGGTCTTCAGTGTCTAGTATGGCACTTTTATTTGTGCCCAGTAATCATGACGTTAAATGTCACTGGAATTTTCCATTCACTGCATTTTCCATGTTGTTGTTGTTTTCCCTTGCAGATTAAAATTATTCTAATTCTGAACCTCAGAGCAGATGGACATCACAGCTCGTTCCCGAACAAACTGCTGTCTGAAGCAAAGTCTTCCTCATTTATCTGGCCCGGGGCGTCGAGGGCAAGCTGCTGAAAAGTGCCTACTGTCTGCAGGTCAAGAGATCAAGAGAAAGATTCACAGCAGAACGGGGATGGCACAGGATGAAACATGGACGAGCTGCGACATTTCCTCTCCCTTGTGACCTGCTGTTGCTACCAGCTGGAAGGACGGGTTAGAGACGAGAGGAGTCGGCTTAATTCAGTTTGACCATATAAGCATTTCCATTAGCAGCGGGTTCATATTCAACCTACTCTGTATCACGCACAAGAAATGCAGAAGGGCAAGAAAACAGAAATTTCACTTAAGACTTCTGTGAAATCGAGAAAAGCCTGAAATATCCTCTCCAGAGCAGAAGCTTTGACGGGGTTGATAATAACGTCGGTGCCAGTTGTGGAGAAAGCGGGGCAGAGGCTGACACACTTGACTAATGCTGCTCCGTCCATTAGCAGTAAGCAGACGTGGCCCTGCATCGGCGACCCCGAGCAAACAGCAGGCTGCAGAACAAACACGCGTCCACCCTGCTCCAGCCGAGCCCGAGCGAGCCCGCTAAATAAAACATGCGCTGGGCTCCCACCACAATGGGACTAATGCGCAATCAAGTGAAGCGCTCCTTGTAATGCCGTAACAGCACAAAACCCACGGCACTCACACCACTGTGAAATTGGGGCTCTTGTGAATCTCGTCTTCCATATCTTATCTCCTTATGAAATCACTCCATCCCTCGCAGCTCCTGCTTCCCATCCTTTGTTCTTTTTGTTTTTGTGCCCTTTACTTTCTTTCATCTCCTTTCACTTAAAAACATGCCCCTTTTTTGTTGTTTTTCAGTTCTCTATGAAGTATTGATTTAGTTTTTTTTCTTGTCTGTGTTGCATTTTTCTTCCAATCTCCTCACACTCATTCATCCTTTCTCTTCATACTTATTTTACCTTTGAAATCTTCCTCACTCCTCACTCCTTATGCATTCATCCTCCTCCTCATTGTCAATCTCTCATCTCTCCTTTAATTTCTTTTTCCCCTTTATCAATCATCCATTGCCATTCAATTTCACTTGGCAGCTCACTGTGCTGTGGTGTCAGAGCAGTCCCGTACCACTAATCATGCATGTTGTGAAGGCCAGCCACTTTCCACCATGCATATCAATGAGAACATGCATAAAAACATTTTTCACACATACACACACATCAACACGCTCAGTCATGTATGCATGACTTCAGAGGACATTACATTGACTTACATTCCGTTCCTGGAGACTTACTCAAACCTTACCCATAACTACTACTGAAAACAAAGGATCTACGTTACGGGGGACTTGCTTTTTGTCCCCATAATGTGAGTGTATAAACAGATGTAGGTCCTCACAACATGAGTAAATTCTGGACCACAAAGGCGAGCGTCACACACACAGACAGACGTCAAAGCAAACTGAGGTTCAAGGTTCGTCTGTTTTTCATTATAAAACTACACAATCAAAAATCAAGAGAAAGAAGAAAAAAATGTTTTTGTGCCTTGCCACGCTAACAATGCGTGTAACCATAACCATGCATTCCTCATACACACACACACACACACACACACACACACACACACACACACACACACACACACACACACACACACACACACACACACAAGTTGAGTTAATAACGCAGTCAGACCATACATTGTTGATGGGCTGGCTAGGGAGCAGACAGGCGGCTGGCAGAGTTAATTAACGAGTGCTAATCAAAAGCAATCTTCTTTCATTTTCTAATCGTTCATAGTTCATTTCTCCCGTTCGCCTCCTTCAGATAACACAAGCCTTTGTGTATCACTCCATGCATGTGTATGGAGAGGACAAGGGTGGGGTGGGGTGGAGGGGGGTCAGGCCAGCTTGCTCCTGTTACGTGGGACAAACGGCACAAGATTCTCAGTCACACACACACGAGGCAGAAACTGTGGAAATCGCTATTCTCCTCACTTTGATGGCTCCAATCAGGGCAGCTCAATGCTGACCCGGCTCCCTCAGAGGCCTGCTGATCGTGAGGGAAGAACCACCAGCATGCCGATCACACACGTGTATACACAAATACACACCATGCACACGTCCCTGAAGCATCCTTGAGTTGTCTGATGTGGCGTGAAAGGAGCCGCCCCAATTATGATGGGAAAAGATGAGTAAAGCGAGAGAGCAGTGTCTTGTAGTTTGAATTAAGTAAAGGGATTTGACTTGAACAAAGGAGACCAAGGAATGTGAATAAATGACACGGGCTCGATCTGAGAGCATCTGATTGTCTTCTGAACAAGCTATCAAACAAATTCAATTTACATGATTTGCATTATCACGTGAAACTACAACACCCTGCTCCACGCCAATGTTTTCACTGCCTTATCAGCTCATATTCACAGCAGAAAGAGCTCTGTATGTATAAAAATGTACCTACAGACGTACAACACACACTCACACACTCAAACCTATCATTTCAAAACCATCTGGCTGTTTGTGTGCATGCTCTACTTTCATTTCAAGAGTTCTCTTTGGGCTTCTGTTTTTTTGCTCTGTTCTTGGAAGTGTCCAGAATAGCTCCAATCAGAGCAAACCACTATCATCTAGCATCTCTCACGACCAAACTACAGCCAGTGTGCAGCCCGGAATCACACAAAAGGTGGAAAGTGGTTGAAAGCACTTTTTCCTCTGCCCCAGAATATCCTTTCTCACACCTCACACCAGGTTAAATTATGTCCCAAACCTTTGAATAGAAATCTGAAAACAATTTCCTGGAAATTTAACGGCGCAAAATATCCTGATTTCACCTGATTGTGCCTTGTGATTGTGCACTGACCAGCTGCCTTAACACAATGTCTTGTTAGAGTCAAAGATTGTTTTCAGCTTAACACTTCATTATTAGACAAACATCATAAAATCATACATAGGCAGATGGTAAGGAATATTAATGAACAAACATTTCCTATTAAACAGTCATTCATAGTAAGGAGATGTCGCAGGGCTGGTGACATGACAGCATGACTCATGCAGAACATTTGTAAAGGCAAGAAAACAGCAACAGTGTGTCAGTGAATATTTTTCTTTGCTGGTGATACTGTGGGAACAGTCAATAACACGTCAACAGACTCAACAGCAGCTTAAGATTTGATATTCGTCTCTATTTTAATATTTTATCTATGCAACCACTACCACTGCTGTATGACCTCGTTTAAAGATGCATGTATCAATACTGTTAAATCAACAAGGGAAAAAAATTAGCACTCGACAACGCAGTTCTGCTAAGATCTACAGAGCCTTTTAGGGTCTTTAAGCAAATTGTTTTTGCTGAAACTTTACTGCTTTGGGTCATTCTCACTCCTCTCATGCCCACATCACTTCCAAACGCAGTTTTAAGCAAAAACACTGCATCTGCAAAGTATAAATAGGCACCTGCTTGTTAAACTGTTCTCAGGCTTTGAAAAGTGATTTTCAAGCTGATACTATAAGACTGCAGTGAGTACAAAGTGAAAAAGAAACAAATTTGTAGTGTACTCAAACCTGTCAGTATGCTAAATCCAGCTTATTGTGAGACACTGGTCACTGACACGTAGAACAAAAGAAAATAAATAGTCACTGGTATCAGGATTGTTGTCAATGTCATCATTTGACACAAATCGTTGCCTGCACATTTCATAATTTCATCTTTGTACAAAACCATAAATTACTTTAATTTCTCACATACTAACTGCAAGAAGACTATATTATTAAGGCTATAACATATCACATACTATATTGATTTTGCATTAAATATGGAATTGGGTGAACTAAAATATTGGTCAAACATTAATTTCTCCGTCAGGGATCAACAGAGAATCAGAAAATTAGTTTGTTTTGTGTCCTTCAACATACACTTCTAATAGTCGTTACTGTAATGACCCAATTTAGCTGCCAGGATCAATAAAGTTCATCCAATGCTCTTCTAAGGACTCAGACGATTAAATCTGATTATGTTACGGTGAGGCTATAATGAGAGATTCGGCCTGCAATCAAACTGTGCGTCGACTGCAATACTGATCAAATCAGCGGGCTGATTGTTTGGACAAGCGCATAATCCGAGTAAGCCCGTCAGTGTGACCTGAACAAGCTGCAACCTGCTATGTGCATTCAACACTTGTTCATTTTTTGACAAGCTCATTGTGAGGCTTTTCTGCTTTATTACACAGTTCACAGTTCAAACTGGAAGCTGCAGTTAGATGTGCCTAAACAAACCTGTGAATGTGATGACAAGGTTTGGCGTGCATCCCTCGAACATATGTTTTGAGCATATGCTCCAAGCTCTGTCCAAATGAACATCACATTTCTTAACGGCTGACGCCGCCAACAAATACGCCCTATCTCGACCCATTCTGTGTTTTACCCTCAGCACAGAATGTTCTTTGGTTGTAATTACTTGCATTATCTTCAAGTCTCCACTTGCTCTGTTCTCGTCTTCTATCCTTCACTTCTGCAATGACCCAGTTTCTCCACAGGGATTATTAAAGTTTCATTTTATCATCTGCTCTAATCTGAAGTACCCTGCCTTTGTTTAGCCTTCACACCTCTCAGCATTACATGAACATTCCCAGAGGTTACAGAATACAGCCGCATGCAAGCAGGGTGCAGCACTGTGCGATGAAAATGATAAGACAGGACGTTGCTCATGCAGGGGAAGGGCGTGCGATCAATATTCGGATGATGTGTAGTGGAATGATTTAATAAATATTTATAGGGCGCATAAAGGCCTGTAAGGGGCTTAATCATAAAGGCTCATAATCTGACTGAGAACAAAAATTGGATGAACGTGTGCATGTGTCACTGTCAGTGTCATCCATGCACAGACACATCACAGGCACATGGGGTAGACACAGACACAAACACGCTCACATACAGAATCCAAAACAGCCCAGCTCACTTCTCCGAATTGGCCATGCAAAATCTCATTTTACAAAATTAAACCTTTCTTCATTCAGTGCATATTTACTACCTTGATGGCTTAAGTTTCCACAGGGGAAACTCAGTTGTGTTAAAACTCTGTCTGCAGCAGAAAAATAAACCATTTTGCTATGGTGGTCCAAACTTTTTTTTTTTTTGGAATCATATTTATAATAGAAATGTTTTCTCTCTTCACTCACTGTTGGTTTACTTCACCTCAGCATAATGTGGAGTTCTAGGCAATAAAGTCAGAAATAGGGAAAAGGAAATTATACAACTTAGTCTTTGTCACCTAAATTTTGCATTTTTTCTGCCAGGAAATGATCATGAGTCCATTTTATCTAAATAAAATAAAACTTGCCACATTACTCGTGACTCATATCCAACTTCAGTACACGATATGATTGTACCGCTAAGATAAAAAGGCTCCGGAGCAAAGAAACACTGTGGGGGATGTTGTAATTGAATTTGGGTTTTTCAAGTCTCCACCTTGAGCACAGCATGACCAGCTCCATTCAACAAATAGGTTAGCACGGCAGCTTCAAGGGAGCGACAATCGCTTCTTATCCGGGCTCAGTAAAAGCAAAGCTTCTGTTTAAAAGTCACATTATCGGTGCACATTAAGAAGATTGAGTTTCCTCTAAATCTTTGACCTGAAAGTACTTCACTTGTTTTGTAGCTTGTTCCAGAAGCAACGATCTCTCTTTCTTCTGTCAGTGTATTTTAAAGGTTTGTCAATGGAATAGAGGAGAGGAATGTGTGTTCAGGTACCTGTGTCCGTTAGCGCGTATGTGTTTTGAGCAGGAGAAAGAAGAAAACCTAATTATTCCTTTGTTCTAAGCAATTATTAGACAAAAAAAAAAAAAAAAAAATCTCTGACCCAAAAGTGTCTCAGCTGGAAAGCAACACAGCTCAATCCGCTGCAACCTATTAAAAGAGTTATTAAGCATTCACAGAGCGCTCACATACCCCGACACTCATGCATGACAAAACATTTACAGAACATTTACAGAACCAATCACATGCAAACGGTGAACCAGTTTACTTAAAACAATGCTCACGTACACCGTGTTCAGCCATTTGCTTTACAAAGTGGCTCACAAACAAACAATATGCACCCATTTGAGTGACTTACAAAACTACGCACATAACACACCATGCAGGAACTTGTGATTAGTTACGCATGAAATACTGTATATGTCTGCATATGATTTCATATTTCATTTAAATAGTTTAAATGAATTTCTTTGCTGTAAGTTTCAATGCAGGTTTCATTGCCCTGTAGTAATTTGAATATTCTGTAAAAGGCTTTTCTCTCCTTGATATTCTGAACATTTGCCACAGACCCAAAGGCCCTGAAAGGCCCAGAGACCCAGCCCAGTCCAAGTCAACAGACATCGAGATATAAGTGCGTCAAACATCTTGGGCAATTTGGTTTACCATGTAAACCAAATCCAGGTAAACTTTACCTGGAACTTGCCCTGTGTTGTTTTGATTTCTTTCCATTCTTCTTCTAGTTTCCCGCAGACTAGGCACAGGCAGCGCACTGCTGCCTCCCGCCAGTTAAAAACAACAATGCATTTGGTCTGTAAAGAGAAATGCTGCATGTGTTTAGAGTGGGGGAAGTGAGGCCCGATCACAAGTGGTCACTCGAGACGCATGTGGGGATGCATTTTAATGCCAGATATAAACTGACGTGATTAGAGCTGTCCACTCGTGATCGCATCACGCATCTTAGTGCTAGGTATGAACAGTGCCAGAGAGTAAACTCCTTTAATTTGCATGGAGAGAAGAGTGGGCTTTTCATCATTTTCTTTAAAGCTGTGCACTTCTCCCATGAATAACAAACAGACAGGGCTCCACAGGCAGAAGTGTTCTTTAGGTTAAATATCATCAACCAGTACACAAAACACTGGAAACATCAAGTAACAAACTTGAATTTCCCAACTTACAAACTTAAATAGCATTCAAAGAGACCTCCATTGAAATGTGAAGGATAAGAATCAATCCCTGACTGTCAATCTGGCCCTCTCTTTGTTCTGACAGAAGACATTACTCAAAGACAGATGGCTGCGCAACAAAACTTTGAACAAAAGCTTAAACTGTTTTAAGCCACAAACAAAGACACTGTGTGAAAGCAGGGAAGGAGAACTTTTCTTGTAAGATTAAAAAAAATCTTTGTAGCATCTTGCAAAAAGTGCTTTCAGCAGGTTTTTCCTTTGTTCTTCGGTGTACTGCTGAGACTGGACAGACATGGATCAAAGACAGTGTAGTCCACGAGTAAGCTATGTTTTAATACATTTCTTAAGAGTTAAAAAAGGACCATCAGCGTCAGTAAACTATACAGAATTGTGAAAAAAGAATCTAATGGGTGAGGTTAGATATGCAAATCTCCTTCAGAAGTCTTAACAGTGGCAATAAGAGTCAGAGCATGAGGTCTTGTTGGTGAACCATAAATTTGCCAGTACAGACAAAAAGCCAGTTGCTACAATAACAGTCAAGACGGCATTTTGCTGCTCTGAGCTCCTAATGTTAACCTTTTTATTCACCCATGCCAGTTGTTCCACATTTCTGCTGTTTTTTCCCAACAGAAAAAGAAAAGAGCAAGGACTAAAATAAACTGGTGAAAGAGATCGGTATGTCTGTTCATCAAGAAAACTTGGAGGTTGTTATGAGTTTGCATTAAGTGGAATACAAGGAAAAGCAGGAGTAAAAAGCCTGTCGGTTATATAAGTCTGTTCAAAAGAAAGGCCTAGTTTTCACGGAGGTAAATGAAAGCCTCGGCCACTATTAGAGAATTCACAGCATATAAAAATGATGATTTAGTCTAAACTAAATCAAATGACGAGCTGTAATCTGACGTTTCTCCCCCTCTGACATCAGAACAGCTAATTTCCTGACAACGTCAGCGGCCACCCAGGATCTGTTCTCCTCCCGTCACTGAAAGCAAAGGCAGCCAAAGAACTTCCTTTCCATCCCTGAGTGTCTATTAGCCCCCCCCCCACACACAAACACCTCACCCACCATGCAGCGAAGCAGCTCTGCTAATTGACTGCCATTTTAAAAAGTCAATCTAATTGCTTTTTTGTTGTTGTGTTAATAGTCTCTGTGCTGTTAAAGGGCACCTGCGCTGCTAATATCCAATTTAATCACACAGACCATTCGTTTGGAGACGCCCACTGTCCAACTACCATTTAGCACTGACGACTAATGAGAAAGGTTAAACAGGTCAATTTTTTAACAAACTACATTGTGTAAACCGTGTGTAGCAAAACCTCTAAACCACATTTAGATGGTAGGTAAAGGAAGGTTAGAGAGAGTGTTTAAGAAGCCTAAAAGTTTAGACTCTTTTAGGACTAAAAGGTTTGAATTCAGGATAAAATGGAAAAATCTGGGTGGGAAAAGTTAATATAATCCCACCTCTCAAAAAGTATCGACAAGGTGCCCTTAGTGAAAGAAAATGAAAGCATCATGCAGTAAAAGACTGGCTGCATTGGGCAGGAAAGATTTAGTGTGAGGCTTATGAAAAAAGAGCTGTCTGCTCAGCCAGCCCTCAGCCAGCCCTCCCTGGTGAAATAAAGGTTAAAATACTTGTAGGATGGAAAAGGAGTGGAGAGTTCGAATTCTGGTCAGAGCAGTCACTTTGCTCTCACAATAACAGCATGTATGACTCTCCCCGTCTGTACCAAACTACAGCGAAAGCCAACACAGAAAATGGATACTAAAGGCAATGTGAAAACACATGTCATACATCACCATGGCAGACAAAAATGTAACTATGCAACCAGAAAACATCTAGCCCTGACATTTACAGGTGTACAGCGGCCGAGTTTCTTGTGTACTTAAAAGGCAACATGAAGCCATAGTAACAAATGAGCACGTCTAGACATCCTGTCTGCCATGGATCGCTGCCCATACATACATTGAGGTAACGTCATCTACTGCGATTCGACTGACTCCCCTGCCAGTTTGACAGAAAATACAAGGAAACTACACTTATGAGGCCAGGAAGTGTTGCTGAGAAATAATGAGTAATGCAAGAGAGACTGACATGACTAGCAGACTGTGTCACATTGGTTTAACTGTGATAAACAAATGACATTATGTCAGTGATGACGAACACCGACCTAATGTGCTGTTAGCTCTGTTGAACAGAGCTGACTATTTGATCAGCTGATCAACAGAAGATGAATCAGTGACTATTTTGATAAATGATAATTTATGTTATCTGTCAAATAACAAGCAAGCTAATGGTGGCGATGGTGACAATGACAATACCAACAAACCCATGTTTGGCAGGTACACAGTTTGCCATGTTCAACATCTTATATCTCTTACAGATGCTGGACAAAGTGAAATGTTGACCTTATGATGGCACTAAAGGGAAAGTCAAAGAAAGTAAGAAAAAAGACTAAACGTTTACCGTCTACTGCTTCTCTGATTAACTTTATACGAAGCTGAAAGGCGAGTTTTTCCTACAGTTGTGTTAAATTGCCTTTTGTTGAGAATAATTACTTGCTGCAGCTTTAACTTTGCTTCAACGCTGCAATGTCATAATTAAAGCCTGTGTTTCCAACACTAAGAGAGGATGTTTATTTCTTTTGGTTGTGGATGACAGAACTAATTTTTCCTTTCACTATCTGACATTGTGAGTTTCTCTTTTATTTCCATTTGCACAGGACAAACTGATTTTCCTTTTAATGTTTAAAGTTAAGTTCTCACAAAGACAGACCCATCAGCACCAAATATAAAAAAACACTGTTTGCACAGTAAAGTTATTCTAATGTCTTAAAATGTTAATATGTTAATGATCTGTTGATGTGTGCGCACTGCATGAAGTCCTTTTAATGAGGATCTGGACCAGGTATTATGGGAGTGTTTATTTAATAAGAAAAGACAAGATTTTCTTGTAGGTGTTTTATATGGGTGAAGAAACACAGCGTTTGGGCCGGTGCCCTGTGCTCTGGTTTTGTGCACCGAGGGGGGCAGGAGGGGACAGAATGAGCATTAAGAATTGATGTACCCATCTGGAGGAAAGAGAAGAGGACAGGACAGGAGAGGAGAGGAGAAGATTTTTTTCCTCGTTCCTCATGAGCTGACAAGACCAATTCTTTCATTTAGTATCAAATGAAATGTGTTCTATCCCTAACACTAAATTAAAAAGAAGATGACGGGGGGGAACAGGGCTGCTGCAACCTATTAGCAAGTGTAATTTAGGCATTTCCTATTTTAGAGCTGAGGGAAAGCCAGAGGGATGGTGACAGAGGGAGGCTACTGAAAATGACAGAGCGAGACAGAGTAAGATGTGAAAGAGGGAATGAGATGAAAAGGGAGCAATAATGAGAAAGAGGGGCACAGAAAGCGAGAGAGAGAGCAACGCCACAGAGGCTGTAAATAGGAAAATAGGATCAGCAGAGGTAAAGGAGAAGGACAGTGCCATGAAAGTGTCACACAGACACACACACACACCAATAGGGGAAAACATCAGTCAGAACAATGAGTGAAAAAAGGGGAAGGCCAGGGCAGCCCTCGCTTCAGAGGTACAATTCAACACATCCAGTCCAAGGCAGAAACCACACACTGAGAGGCGGTCACATGAAGAGTATCTGTATTTCTTGGGATTATCCACTCCAGTCTGCAGTGACCCTCTGAAAGGCTCCCAGACTCAAGACCCGTGTGCTACACAGAATTAAATATTAACACCTGTTCAAAATGTAAGACAACTGCTGCCAAAGAGATGCAGAAAAAGACAGTGTGCCATAAGATTTCTTTATTTTTTTCTATAAATTTTTTATTTTTCACCTCATCAAAAAATAAGGCAACATTTACTATATTTACTATATATAGGACTGTGAAAAAGTTTTAGGCACTTAAGATGCTGAGGTTCTATCACATAGTACAGTGAGGGAGGTTTCTGATTGGGCCCAAATTCATCCTGCATCATAAAAATGAGAACAAACAAAGTCAGAGTCACTAAGAACTATCTTCAGAAATAAGAACACAGAGTCCTGCAACAGATGGTCTGGCCCCCACAAAGCCCTGGTCTCAACATCATGGAGTCAGTCTGGGATTACATGAAGAGACAGAAGACACTGAGACAGACTAAATCCACAGATGAACTGTGGCAGCTTCTCCAGCAGCCTACCTGCCAAATACCTTAAAAACAGTACATAAATGCATGCACTATCTGACAACGCTCTGTTCACTGAACACTGACACAGTGGCCTTTATTTTCCCAGAATCCATTGCAAATCAGTCCTATGTAAGATAGAAAAGAAATGGCACAATGAAGGAATTTAAATTTCTATCTGATTATTAGTTTACTGAAGGAAAAGAAAAAGTCAGTCTACATGAAACCGACCCTCCAAGACTTCAAAAGACTATGGGAGGTAAATCAGTGCATGAACCCAGGTATGTTTGACTTTTGGAGCCCACTGTATGTTGAAAATTGTCATTATCTTCACCATGATCAGTTTCATCATCAAAACCACTATCATCCAATCCCATCCAGTCCAGACACAGAAGAAAATCTCTAAGACTTCTCTCTATTAAAACACCCAGAAGGTCTTACTCCTCTTGCTTCTGATCCATAATGAATGAGGAGACTGACACAGACCACTGGCAGCATAGGACCTTCAGGAACAAAAGGCAGCCTTAATTGTGACTAAAAGGACAAAAGTAAAAGGACTAAAGAGATAGTGGTGGGAGAAAGAAGTGGCACATTCACAGCAGACGTGGTGGGAGCACATGAGCATGTGTCGACGGCGAGCGTTAATGGACAAACCCTCTGCCGCCACGACCTTATCAACAGGTTCAGATCACTTCATCCCACGTCTTGACAAAAGAGCAGCGATAAAAAAGAGAGACAGACTGTGACGGCTTTTCTTCTTTGTCCTCTCCTCCCACTTCTTCACCAGTATCATCAGTCAAAGCCTTTGTCAAATCAATGATCTGGTCTGGTGTTTCGCTGGCTCACAGAGCGAGGTAAGGCCACAGCCGAGCAGAGCAAGATGTCTTTCCAAACTATTTAACAGTGTACATCTCATTTCCTTGCAGGCCATTACAGTAAATCCACATTACGGAGGCCTGTCAGTGGCTGCCTGCCTCTCCTCACACCATTATAGACCAATAGACGCCAAGCTTGAGGCTCATGGACACACTGCCATCTATAGGTAACAGACATAGGCCCGGAGAGAAGTGGTGCAGGTGGTGTATTGTAGGAAAACGCCTGTCCCGCTAAAGGAGAGTCACAGGTTTTACTCCACCATGTCCATGAACATCTACAACAGAGCTCCCACCCGCACTTTCATTCTCAAGTCATGATAGAAATAAGGTGAAAAGTGTGTGTGTTCATTGTACAGCATGTGCAGACACACAGTAGGTAGTCCGCTATTGTTTCATTAGCTGCTACAGGAAGGGAAGCTAAGTGACTAACATCAAGTGCTGTTTCAAGGAAACAACAGAATCTGCTGACGCCATAAAAGAAAAAACCTCCAGTCAAATTACAACTAAAGGAATAATCCATCCAATAATCCCAAACCATGTTAAGTTAAGGTTGGTTCATACTTCTGATGCAGAGCTTAAGTTGGCAGCTAGCCACCGTCCCACTGATTTCTTGCTAACTTTTCTTGTGATTACAACACAAAACTTATGGAGAATGAGGATTTAAAAAATAAGCTAGCGGGATAGTTCCTGCTGGTTTAATTATTTACTCCACAAAGCAGATTCACGTCCTGACTGAGAAACCTGAAAACCTACAAGTTCAGACACGTTACAAGTTTGTCAAAACATATTCTAGTAAATCACTTTTTAACTGCACACGGATGAGGTATGTGAAGGGAAACCGAATATGCCACAGAAATAAATGATCACAAAATAGCTCTCAGAATGTGTTATGCATTAAAAACTGATGACACCAAACAGCGCAGAGAAAATCTGAAGTGTTTGCCTCTTTCCTTTTATCACAAAGCTGCCTTTCACACCGAACCCCCCTGCAGGAGAGGACGTTTAACACCCCAACCTCTAAAGTTCAAGAACTTCAACTTCCTGAGTTCCTAAACAAACATTGGCAACTGCATATGTTATTTAATCAATAGGAGAGCCAATTATGCAGGAGATGAGATGTGCTATTACACACTGAAGTTCAGGCATAGCTAATCACTGGAGGTGACAAGGTGTTTCAATCAGCACCACCTGCTCCTCACTCGCTGCTCTTGAAAACAAGTGTGCCACATTAGATTTTGTTTTTGTAAACTCCTTCAACCTTTCTTTGGAGCGAGGCGCCCAGCTCAGTCGTAACCACGAACCAACTCAGTTCGCTGCAGCTAATACGTTCTGACACCAGAACTCGTCAAAGTTTATTAGGTGGCCTTTAATCATGCTGAGTTATCTGCAGACGTCCAAGATTTCTCTTCATTGAGCCTAATCAGCAGAGTGGTCCTGTGGAAAACAGGAGGGAGAAACAAAGCCTGTGCGCTGTTGAAACAGTGAAATGACCCCTTGCTGTTGTGTTTATGCGAGAGATCTGCATTAAGCTGATGATTTCAACAACACAAAAGCACATCAGATCATCTGTCTTGTCCCTGGCATATGCAAAAAAAAAAAAACAAACACACACACACACACATATACAGTCATTAAGTAGTGAACTTCCAGGAAGTAGGCTGCAACTTCTCTGATGTCAACAGCTACCCCCAAAACATCCTGACACTTCTTTCCATATTCATATTTACACAACGAGGAAAAAGCCGAAGAAGAAAAAAAAACACAGCACTTCAGAAGCTTATCACACATGCAAAGGATGAAAGAGATGTGAAGAGCGGCAAAAACACTCTGTTTTTTTCTCCGACTACCTCCATTATTTTCTCTGAGACGACAGCTCAGTCACGGCAGCAGCTCCAAACACAGGCCCATATTAGCCGCTACAGCTGCTTTCATTTGCTGGTCAAAGGTCCGGAAGATGATCAAATATATATATATATGTACAGTGCCTTATTTATATCTCCACATCCACTCTACATTAGGGTGGATTATTAATGCAACAAGATAGGCTTTGAGGAAGAGAATAAACGTGGGACAGTCGAGATGAGAGATGGAGGAACAGCAAAGGAGAAAACAGGAGGAACAAAATGTAAAGGGAAAGGGAACGCCAGCACGTGAAGCAAGCGGCAGCATGACTGAGAGAGAGATTGCATGAGGCATGGTGCCAGTATTAAATATTTCAATCACAGATTGAGTTGCTATGAAAATGCTTTTGATCCAGACTCCAAAGGACTTTTACAAAACAAGCATTTCTTTGAGTTGGCTGCACCACTGTGGGATTCACCGAGGAAGAAAGTCCAAAAAATGCTCTGAAGGAAAAAAAAAATAAAAAAAGAACAAAACTTTTCTCACTAAGTGGATTCCCACCAAGTGAGTTATCTTCATTATGTTGTAGAAAGTTTGCTTTTCATCTTCAGCAGTTTTGTTCTCATTCCAAGATAAAAGATGCCATGGGTTTTGCATGTATGCTAAGCACTGGGAACATGATAATTAAGAGGAATTTAATAAATTTAATCAATTTAACTTAATAAGAGAAATAGAGTTTTCCCATTTAAGAAGAAACAGGCAATAGCAGGGGGATGTAGAGGACAACGCCATAATTAAGGTGTCAACAGCCGACGTAGGGTATTAAGTTGTGAAGGCCTGTGAAAATTATACGCAAGGAACTCAAACAAGCTTTAGCTATTTAGCAGCTAAATAGCCAGAGACTTTTTTATTATAAAGTAAAACTTGACACAGTTTGTAGAGACGACCTTCTGTGTAGGTTACATTGGAGTAGATAAGAGGATGGATAGCACTGTCACGAATGTACACTAACTATGAAGCTAGAGCCAGCATCCCATTAGCTCAATTTAGCACACAGCTAACCTGGATCTGTACAAAGGTAAAAATAAATAAATAAATAAATAAATAAATAAGCTTAACAACACATCATAAGCTCATCACTAGCCCAGTTAAGTAAGAGTTACAGCATGTAACTCCCCATAAACAACACAAATTACTGGATTACACTTTGGTTTTTGATTTATTATTGGACAAGGCCAAAGTACCTGTATTTCTTATTTTTATCTTTCAAAGAGATTTTTGTTTTTTGGAGGGTTTTCTTTTCATTATTACAATATCACAACCACAGCTGTAATGCAATTATAAAGCTGAGGAGGGATTGTCTGCATATGTATACATGTTAACATCAGCATAGATGATGTAAGATGAGATTGCCGAGCTTGGTATGAAAACAAAATTTGTAATTCAGTTTTGAATACTGGGACCTAAGAATATATGGTCTCAACTGAAACGCTAAAAATAAACTGCGGATCAAATTAATCTCAAACCTCCTTCATTCTCTAAACCCACTGATCTAAACATCCAATATCATAATCAGACATGAGCCAAAACAGAAAATATATTTATCTCAGTCACATTCACAGGCTCTGAGTACACTCAATGCAGAATCTATTCAGATGTATGAACTGATTAAAGCAGCTCAGAGGAATCACATATCAGTGTTGGCTGTCCAAAATCAACACATGGCTGTTTAGATTGTGACGATTTGACTGCAAATGTACCGTCTACTTCTAACTTCTTTTGCTGCAGATGTTATAGAAAGATCTTCAAGACATCTTGGGTGCCTTAACACCTGGATTTTATTCAGTCTTTAGTTCACAAATTAAAATCTGATTACCCTTGACGCGTGTTAGTGTCAAAGGAGAACACAAATTACCAGTAAATGACTCATCTCCTCCATGTGTTGCTGCAGATTACGCTGCTTGGCAGACAAAACCATTTCACCTCTTATTCTCAGTATTCTGAGTCTGATGTGGTACAACTGGTTGGATGGACAGACAAAGCTCGTGTCCCGTCCAAGGAGGAAGGAAAAAAGAAATGAGACGAAATACAGCAAAGGCCTTCAGAGTGCTCTTCACATCCTCAGCACAGGTATTTGACCAACACAGATGAGCCATCTGGAGTGAAGATGAGAAGGCTATCAGGAAGTGGTTCGGAGAGGAAGCTCTGCAGCCACCCTGTAACCTCCTCTGCTGATACCTTCAGATATTGCCTTTCCCAGAAAAGTAACATGTCAATACTAGTTTAATGCAGTTGCAGAATAATAGATTCAGTATCTAACTCTTTCATCAAATGTGTTCTGCAAGCTGAAATCCTATTTCAGCATCACACAGCGTGGACGCTTATAAGTTTATGGAAGGTGTGCTGGAATAGTATAAAAGTACTTTTGATCCTTCTGATATGGCAGCGTAAAGCAGTACACTAAAACTGAACAGCACAACATCAAACATAAACTGGTCGACAAAAATTGCCCAAGTATGGTAGGAGACTTCCTTTTTTGCTTAGGTCGTCGCACTGAGACTGAAATTCTGCTTCATTTTGTGCGATGAAATATAAACTATAATGAAACTGAGGAGAGGAGAAAACTGTCATGCACTGTACTCCGTACATGACCCAGTGAACTGAATCACAATGTGGAGTGATATTTGTATTGAATAACTAACGTATGGAGTCATGTAGGGAGTGTTTAAACAGCTAAAAACATGGACCCCTCAGCTGGCTAACTGCTTGTGTGATCTTACCAACTATTTTTTGTTGTTCTGTTGTTATCTCTGCAGAAAAAGACAATTTACAATTGATAATTACTTAAAAAATACTGAAACCTACAAAATTCCAATTCTGGCCAAAACAAGTTAGACCAAACACAGAGGTGCACGTGTACTAATTTCAGCAAAAATTAATTAAAGCGTCAGCTCAACTTACAAGTTTCAAGATTTTAAAGTTTCTACTGAAGTAAAAAAATTCCCTGACAAAAACTTCACGGCTACTTTCATTCCACCCTGTGCTCCTCAAACACTTTACACACCCAGCTCTTACCTACTTTCATTTCCTTTACTTACACAAATCCACCAGCCTTTCTCACACATACACACACACACACACACAGATATGCAGACCTAACCCCACTCACCTGCACCGCTCCTGTTAAGCCTCCAGGTCTTTGAAGGAGCAGAGAGCTCCCTGACACTTAACAAGCAGGATTAAGTTGTTTATAGAGCAGGACTGTTATCACATAGCACATTAACAAGCTAAACACTTAGACATTAGCCAAACACACACACATACGCACACATATACATACATGAAGGGGGGTGGGGGTTGGAGGAAGGGAGCACAAGCAGTGATCCAGTGTGAGGGGAGAGGGTGAGATGTGCTATGAGGTAGCGATGAAGCGATTGAGATTTGCTGGTGGCACTTATTCAGGAGAGAGTTGCAGCGGCTTCTCAAAGACTCCATGGGGTTTCAAATGAAAAGGCTCCAGACGAGCGTGGATAGTTATCTGTGTAAGCCTCTAAATATTCATACCCAAATCCCTGCAGTACTCCAAAAAAGAAAAATAAAACTCACAATCAAGCCGAGACATATCACTCAAAACAGATTACTCCCACGTGTTTGGAGACTCGATCTGAAACTAGACAAGAAGAATCTTTCTTTTGTGTTGCGTTGCATCCTCAGGTTCCTTTAAAAGCACTTCAAACCAAATTTATTATTATTATTATTATTATTATTATTATTATTATTATTATTATTAAAGGAACGTTGGCGAACAGAATAAATTTGAAAGTCTTTCTCTGTGTGACTCCAATTTTCTGCCATTTTCGTTGCACTTACTCTGCTCTTAGCACTCCCACATGAAGCTGCTCTGGTTGCAGTAATTTGTCACAGCGCTGTGACGTTGACCTTTGCGGTCCTTGTACTGTCTGCTCGTAATCTCACTGACCAAAGAACAGAAGCTCATCTGTCAGTACTCACTGAAAATTACTCTGGATAAGACCAGGAGGATTACTAACATATTAGTTTTCAAACTTGGCTTTATTTTCCTTGTCACTGCCATTACACCAGTCAATTCTAATCATGATCCACTGTGCAAGTTATCTCCCTTTGAGTTTGACAGGACCGCTGCTCTCCAAGAAACAGAAAGAAACCCTCACTTCTTATAGCGTGGTTCGATGGATGACAGAGTTGGTTGGTCCACCACTTTAGAGATATTGCAGTCTTTGGTCCAGACTGAAATATTTCAACAACGATTGGATGGATTACCATGAAATTAAGTACAAATATCCACAGTGACAAGAGGATGATTCCCAATTACTTTGGTGATCCACTGACTTTAGCTCTTGCCGTGATGAGTTGCCTAGCAGCAGACCACTTGACCACTTCAACGCCAAGCATGCTATTCAATTTTACTTCCTGCAGGGTAACATTTGAGTTACCTGATGTGTTTCATCAATTTTTTTTCTCATAACAGGAAGTTGCAGACTGCGAGCAACCATTCACGTCGAATCGGTTTTGCCTGTTGTTCATTAAAACTTTTGTTTTATTTCATTCATTTTGCTGCGTTTAGTCCTTCAGATCTTTTCAACCTGCCAGCTTTTCATGCCACATACAGAATGTAAGCACAGTCATCGTTAGTGGACGGCTACATGTTGGGAAAACGTAGAGACAATAATAAGCATCGCATCTGAGGATGTTAACCTGGTTTTGAAATTTTCTACCTGGCATCATAAATTGTGGAAATGAAACAGAAAGAAACATTTAGCATCGCAGCGATTCCACTGATGTCAGCTGTCCAAAGTAATCAACATCAAAATTACCTTCCACATCCAAACGAATTTATGCTTTTGGAAATTGGGCAACATCTGCTGCTGTTCATATGTGGTCCATCTTAAATCCAGTGGAGGATCAACAATTTTCTGATGCTGCTAGTTCAAAAGAAACATATGAACACTTTGAAGATGAAAGCCACAAAATGACGCTGCTTCTTCTGAGACTGAAAGAACAATGAGCAACATGTGAGCATCATTTATTGAATATCACATATCTAATTAACAATACAGTCAACTTCTGAATCACGACTACAGCAGTTTTATTGCACTGCAATGTCATCCTTTAATCGCTAATGAAGCCCTACAGTGAAGTCAATTAAATCACAGTCAGGACTAATCAACATATTTGCCAAAACAACAACGAGGCCAAGATGGAAAAATAATAGGAACGGTCTTGTAAATGCTGAAAATGTTCACGTACAAACCAAAATGTTCACCAGCACGAGAAGACAACACCAAGAGGGGAAAGGACAACAGAGACAGATGCTCCAACAATTTCATTATCACCTCTGTGTGTGGGACTCCGCGTAGGTTGGCTGTCGCAGAGCACCGATCAGCTCTGATTAATATCCCCCTCGGTCGACACCAGCCGATGACATCACTGCAAACAAAGTACGCTCGTATGCCTTCACCTCCTACCCAGAGTGCACTTCAACAACTGTGAGAGGAGGTGTGGAAATCAGTGGGACAGCCGCAGGTATCTGACATGCAGCTGCTGTTGTAATTAAAATCTGCCTCCTTTAAACAAGTGCACAGACACTCCACCTCAAACTCTCCTTCTGTGATTCAAAACACACACACTTAACCTCAAGCTCCCCTTCTGCGCTTTGTGATGTGAACGCCCAACCGTCACGGCTCCACCACGCGTCGCCGCAGCAAAAACATGTGTCAAAGTAAAACAACAGCCGTCATAACAAGCGGCAATCAATAGCCCCCTCTGTCCCTGACATCTGCTCATCGCAACCGGGACTGTTTAGACCTCACTACACTGGAAAGCAAGCGGAAGTAAAGTGGGCGCGGTGCTATCATCAGCACGGGCAGTCATGCAATAAATGACCCGGCTAGCCTGGCCTCTGCTAATACCGCACAAGATCCTGCACTGGCTGGGAGGCAGGGAGGCAAGCTGGGACCAGATGTAATCACTCCCAAGACCAAGAAAGAGGTGGGAGGCAGATGGGGAGAGCAGGAGGGGGAGACACAAGAGGAGATGTTAAAAGGAGAGCTTGCAAAAGTGTGTTTGCTAGTTTAAAGGTATGTGCAACAAAAACACACCCAGTCTCACACACACATATAAACCTGTCCGGTTGCAGGGTGGTGCGATGCAGCTTGCGGAGACTTTGTGTACCAGGTACAGTAAGAGCCTGAAGGCATGTGTATGTGTGTATGTATGTATAAATGTGTGAGAATGTGTGTGTGTGTGTGTGTGTGTGTGAAATCAAAAACACCCTGAGGCAAGAGAGGAGGTGAATCTCCAGACGCTTCACCTGAAAGCTTCCTACTCCCTCTGTCTCCTCTCTCTTCAGACTCATAGCTGCTCTCTCTTTGCTTAATCCAGTCTCAGAGACCGACTCCATTACAAAGCTTTGAGAGGACTGAACCCGCACAAACATTAGAACCGTTCCTCCTTAAGTTGAGTTGCTCTCAAATTTTGCTCACAATGCCTCAGTCGCCTGAAAGCTTGAAAATCCCCCTGTGCCTCTGTAAGCTTTTCTCTGATCCTTTTTGAAGATGATTTGATATTTGAAACAAGTAAAGGATCTTAGCTTTCACTTATATTCACCTATACGAGCTGTTGTGGGGAACATAGTTTATATACGAGGGCCTTTCAACACAGGAAATGTATTTATAAAATGGCCTAGACTTGCAAACTGTGACAGTGACAGATTCCCCTGACAATTCCCTGAGGAAATGACACTTATGGGTGAAGGTGCAGCTCACAGGTTTTTAACCAACAGTCAGTCGGGGTCCCACACCTGAAAAACACCTGACATATTTCAACCTCTGCTCACCTCGCACAGCAACAGCTAAACAGACTAACTAAAAACTCACATCTTCTAACAGTTTTCTGCCTGTAAGTAAAGCTGGGTGATAATTGTGACATTACCATTCATCTAGTTTAATAGAGTATCTCTATCTATCTAGTTTGAGTTGCTTTAAGTGTTTTTGTGGCTGCATCTTGAAACACTGAGATACCGATGAGATGTTTCTCACCCTGTAATTGTCAGAGATCAGCTGTCAGTCAAAAACTGTGAGATCGTGCAGATGCAGCTTCTGTTCGTGACAGTTTTTTTCGGGCACTGCTCAGCCATGATGGTCATCATCACAACGGCTATGCTGTCAACCTATTTATTCTGCTTACTCCCAGAAGCTGCTGCTGTTACAAACATAATTAAGTAACAGCAGAGATTCTGTCACTGCTGTGTTAAATCGTTTGGTGTAGTGATTACCAAAGCTGTAAGAATTCTTTACCTATGTTTATTTATTGTATTGTATTGTATTTTAGTAACATTTCAGCATATAAAAAAAAAGAGGTTCCATTTACATAGACTAACATTTTATGTTATATAACAAAATAGATTATATAAAAGTATATTAAAACCACTTTGAATATAGAGCTATGTACGCAGCAGCTGGGTTGCTGGGTGACAACACAATTCCTGGCTAGTTTTCTAGGCAGACAAAAATCAAAGAAAAACTGTCGGAGCGAGCAGTGAAAAGATTCACTGCTGTAAACTGAGCTCCGACAAATGTTGATGCATCTCATCTCTTAACACAGACTGTGACGACCAACCCTTATTTATAATTTTAATTAGTGGAATTCTTTAACAGCTAACAGTGGAGACGAACAAACACGGAAAAATCTGAGTTATCAAATATTGAGACAAAATGGCTATAAATCAAACAAAAGCTACAGTTTGGCTGCTCGAGAGCCAAAATATACATCAGATGGGAATCCGCACCCCACTGCAGTGCTTTCCCTCCTCAGCTGCGATTTTCCATATTTATCTTAGGGAAAAGGCGGACGTGATGACACTCAGCAGGCCCTGGCATTCAGTGAGATGATTAAAATGTTCATTAACACTGATCCGTCCAGGTGATGAAATCTGTTACACACCCATGCGGCGCCCACATGGAAACGCCTGTGAGGTATGACGCCCCGGACGCATAAATCCAGGCACGCACGCACACACACACGCACGACACTCGGGCGTTGACCACCTGGCCCCACCTGTGACAAACAATATGCAATGTCACCTCTCTCGTGCCAGGAAAGTAAACAGTGTCTGCGGAATTAATTGTCATACATATATACACACAAACAGACCACCCTCAGCTGAATAAATGAAAGTCCCTCACACCTTTGAGATGGTAAACATGCCCAATCTGTCGGATTAAGACCCGAGAGGCTAAACAATGTGAGCTGCTGCCCGGCTTCTCTTGCTATCATCAGAGGCTGCAGCTAAATGTGTGTGGGCACAATTAAGCTCAATTCACATAGAGAATGACTCATCATTTGCTCTTTTACAGTCGGCCTACTGGGATGTAAATAACTTTATAACATAAACCACTTACACACCAGTTACAACAGTTTCATACCCACCTACGGTCGCTAATGCACAGTTTAATTTAGGCCTCTCTAACACACACATACACACACACACACACACACACACACACACACACATACACACCTCTCACCTACACTCACTCAGGGAGTCATGGGACTCAAAAAGACAATAAACACAAATACACTATATGAGCACATATGCACATTTGTCCCGACAAAACACATACCTACACACATTTGTTTAATAATGACTCCCCTCTCACCACCATGACCTGCTTTTCTCACATTAACCCCCAAACACACTCAGCTACTCATTAGTTAACAAGTAATGAAAACCCACCTCCGTATTTACACATATACACAACATATAACAGGTCAGCGCCACAAAACAATCCCGACTTTTAATTAACACGCAAACACAGCTTCACACGTACACGTATTCAGGGCAGGCACATGTGCATATTAACAAAACCACAGGATGCGCGCACACAGACAAACACACGCATACAGCTGACACCTTGCAGCAGGACGCCTGACCTCCCCGAGGCTCTACAAGGGCAAAGCGGAGCGCGCAGACGGACAATAAACGCAGATCTATGTGCGTAATGAATAAGTTACACACTCCTATTAGGGAAGGCAGCGGTGACAAATGCCTCTCATTCACTCATTGGGCCACTGGCTGTCGGAGGAAGCAGGAGAGACCAAGGCAGAGGGAGGGAGGCTTATTGGGTTTTAAACGGCCATGTAATCCATTTCCTTATTGGAGATGAATAAGCTGCTGTCTGCGGCGAGTTTATTTATGGACGAATTAAACACGTATGCAGTGACAGGCAAAAAGCAAAATGAATCAAAGCGCCCGTCTGTGGCTGCTCATGTCTAATCCTGGCGGGGAGAACACAGGTGAGGGGGAAAAATGAATAAGGAGGGGTTTAGATTGAGTGTATTTACACTCAGTCTAAACCCCTCTTAAAAACTGGGGAAATGATTGAAGAACCAGAAACACAGAAACTGGTCAGAGCTAACAAAAACACGTATCTTTGCAAGACA
Source organism: Toxotes jaculatrix (assembly GCF_017976425.1). Lineage (NCBI taxonomy): Eukaryota > Metazoa > Chordata > Actinopteri > Toxotidae > Toxotes > Toxotes jaculatrix. Next base: position 7,229,274 of record NC_054414.1, read on the forward strand.
AACATAGTTTTTAAGTTAATTTCAGGCCAAAACAAAAGAACAAATTGGTTCCAGGGGCTGTACCAGGGGGAGTTGAATCTGTATGAATTGACTTAAAAAAAAAAGGTCATAAAGTCAAGTGAAAACAGTTGAGTTGGGGGAGTAGGAATGGTTGAAACAAACAAACAAGCCAATCTTCTCATTTTCTGTTTTCTTTTTACATCTTAAGGTCACGCTTTCATTTTGCTGTTTCCACAATAAAAACAAAGAGTATTAATGTGACAGAATAATGCACTGTGCAGATAAAAACAATGGGAAATAGAAATATCACAACGCTCTTGACAAGAAAATGGAAGCGAGGGAATTCCATCTCGCCAGACTAACTGCCCTCTGACCTGTTATCGATCTCCTTCGAGTGTCCTCGGCGTGCCCAGCCAGCACTTAACGGGTTAATAACTCCTGATCCCTATCCCGCCACTGGCAGGCCAATCTTTTTTATATACGGCACTGTGGGCCAATTTCAGCTGACGGCATGCAGCAATCAGCCATCTCAGACGGAAGGAGGTGAAACCCGTCTCCTCAGGTTCGGTGACCGTCCCCCCGGGGAATCAATCCCCCAGGTAAAGCAGTCAGTAAAACACCAGCCAGTCAACCAGCCAGCCATTAAACCTCCTCCAGAGAGAACGAAACACTATCGCCTGAGAGACAAAGAGCTTCCACTGAGGGCGAGACGGTGGAGGTTCTCTGAGAAAACGAATGTTTCTTTTTTTTTTATCTAGTCGATGCCCTTATTTCCAGGTCTGACTCTCTATCACTGCACCAACTGACTTCAGACAACACTCTATCACAAGTCCAACTGTCCTTAACCCTGTCTGTTTCTCACACACTCACCTCACTCAGTTCACATCATAAACACGATGAAGCAGGATCCTGTATCCAGGGCAACTGCAAGTGTCCATGTTCCCCCGAACCTAACCCACCCATGGCGTGTAATGCGTGTACAATCCAAGTACTGATAATTGGACTACAGTTCTTCACATGTTCAATCAGTTCCTAGAAACCAAGACGCAACCCAGGACCCAAGTGGGGCCAGATCCAAATTATATTTTAATCAGGTCAATTTAATGGGGTCAAGTAGCGTCCCACTGTATCGGCACAGTCTGTGTGTATCCAAGCATACCCGCTCTCAGCTCTGATCACACGCTGCATCACAGTCATCATCAGTGTTCTCTCTAGTTAGGTCTGTCTTGGTCGACTGCACTTCAGAATCAGGTATAATTATCCTGGAGTCCAGCTGGATCCAGAATGACAGTACCCTTGTCCCTTTGGTACTGGGCGCCTGTGTTTTTGTTTTAATGAATTAAAGCAGGCCAGCTTTGGGTACGTTTTTCACGGATTGTTTCAGATCAGGTTCCAAACAGAGAAAGATGATGATGATGATGAAAATGGATGTTAACATACAACATCTGGATTAAAAAAATGCATTTCGGGTCGTCTCACATGGTAAAGGTCTTAAAACCAAAGCACAAACTGACTTACACCATCACTGTCAGATTGTACTGACCTCCTATTAGCATCTGTCCAACTATAAAAAGGAGGAGTGCTGTAAACTTACATAGGATATAATACTTAATACTAGTGCTGTTGTTGAAAAAAACTTGTACAGTCTTATTACGTTTGCACAAACCTTTGAGGATCTTTGAGACCCGCGGGAACTGAGTAAAACTGGGTTAGTGTGTGTGATCACTCCACGTGCTGATCTGTATCTCTCCCTGGAGATTTCTCTTCATCTGACTCTGCCTCACGGTAAACATGACTGTCAGCGTTACACTACAAGTCCTCTGGGGTTCGACAAATGGCTTCTCTTAACGACACAACCACATACAAAGACTCACACGTATGTACACACTCATAATTAGAGCACTTAAACATTCAATGCGCTTTGACGTTACACAGATTGGATGCACGCTAATGCGACATGTAAAGTTTATGTACTTCCTGTTTCCTACTATAGTGACATATGCAGATTTTCAAATTGGATTCATGAATGTCACATGAACTGTTACCCACATTCACATAAAGAACACACAGGAACACAAACATACTATTCTTTCAGATGCAAGTATAAGTAAAGAGGGAAATCCCCGAAACAAATAGAGATAGATGGCTTCACGCAGGAAACAATAATTATCACTTGTCTGAAACAGAGGGAAAGGAGAAGTGTCTTTTGTGGCATGTCAGTGGGGCTGACAGCGCCTGAGGAGTGTTCGAGAGATCACGTCTGCAGCGCTGTCATTAGACAGGAGGGGTTTCAGAAAGGCAGCGCACTGATCACGGGGAAGCATGCTGACAGCACATGAAAAAGGGGCGCTTGTGTATCAATTCATCCTCGTCTTTTTTTTTTCCCCCTTGATTTTTGCTCCCCCTAAACTGCTCACACATCATTCCTCCTCCTCTACTCCCAGCACACACACACACACACATATACAAGCAGACTCTAGTATTCGACATCAAAGTATGATGGAACGAGGCACATCATTAGCAGGAGAAGACAGAGGCGAGGGAGGATGAAATCATTTAGACGCCGCTGTGGAGAGAGAATTACTACGCCTGTCGGGATAAGGAGAACGGGGACGAAAGGAGAGGGAAAGACAAGAGGGAAGAAGGAGGGGTGAAAAAGGAGAGAGAAAGGGTACAAATGACAGAAAAATGAAAAGTCAACATCAGCGAGAAAGATAATGAGTGGTGGGGAAAAAAAAGAAGGGCAAAAAAACAAACAAGACAAAGTCACATATTCAAGAGCAGAGCCTGAGTTTGAGCTGGGTGATGGCTGTTTCCTGATAATGTATGCGTGTTTTCATGAGTGAGGGAATCACCGTTTCTCCCTCCAATCATCCCCCCATCCTAACTGTTCCTCCCTGCCATGTGCTCCGGTGCCATTGGGCCACGGGGCCAGAGTTTGACAGGCTGAACACGGTAATTGCCGGGAACCAGAGAGGAGCCAGAGACCAGCGGCGTGATGTTTTAAACATGATGGCGTTGTAGGCCGAAGTTGCACAGGTCTGTGCTTGGATAACAAGTGGGGGTTGTCAAGACTCCTGACGACATTATTTGACCGCTGAACTCTTCTGAATAACTACACCTCTTACAGAAAAGATATCATAAAAGTTTTTTAGTCTTTGCATGATCCATTTTTTTTGTCATGAAGGAAAACACTGACTATTTGGAGATTGATTTTAAGTGAATTTGCACAACAAAGGGAAATTCCAGTTTCATACAGCTTGGATGTTTGTAGTTTTGGCCTCATTCCTAACATTAATTAAATCATTGCACTCCCTGAGTTAATTCCTGAGATCTGGAAGCAAAGCAACAAACACATTTCAGCTACTACTCAGTAACTGAAATGTTACTGATTCATAACGTCTCCTTGTTGGCTGCTTTACCAGAATTTTAATGGAGGGTTGATATCATTTTTTTTGTTATCTGGCCATACTGCTGCAGGATGTGTCCATCTTGGCACAGGGGTGCGAGGTGTTGGGAAGCCATTCCCAAAGTATAAGAAATGTGTTTCCCGGCAACTCTGTAAATTGTCTTATTCAAATTCTGCGTCCTCTTGGCTACTAGAGAGAACATCTCTACATCACTGATCACAGGTCAACATCCAACTTCAAATTTGACCTTCCTCAGATGTTATTGTCTGATTGTCTGCCTAAATGGTTCCTGCACCATTAGACTTGTTGTACTGACGTTGCCGTGTTCGTGTAACAGATGGAACTGATGCCAAAATCACGACACCCAAGCTGTAATTGATTTTCCTTTTGCTTAATAAATAACTGTGAACGCAATCACCAAAATCCACGCTGCTTTTTAAAAAACAGTGAGCGGCAAGCATTGTGGTGCTTGATTAAAAGGCTTATCTTAAAACACCAAATTATAGCTGTTTGTTCTTATGATCACTATAAAAACCTAAGGCACCATTAACTTGATTTTCCAAAGTTCTATGTATCTCTTCACTTCTCTGTCGCACAAAAACATACAAAAAAACTCACAAACACATAAACCCTTGGGGGCGTCACAGATAACAGCTCTCCCTTCTATCCCCCAAAATGCAATTAGCCATTATGTGGCCCTCCATAATCTGCCATGTTCATTTTATTTGCCTTTGATACAGCAGGGGCTTATCTCGCCAGTCTTTAAACAGAGCACCGCTTGCATCCCCCGGCAACAGGCAAGCAAAGTCAAAGTTATCAAACCTAACCAAAACCTAAAAGAAAAGGATAAGTCAGAGTGAGGGGAAAGAGGCTCGCACTGTTTGACAGGGCTTCACACCATAAAAAGGAAGGTTAGTCATCTGAGCCCTTGAGAAATGCATCAGAACCGATCTGGGATGTGGAGGAAACTGATGACCTTATTTTTCTGTGTATGCATCTATAAGCGTTTCTGTTTGTGAGCAAAATAGATGGACTGGGACACAGATATGAAATCTAATTTCAGGTCATAATGATGCAGAGTGTGTGTGCATGTGTGTGTGTGGTTTACCATCATTGCCCTGGCTCCCCTCTCTCTTCAGCATCTGTACCGCCCCCACATACTTCTTCAACTGGACCTTCAGGACCTCATTCTCCCTGCACATATAGACAGACACACACACACACACAGCTTATAACCAGGGACAAATAAAAATAAGGAGGATATAACTACAATACATTGTAGACAAGCCATTTAGATGTTTTTATGTCAACTATCCTTACTGTAATTCATAACCGACTGGATCAGATTTGCGTATTCAGACAAAATAATCTGCTGACTGAGATGGTCACTGTAAAGACCCTACTATGTGTAATATGACAAAGGGCACATTTTCTGTCCAAAAACTCTGAGAGCTGTAACAATCCGGTAACAGGAAGTTGTTTACTCCATTTCATGACAGCATGCGGTTGACGGAGACGGTGCGAAACTCGACGTGACATCTCGTCACCTGAGGAGCGATGAAAATAAAAACACCTGCAATCTAATCCAGGTGGTCAGACTGAGATATATTCACAGAGATGTGACCTGATTTCAACCACCCCAACAGCTCAGTCACAGTCAGGCCAGTAACAGGTGGCTGGGAGACCGTCTTTATACCTGATGTTAACATGAACATGCTTTCTCGTAACATGAACATCCAAATCATCTGTGTAGGTGGACTTGGACAGATTTGGACATGCATATTAAAATTATATATACTGTAGGAGCTGCAAAAATACATAATTAACTTTTGCATGTGAATCCGAACAGTGAGCAAACAGGTGGCAGGCAGCCTGGGTAGTAACATATGAAGTTGGAATCATGCTTCTCTGAAGATACACGTCAACACAAACCTACGCAGAGAAAGAAATAACCACAGATCGAAGAGGTTCACAGAGGTGCTGACACACACATCTTCCAAATCCCACTGAAGCATTACGTGGACCTGTGCATCAAGCAAGCTGAGGGGTTAATTCAACTCCTGTCAGGAGGCAGGTTCAAAACTGGAACCAAAAACCAAAGTAATACAGCCTTACAGTAACGTTGTACATACGAGTATAAAAGAAAAAGCTGTGCAAACGTCTCACAGCGACCCCCGTGCATGTTCGCCTACATGCAGCCTGGGGATGAATAATTCCAGCTTCAGTCCAAGTCTGACTGTCGACATACTCATGGTAGGGAGCAAGCAAGGCGAAGTGTTTACTGTGGATCTTTAAGCATGTGAACATTAAGAATCAGGTCCAATGCAAGTACACAATATGGCAGACAGACCTGTACATGTACATTTGTATACATTTGGGTTAGGGCTGCGCTTTTTATTAGAAGAAATAAAAGCTAAGGAACCAGTGCACACATATTTGGGAAGCTATAATAAAGCGCAGTGCCGACAACACTTAGTAAATAAACTTCATCTGCTGCATAATGCTCATTTCAAATTTTACAGGCTGTAAAGAGCTATATGTATACAACAGTGTATAAATGTAAATCCAGCCATATCAGGTAAAGAGTCTGGGTAGAAGGTGGAGGTTAATGCCATGTGTAAATAGGGTCAAAGTTACAGCCCAGTTAAGCTACAATCACACATTAGCACTGCTCAGGAAAGTGGTGGTGTGTATGTATATATAAGTGTGTGTTGAGGATGCAGACACAAAGACACAGAGATAAAGAAACAGAGTGCGAGACGGAGGCAGTCTCTTTACAAGCCGTAACCGGCTGAACATCATCGACTTTGGGGAGGAAATCAATCAGAGTTGGAGTGTGGCTTTATGCCCTTGGCAGTTAAATTTAACAGCCTTTGTCTTGCTCCGCCACCACCCCCCAACCCCTCATTCTCCATGGGTGATTTTTGGTGCCCTGCTTATCAGCCCTCATTCCCCACCAACAAAAGAGGCGCCTGCCGGGAGACCTCCTGAATCCACATGACGAGCTCTCCGAGGAGCCGTCCACATCGTTGTTATCAGAACCACCCGCAGCCCAGACGCTGTTCCAGCCTGATTAAATTATAGCTAATACATGCCACTTGCTCTGAGTGTGCGTGTGCGTGTGTGTGTTTGTGTAGGGGCTTGAGGAGATACACAGATATTCAGAACCATTTCATTTTACTGAGAATGAATATTGTGTCTGTTGTTATAGCAGCAGGTAGATTACAGCACTTGACAAAATGTGAGTGAACTGGCCTTGATACCTGAAGCTCAGGTTAAAGTGTTCTTTCAGCAAATGTAGAGCTTTTTCTAATTAATGGTTTAATTACTTCAGCTCTTAGCTCTTGTTTGTTCCTTTCACCTGCACACAAACAGAAGAGAGACACTACTTCATCCCCACAAAGTTGAAACATCAATCTTCAAGCTCACACAACTACGTGCTCACCTCGTACTCACACTGTCCTGTGATGTTTGCCACCCTTGTAAAAGACATTGTTAAAGATGTATTAATCAATATTTTCATATCAAATACAGATTAAATGATTATGTGTAATGTAAAAGGAGTCGCTCATAAAGATTTATCACCCAATTCTGCTTTTATGTTCAACTCTATGGAGCTTTTAAGCCTCTTTTAGCTCATTGTTTTGGGTTTTTTTGCTTGCATCAAACCAATTCCCACCCACAGCAGGCAGCGCTTTTCAGCAAAAAGAATTCCGATAAACCAACTTAAAGCTAAGCGGTTGATTTAAAGACTCGGCCACAGTTGACGCTTTTCTCAACAGTGAAAACATTGTATTTTCTGTTTTATGCTCTGTTTAATTTCTGCTTTGTATACCTGGATACTAGTGAGTAAACTAATATACACAGTGCATATATTACATCCATACATTTAAACAGCTGTATACTATTAGCTTAAGTACCCACTAAGGTGGCAGTACTAGATTTCTGGGCTGCATTCACTCCCTAAAAAACTCTGGCAAATCCATCATTACAAACTCAGCTTAGTGGAGAAGCATAATTCAGACTCACAGGACAGAAGACGAATGACTGATACTAAACAAAACTAAAGTACACAGCCCCCTGGGTACTGCAAACACTGTGCAGTTTTCTCAACCCCAAAACTGTATCACAGAGTGTTTCAAACTCATCTGAAACTTAAAGTGTCTTCTCTGCCTTCAGGGACAGTAAAGTTTTTAAATGAGCGTGTCGGGAGTGAAGTACTTGGTCGGCATCTCTGTTTTGACAACTGCAGTCTTTGTCCAGCTGACGTGGGACCAGCCACAAACTGCTTTCTCATTAAGAGCGATAGTCTGACCCAGAAATATTGCTAGAGTGAATGTCTGCTCAGAGAATAAGCCTATTAACTATGTTGGTTAATAAAACTGTTGAAGTCATCTCATCTTCTTCCATGTGACAGACAAGTGAGAAAGACAGTGATTGTGCATAAGAAGCTTTATAAAAGAGGTTGTGGCTGTTTTTGTGTGCAACTGAAACAGTGAGAGAGAGAAAGGCTGTGAGCCTGAAGAGAGAGATTTAAAGAAACTGAAACTGTTCTGTGTGCAAATGAAGATGGCCAAAAAAAAAACCGGGAAACTGCATTTGAGAGATAAAGAAATTGTAAATATTTTGCGTGAAAGAGGGACAGTGACCACTGTAAAGTGTGTGAGCGTGCTGTACGTAAAGCAAATACTGAAAGAGCCTATGAGAGGGAGGAAGGACGGAGGATCTTATCTTCTCTAGAAGAACGAACAAAAAACGTATCTCAAGAGGAAAGCTTAAACTTAAACTACACGCAGTAATTACTTAAGTTGAGTTGAAGCCCTGGGGTGATTTTCTCTCTCTCTCATATTCCCCCCATCCTTTCCTTTATTATCCCCACGCTCTGTAGTCGTCTTAATGTGCAATAAACACAGCTAAATTGGCTGTTCTTCAGGTATGGTCTGGTTTTGTTTGGAAATAGTAAATGAGAGTTACAAAGACGCCCTTAGAGAGACAGCTCAGTCGCTGGGTAATGCTCCTGAGTGCAATTTACTGCTCAGCCTCTCAGAAAAAAAAAAAAAAACACTTCAAGCATACACTCCTGTGTCACACTTCCAAAGGCCCAATGCCCAAAGCTGTACAAACTCATACACACACACATATGTATCCATGCTCAAGCACAACAAGGCTGGGCTGGGATGCAGGGGCAGGGTTTTTTCAAACTTCAGCAATGAAGGCAAAAGGCCCCCATGGGCAGAGTGACATAATTGACTTCCCAAAGAAAGAAAGCAGCGAGCCTAAACACTCCCAACAAATAAACTAGGCAAACTTCACAGCCGCTCTCTCTGCCACTTCTTAGATCAGCCGCACCAGACTGCCTGGAGAAAAGACGGCAGCTCTGCCAGCTAAGAAAAAGGCATCTGCTCCCGTTTCTTTTGTGTGTATGTGTGTGTGTGCGTGTGTGTGGTGTGAGAGTATGTGTCCGCCTGTCCAACCACCCCCTCTTCCCTGTGACGAGGTACCACTTCCTGGCCCGAGCCCACTCAACTGGCTGCCTTCCCGTCTTCCTGCTGCGAGAGGCCTGCTTTCTGCTCTGCCAACTGACGTCTAAAAAGGGGGACAAGAAATGGTTGTGGGGTGTGTGTGTGTGTGTGTGTGTGTGTGTGTGTTACCCTTGAGAGACTGAGTTTGAGGGTTAGAGATTCAGAGCGAGATCACTTTGGTTTTGGACATCTATATTTAAGGCGGCAGTGTTTTAATGACTATTTCTGTTATCATTAGCAGTGACAGCAACCAAATAAAAGGCACTGTGATCAAGACACTGAGATATGAGCCAGATTTTTGTGTGAGATTTTGGTTATTATAAATGAACTTCCACTTAAAGAAGGAAATATTTAATTGCAATAGTTCTGACTAATATTCAATTGTGATTTCAAGCTGCTCTGTGGAGTTCTCTTGTAAACAAAGTGATGTTAACATTGTATTTCTAACCAAATAGTGTCCAAATAAGTATTTCTGCAAATCCGATTCTTCTTTAATATTTGTATTCCTGGATTGTTTACGTCCATATTTACTTGATGACAGTCAACTTCTTCCTTGACTTGGCGCTCATGTATCTGACAGTAATCTGACAGTAGTTTCTATTAAGTTGTCCATTCTACGGTATATTAATGAGGGAAAGCTAAATAACAGAAACACTGCCTTGTATAACGCAATAGATTTCATCTGCACCACAAACTACATCCTCCAAAGTGATCACAGACCTTCATGAAGGTAGGATTTCTTGCAGTACTGTTGTATTAGCCTGTATTACTGTAAGCTAGGTTTACCTACTCAGTCGCCGCTGAGCACATACGTACATGAGGACTGTTGGATGAGAGCTTCGATCTCTCGTGTCTGGCAGAAGCTGGGAGCGAGGATGTGGGCTGTTATGTGTCAATGTGCGAGTAAGGGTCTTACATTTTCATGTTATATTTGGATGGATGAGCGAGTGAGGGTCCTGCTGTATATCTGAGTTCTGTGTGTGAGTAACTCAGTAAGTGAGCAGGGGCTTGTTTTAGCTCACTCCCCTCTGCCGGAGTCTACGTCAGCCGAAATCTATCTATGGCGGCTCGCTCATCCTCTGCCACCCCCATATACAGACGGGCTCAAAACACACACACACACACACACACACACACATATGCCACTTCTTTGGGTTTTGGTGCTGCTCTACTATAAAAGTAGTATTAGTAGTGGAAGCACTAAAATAAGCAGATGACTGGCGGCATCTTCCTCAAACAGCAAGACCATCTGGTGCTGAAGATAAACATTTAACCTGAACACAGCAAAGTGAGTTCTGTCGAAGTTAGTGCAAATGAAACTACCTGTCTCAAACAGCATCTCAATTAACTCAACAGCATTAAAGCACTTGAGTTAGCCAACAGTCCTTTCAGGTGGTAAGATGTTACTGTTCGTTGTCAGATTTTATGTCAGTCTTTCTGGCTCCCAGCCGGCCTTAAGAGCGAGAGAATCACAAAGAATTGTGGGATACATAGCAACCGTTGCCAGTAGCCTCTTTCGCTGAATGATGCTGACAGCTTCCAACCCTCATTCAGTGGCTAGCTGCTCCTTCAGTGGTATTTATAGCCGCTATTGATCGAGACAGATTTGGCTGAGAAGGAAAAGCAGCACTTGAGATTTAGCGGCAGACTATAGAATCGGCTTTGTGTGTCAGCGTGTGTGTATGTGTGTGCGTTTGGTTGTGTGGAAAGGCACACTGTATGTCACAGTCACCTGCAGAGAGAGGGAGGCAATTGCGAGGCCATCACCCGGGTTCCTGGTAAACTCTTTTTCTCTTCCTCCCTCTCACCATTCCCACTCCATTAAGGTGCTCCATGTGAACATGAAAATCATCACAAGTTAAAAAGCCCCGTCGTGTCCGCTCAAGACTACAAACCCATCAGCTTTAGCAGCCCCTACACACTTAACTTTGAGTAACTCGATCAATCCTAGCTGGTTGCTTGATTTACTGTAGGAGGCCAGTATCTGAACACAGACTTGCTGGGGCTTTCTGTTCAGACTGCTGGAGGATGACTAATCCTCTATTTAAAGGGCTCAGGGCTCAGCTGAAGACTTCTAACATACAGACAATCAATTGTAGATGCTGAGGTGACGCAATTCACTTTCAGGGGAAACTGTAGGTGGTCACTTATCGGGACAAAAGTGTGCGTGTGTTTGATCTGGGGAAGGAAATGTAACAATCCACACTAAGTAAGAAAGGGAAAAAAAAAAAAAGTTTGCCACGTTGCTCTGACATTCATCCTCCAATACTTTTAATCAGGAGCAGACCGGGCTGAATGCATAGTCTTAAAATCCGATACTTGCACAAATACGGCTTCCTTTCCTGACTGGGTGTAGCAGTAATTACTGTGATTATGTGCAAAACAGTGATGCAGCTACTGTAGGTACGAGGCACAGCTCAGCACAATCAGCAGCAACAAAGCAGCTTTAATCACAGAAGTGAAGGTCCTCTGGGCTATTACAGCTCTCACACAGTGTTTACTGATGCTGAGCTGACTGAAAGGGTCTTCATTTAAATGTGTACACACGAATAATAAATAAATGGAGGGAAGCAACAGTTCAGCTGATGTGCAGGCATTTTAAGTTGTCAAACACAGGTATAACTAATAATGTTAAGAACCACCACATCCCACTTAGCCACAGTTAATGTTACGAGCGACACCTGTGCGTTTCCTGTTGTTACAGGTCAAAATGTCTGCGATGAGAAAGGTCGATGCAGACAAGTTGGACGGCAATGGAATTAAATCTGCATTATGTAAAAAGTGTACTGTCCCACAGCACAAAACAGCCATTATACATCTGCAGGGGGTTGACAGGTTAATGGTCAGTACCAATGACCCAACCATTACAATGTCAAGTGATTACATTTGTGGCTTTTTTAAAATGCTTTCCTGCACTCTGCTTTGGAATAATTCCTCCCACTTAGCACCACCCTGCAACTTTTCAGCTGAAGATGGAGGAAAAAAAAAACTCAAAGCTGTATTTACTGGACATTAGGTGTACTACCTCCTCACTAGAGGTTTCTGCTGTGTTATTTTTTTTTTTTCTCAAATGAGACACATTTCTCGCAGTGACTTTTAAATTTACTGCTTGTCGATTAGAGTAAACAACAAACTGTGCCAACTAACTGTCAATGCTATGACAAAAGACAGTAAATGGCCATACCGCACAGAACTACACTGGGAAACTTCACGCTTTAGCTGCTTCAGGTGGAAACAGAAGATAATTTGTTTCTGTTTTTCCAGCTATTCAGCTATAAGCGAGTAGAAGTTTTGTACCTCTTTTGATATGTTATTTCGAAGGCAGTAACTAACAATCAATTAGCCATCTGGGCTATAAAATGTCAGAAAATTGTGAAAAATGTTACAGTTTCTCTAAGCACAAGGTGATATCAGCAAATGCTTTTATCTGACCAGCATAAAAAAAACAGTTATTTAGTTAACATAAATGTTAGACACAGAACAGCAGAAAAATGCATTTGAACAACATTTGAGAAGCAGGGAAGTGTGAAAACAGGCTCAAGTAGGGCTGATGTGAGGCTCTGCACAGCCTTAAACTGTGTTAAAAGGTTGACAGGACAGGTCAGTTTCTCTTTGTGGGCAGGAATGGTTGCATTAATGCACATTCTCTAGACATCCCAGCTGCCTCTTACCTGGCCAGTGCCTGGACCTTGGCCGTGTGTCTCTCCTCCAGCTCTGCCAGCTTCTTCTTCAGCAGATCAGTTTCTTGCCTCAGGCCTGCCGAGTGCTCCATCTCCCCATCCAGCAGACAGCGAAGAGACCTGTCAAACGCATGAAGTGGATCACATGCATGTAACATGATTGCATGCAAAAGAACACAGCTTTCTTCCCCAGTTATGTTCAGGTGATGTGTCTTACACAGACCTAATCCTCTACAATCAGACACACTAAATGTTGACATTCTGGTGATGCTTTTATCATAAACAGTGGATTAGATGAACATTATTAAGCTTCCTTAATTGCTGTAATAACCGAGCCGCTGAATCACATTCAGCTCTGATATAAAACACTTAACGCACATCTGTGACTGCATCGCTGTTTTAATGTCACAAATACAGATCACAGCCTAACATGAAAATCAAAACAGTACTCTGCAGAACGCTCACACTAATTTTGATTAATCGCAAAGATGTCTAAGGATAAAATTGTGTTTTCTGGTCATTCCAGTAGAATTTTATTTTACTGCGCCTTGCAGTTTGCTCAATGATCTATTTTAGCAGCTGTTAAATGTGCGTAAATCACAGTCCCTGGTGGTTTATTGCAAAAAACAAAAAGACAACAAAACTGTTTCCTGCCTCAAGTCAGCACAAAACTGCCTCTCGTCTCAGGATGAAAAGAAAACAAGCGGACACGATTTATAGACAAAGGTCATCCAATATCTTCTTCCAGTCTGAGTGTGAGTGTCTGTGTGTGTGTATCTGTGTGTGTGTGTGTCTGTGTGTATGTGTAAGTGTGCTTGTTTCAGGGGGGTTGCAAGCAGCAGATAAGGAAGGATATATCCCAAACGTACGTGTTTTGCTCCTCCAGCTCGTCCTTTCTGTTCATCATGGCTACAATGGCCTGACGCAGCTCCACTGCAGAGGAGAGAGACCAGGGTGAGACTTCTGCACTAAAACAACCTGAGATACTACACACAGCAATATGCATAAACCAATAACCTTCAGTTCTGAAATGTAGAAATAAGAAAATTCCACTTTCACTCCTCACTTGCTGGGTTAATGCTGCACTTTTTTTCTCCTTCTCTAAGATGAAATGCTTCGATAAAATTAGGTTTTACTTTTTTTCCCATCGAGAGGAGTTACACAGGGTATCTATCCGACTCACAGAGAGCAGGATCTTTATTGCTAAATTGTACTTTTATGATAGCTACTATAAAACACTGAAGAAAGAAAAAAATTCAAGATAAATGAAGGGCTGGAAAGCACTGGCTAACATTTGCATTACACTAGAGCAGCAAGAAGACGTAATTGAACCCTTTGGAATTACCAGCGTAAATAAATGTGTGTATGTATTATCTTACTATATGCTCAAATCTTCACAGAAGTTACAATTATGAATAAACACAATCTATTTCAACTTATAACACACAAGTCATTGTATTATTCTACATCATTAATAAACATTCACAGTATTGGCTGACATCAACCAAAGCTGATCGGAGTCCAATCAATGAAGCAAGATTCATCTACACATTAACGTGTCAGGCAGCCGAGCTAACACTTGCTAAATGTCAACTAAAAAGCACAATTACTCAGACATTATGGTTGTCTGAATACCTGACAGTCATTTGCATTTGGGTTTTCCCGAACTTGCAGCTGTTGTAATTGCATCAATTCTGAGCTACTCGACCGATCGCGAGGAACTCAAGGAGCTGAATCGTCCTTCACGCTCACTCCAAACCCTCCATAAGGCAGAAATCCAGTGTCATCAGGGTTATAATTATCACTGTTACTACTGTCAGCATGACAAGAAAACCAACCTACAGCTACCAGCCACAGTAGCTGGATAAAGGTGATGTTTGCCCTTTAGAAAAAAAAAAAAAAGGTGCTGTCACTATCCTCCACCTCTGAGATAGTGGGAAGTTCATAGATTCAAGATTTTTCAGCAAGGATGAAGCACATGTCATTTTAAGAACTTTAAATCAGGTAACTGAAATTTGTACATGGACATAATATCATAGTATTTCCATACATGTCAAGACACAAAATTTTCAACACAACACAGTGTTGATTTTCTCCCTCTCAACTTACAACTCGTGCTGAACTATTTTAATAATCAATTATTTGTTCAATTAATCATTTAAAACTAAATGAGGGTTTTTTTGGACCAATCAATCATTTTAATGAAGTAGTATTTGCAGCCCTGCTCATGCTTTTTTTTTTTTTTTGCTATGGCTACTACAAAAAAAAATCAGATACCACCAACTTCAGCCTTAAAAGCATCAGTCCGTTGAACTGTATCAGCTAAAGGAAAAGTTGTTTATCTCCATTCTGATGTTAAGGACAGATTTGGGCCTGGACTCTGTGGTGGTACAGTGACTCGGTCTTGGACTTCCTCTTGGGGGTGCACAGGAAGGTTTCAAAGCCCCAAACTAGGCTGTTTGTACGCGTTTCCAAAAATAACAACCATGAGACAAACAGTTAATCTACCCTGCACTTTGTATTCCACCATTTACACACACACACACATACACACACATGCATGCAGAGACCGCAACTCTATTCTCACAACTAATGTAGGGTGTCAATGTAGCCCCAGACACAAGTAGGTCTCCTTCAGCCCCGAGCTAAGCGCCTGGTTGGGGGGGAGGAGAAAGAGGAGGAGGAGGAGTGTGATGAAGAGCACAACACAGGAGGAGAAAAGAGTAAGTCTATTATCTCCACAGCTCCATTCACCACATCAGCAGGCCAGAAATAAATGTGACCTTTAGTCCGACCACGCGTTCACAGCGGGTGCCACAGACAAGCCATTAGGGACTTCAGTAGAGCCAGACGCCCCTCCGTCCTCACAGGGGGACGTGGACAAATTACAGCACAAGTGTGCGTGCGTGTGAGAGAGTGGAAATACATATGCATGCAACTTTTGTGTTCATAGGTGTGAGAGCCACTTTAGCTGGGAAAAAGAGTAAAAAGTGTGTGTGTGTGTGTGTGTGTGTGTGTGTGTGTGTGTGTGTGTGTGTGTATGTGTATGTGTGCGTCTCCACCGGAACATACACGCTCTTGCTCAATTGTTCCAATAATAGAGGCATTAGCAGAGAGCTAGGCCATGTAATCGAGGTGCCTTGTGAATTATAGACTCTATACTCTCCAATCAGTGGACTGCTTGGCCTCACACGCTGTCAGATCCAGATGGAAATCACTGAGCAAGAGCTTGCGATACACACTTCGACTTCTTCCTCTTCTAACACTATTTGTCCTCTCAGTTTCTCCCACACACCTTAAATATCCAGCATGTTTTGTTCTCATCTGTGTGTGTGTGTGTGTGTGTGTGTGTGTGTGTGTGTGTGTGTGTGTGTGTGTGTGTGTTTCACAAAGCCTTAATCACGAAAAGGGCAAACACTGTCATTAGCTGTTTTTACTATTCTTTAGCACTAAACATACACACGCTCTAATGATATATTACTAATTTTTCTATTGATAGAACATGTTATTACTCGCTTGTCATTTGGATTTCTGACTTAATGTCAGTTTTGTAGTGAACAAAACTGAAGCAGCCGAGGTTGAGATATCCTGATCTTTAGTCCCTAATATGGGTTTATGTTAGTAGATGTATATAATTGGTGGCGCACCCCTTTAAACTTGCCTTTAGAAGATTTAAGTAGTTAATATAAGTAAGAAATATTGTCAAAGTTGCAAATAAGACCAATGCAAACTGTCTCTTACGAAAATCATCATTATCTGCTTCTTCCTTTGCGATTTCCTACGTTTCCTTGCATGGCACCTACAGACACGCGGCTGTACTTGTTGCTTTGGGTTACGTGAGTGGGCGGCAACCACAGATATCGAGAACAAGAGAGCAAGATTTTTCCAGTTGAGAAAAAGTCACGGTCTTTCACTCAAAATGCAAAATCTGTTTTGGCTGCGTTGCATTCTGGTCTATTGAGCCGACAGTAGGCATAGAAATTGGTATCTCTGCCTCCGTCGCGATGGATTTCTCCCTGTGTGATTGCTGGATGTCAGAGAGTCTGGAGAAAAATCTTGATGCTCTTTGATTTTAAAGGGGCTGACATCGAAACCACACGTCGCAGCCGTGTTACAGTCTTTTAGGGCTGGATTTGTCTTTTAATCAAAAGCCTATCCTTGACTGAGGTCTGCTGCTTTATATCCGTCTAAGGCCTCATGTAGCTCTGTACCTTGAAGACTATTTTTTTCTGCCTCTACACCAGCGTCTTTTAGACCACCAGCTCTCTCCATGACCCCGTGACCTCCTCTTACTGAGGGCTAATAGATTGGATGACGGCTCAATCCCAGCGCTTACAGGCAGCTGCACTCACCTTTCCTCCACTGTTTTCTCCGTCTCTTTCTCCCTCACACACACACACACACACACACACACACACACACACACACACACACACACACACACAGAGAGTCCAAAGAATCAAACAGCATCAGTGTGAGCAGCTAACGGTCTAAGCTCTGATTAGCTCCAGCGCACAGAGAAGAACATTCAGCCACACACACAAAATGCTCATCAAGTGTTTTTTTTTTTTTTTTGAATCTCAAATTTTTATCCACATCTGAAATCTCATAGCTGATGTAAATCGCAGGAATTCACACAATCGCACAGTGACTTTCCCACAAGCAAAATCCTTTGAGGGAGCAGATGAGTGTCTGTCTAAGCACAGGAACATGTGCATATACTGGACCAACAGTGCCACCTGGTGGATTGTTTGTGATAATTATGGAAATGAGTTGAACAGTCTCTTGGCACAGGGCTTCCACACTCTTTGCAATTAGATCACTTTTAACAGCAAAAAGGTTTGAAAACACTAAGCAGCAAGTGTGATTTCATTTGCTACAGCTGTGGTGACGTTTCCAGACAAAGACACATCAGGAATTCCAAAGGATTCATTACCATCACATTACCATTCCTGGGAAAACACTCTGATAAAACCTCAGGAGGAAGCAGTGATTCAACTATTTTTGATTTTTACTGTCACATCAAATGTGAATCATCAGTATGTTGTGACTGGCTGTGGAGCAGAAGAGTACCAAAAAAAAAACCCCAAAAAAAACGGAAATGCAGTCCACGAGACAAACAATTTTTGTTTCAACCACCTTGAACTTAAATTTCTGACATATTCTTGCTTATATGAAGCTAAACTCCCTTTTGTTTTTACATGTTTAGAGATTAAACAGTGTTTTGTAGTGGGCAGATTTTTATGCAAATTTAAAGAAAGCTTCAGAAGTCATTTACGCTTACCCCACTGGCAGACTGTTTTGCTTGAAATCAGCACATTTCACCACTTCACAGCATAGTTTGTGTTCTTTCTTCTGGCAGAGTTTTTGCAGTTCATGACTGATGCTCTACTTATTCCAGGTTTAACAAGAAGACCATCTAATCTCAAAGTGTACTCCCGAGAAGTTGGAGTGATGCTGTTTTAACCATAGTCATCATTCGTTAAAAAAAAAAAAGAAATCCATTTTGTTGATGGTGATTCATTCCACAGAACAGGTTTGAGAACAACCCGAACAAGAAGAGCAAGAGAGTGCGAGAAACAGTAAGAGACAGACAGATGGGAAAAAGGAGAAACACTCACCCACTGTCATGGACTCTGGTAGACCAGATGTTGGCAGGACACTGGAGAGTGGAGCAGACTGTGTTGGTGGACTGGACTCCATACTGCAGCACACAGAAAGAGGAATCATCTATCCCGAATCTCTTTGAATAATGGCATGATGTATTCTTGTACACAAAGCTCAGGCTAGACTGACTAGACTTCCCTGTTTAGTCAAGTGACTACACCTGATACATACGTTGCCCTGAACGGCAAATAATTCCCATGACAACATATTATTCCCGCGTGAAAGTTACTTGAATGTTAGCTCCGATCTGCTGCTCTCGCAGTTTCCCACCGGTCCTGTTGACTCACAGTGCGCAGGAAATACAACCGTGTCCTCCACAGAGCTCACTGAAACAAAATGGAAGTGAAAGTGAAGGTACACAGTAACAGAGAAAGTCCCTAAATATGATCTGATAGGAGGCAGTTCATTGAAGCCATTTGCAGCTGTTGTTTACAGTAAAAACAGTCAAACACATACAACAGGATCTTAAAATGGAAAACATTTACAGTGCAAGTAGGCAATGGGGATCAGTGCAGCAGTGTAAAGGGGCTGAAGAGTTTAAAAACTGATTTAGCACCAGGTGCATAAGGAAGCGTTTTTATTTGCTTCTAACTTCCTTGTAGGTGCAGGACTCTGAATAAGCTCTGTGGTTTCTGTTTTGGTGTGTACAGTACCTGGCTGAGGGTCTGCAGGGTTCAGAGGAATGAGGATGTCTGAGCTGCTGTGGTTTGTCATCACCTGTAGAGGGCTCCACGTGGACACACTGGACAGACTTCCCACCACCGCCCTAAATCAAAATAATTTTAATCTGAGTCAGTTTGGTTGTGGCTTCTTCCAGAGCATTTCAGTTCCCATAAGTCAGTTTTGGACATTTCTGATTAACACCTCAGCTGCACAGCACGTTCTATAGCATATTATCCAAGGCTGTCAAAAGTCTGACACTTTGAAGGATGTAAAAGCGAAGTATAATGTTGCAATTGACTCATTGAATTAAGCTGTGGGCTACAACTTGAGCTCCATGTTTATATTTGGCAAATTGGCAGCATTAAAAGTATGCTGAATTAACAATTAACTGGTCCTCTTTGCAACTTGCTTATGCGTGTAAGGATAACGGTCACTGGATCACTGAGAACTTAAAAACACAATAATTTTCAAGCAAGTTCTGCAGGTATGAGGAGCATCTTTTTTTTCTATGATTTCTCAGCGGATTTATGGATGTTTATTTGCAGTAGACACCAGAGATAATGACATCCTCGTCAAGAGTAAGTCACACTGAATCTAAAAACGTGTGAATCACGTCTCTCTGCTCGGATTTTACAGAGTTATGACTCAGAGCAGAAGCAAAGTTCATTAGACAAAACTAACAAACTTCCTCTTGTTTTTGAACACTGACACGCACCTGTCCCTTTCACCTCACGTACCTCTGCCGCATGTCTCTCCCTCAACTACCCACCTTTCAACTCTCCCACCGCCCAGGAAGGCACACTTAGAGTCTTGTGTAATGAATAAACATCATGATGAGAGTAAGAAATAACGCTTTTATAGGTATATATAAAATTATGCAACACTGTGCCATGGCAAATAACCCCAAACAAACTCTGGCACCGTTTTTTATAATGTTGGTTGATTATCTACTATTTCAGGCTCTGAATGTCTTCTGATGAAAATACACCTTTCATTTTGCCCAGAGGAAACAGGCTCATAAAGCCTATTAATCAACTGCAGGAGCCTTTAATTTGCCAACACAACAAATAAAACAGTGGGGAAATAAAAATATGCGCACTTTTAAATTATAACTGAATTTCTTCATGATCTCCTTTTTAATTTCACAAGCATTTTTTTGAGCAGACTTTACGAGTATTCTGCACTGGCCCTACATTCATATCTGTCATTTAAAAAAAAACATGGAAATGTGAAATATTTTTCTTTATAATTTTATAACATTCAGCCGAAGTCATGTGACTCACTGATCAGAGCTGATCCTCTCCTCCTCCTGGGTTTGTGCTCTGGGTTTATACATCTCCTCCTCTTCCTCTTCCTCCTCATTGTCTATGCTCTTACTGTCAGGCAAAGGAGGTGTAGCGGTGGGAGGTGTACGAGAGGGATGGGGGGATCCCACCCAGCTGACAATGCCCGGCTCAACAACGCCGTTCTGGGCTGGCGACTGGGAGAGGGCCGGTGACTGGGAGAAGGCTGGCTCCAAAGGGTCTATCCCTTCCTCTACACTGCTCTGAGTAGGAGCAGTGTGACTCTTCCTCATCATGCCCATCTTCTGGGATTCGTCCTCCCCCTCCTCCTCATCTTCCGCCCCTCCATCCAGATCATCATCAAAGGAAATAATGTTGGTGATCTTCTTTTTCCTTCGGCGCTCTTTCCTCAGCCCTGAGTCTGGAAAAAAAAAGGGAACAAAAACCTCAATCTCAACTTAATTAACTGAAGCTTAAAGTGAATTCAGTACTTTTCGTCTATGGAGACTAGTTCCCTCCAAATGCTCATACAAAGTTTAGTAATGGTGACATCAGCATCTTGAGTTTATTTCAATTAGGTCACAAAAAGTGCATTTGTCATTGACTATCTGTGGTTTCAGCTGTTCAGAGCCAAAAGGCCTAGCTGTGCATTAGCAAGTCTTCTACCAGTGAATAATCTAAATGGCACTTCCCACCTCAAGAAACTGGTTCACCAACTTGGAATTTCATTTGCATTCATTCCAGCGGGAAGTTTTACCTCCACACAGTTAAAATTTAAAAGCTTGTTCATCTCACTGAGCAGAACACATGGAAGAGAAAATGGTGTGAGTTTTCCCCGATGGGAAGGACCGGGGCAGACAGCTAAATGAGGTCAAACGGGGAGGCCGACATTCTGGAAGTTTATTCATTTCATGGGGGATTTCATCACTGCTGCGGCCCTGTGCTGCAGATGTCTTGTGTCGCATCCACCAGATTGGTTCTACCAGTGCATTCATTATGCATGCTCAAACTGAACCATATGTTGTCTCAGTGTTTAGTCCTGGTTCTAGTATGACTTTGTGACATAAACGCATTTTCCAAGAGTAAAATATAGCATGTGTCCCTCCACTGTCTGATTTATTTCATGTCAGAACCTGAGGAACATTATTAAAATTAACAGTATCACCTTACAGCTCAGTAAAATAAGTACCATATCTACATTTATTTCAAAGAAATTATTAATATCTGCTGCTGGTGCATCAACTGGCCAAAACTGCCAAAAATCTGTGATCTGTGAAAAAAAAGAACAGCTAAAAAATGATGCTGCTACATATTCTGAAGCCAACAGGAGCACTGGTCACAATAGCACAGTCTCAACAAAAAAACAAACAAACAAACAACCAATTTTGTATTTTTGGCTATGGTATTGTGTTGTGGATTATTTTGTTGACACCCATCTGTTGCAGCAAAACAAACAATTCATGTTAAATGTTGCTGTTTCCTACCAGCAGAGGTGCTTCGTGGAAGGACAGGTAGCGGGTCTGAGGCTCCGTCCCCTCTGGGGGTGAAGCCCGGCACCACGGCCGTGGCCGTGCTGATCTCTCGCAGCAGGCTGCTGACCCCCTGAGTCGACTCCTTCCACAGGCTGCCGATGCCCTGCGTGGACTCCTTAAGGAGGTTGGAAACTGACGAGCCTCCTCCTCCTCGTGTCACGCCGCCGTTCAGGTCATTGTTGTCGATGTTGATGGCAAACAGGATGGAGTTCAGGCCTGAGCGCAGCACAGAGGGAGAGAGGCAAAATATAATTCTTTACAAATCAGAACTGTTAATTCACATGAAGCTTTTGAACTTCTGCAAAGTGCTTGGTAAGTAGTTCTGGGGATGCACAGTCAAACGTGGGCAAACTAAGATGAACTCTATCTGACTGTATGTGAAAAGAGATGAAAAGCTCTGGCATCAGTGGTACATATTCTTAATATTTTAGACTGTGTGGTCATCTAAGATGTGCTCATCAACAGTTCTACAGTCAGAGCACAGCCATTAACATTAATAGGGTTAGGGCTTCAATTCTCAGTAAACCCTGCTGAGATTAACAGGCAAAGTGCACCGTCAGTGAATTTACTGCTTTTACAGCAGCTCCGTTTGTGCGAAGCGTGTTTAAATTTCAGTGAGATAGAAAGTGAGGCTGTAATGCTCATTACACAACAGAAGATCACATTTTTGGATGGATAATAAACAAACAGCAAACTTTGCTGCTCATACATCCTCACCTCTGGTGTTGCAGCTGGTGTGATGCCACCGCAAGATGGTCTCTAGTTTTTTACTTTTATATTTTACTACTGCACCACTTAACCATGCTATGTTAGCATAACATGATATATTATCATATTAATGCTACTGCTGAGTAATATGTCAAATTGCACTAATATTTAGCATTCCACTAGCATAGCTAACATTTAGCTGCTAGCATGGCTCAAATCCTGACCAACCTTACCACAGTCTGGTGTGTTGTCTGGTGTGTTGTTGTGTTTACCTGCAATTACCTAACGTTACGACACAAACTCACCTGCAGCCATGGTGGGGAGCATACTTGCTCTCTCTTCATCCAGAATAAAAGCCCAGTCTTCATAGTAAGTTCTAGAGAACAGAGAAGAGGTGAGCTAACAGTATCTCTAATCAATGCACGTCTGAGGAAACACTAGCTGTTCAGGTGACTTATGAAAAGAGCATGCATGCAAGATCACACTGATATGCAAAATTTAAGATGTAAGATTTTCTCGTAATATGAAAATGCAAATACACACACACACACACACATTGTACTAACCCCAGGCGTGGGCGGTCAGCAAGCAGTGTGTGCAGGTAGCGCTCCAGCGAGTGCTCATTGAGGGCGCAACGCAGCCATGCACGACCCCGGCCCAGCTCTGAGGAAATGTGGCGTAGTGAGTAGAACCGCTGGAGCTCATGGCGGTTCAGATGCTCCTTCACGTAAAACCAGAAAGTCAACTCTGGTGGGAGATAAAAGGCAAAAGAGAGAGAAGAGATGGGAGAACAAGAGGAGAGACAAGGGAGTGAAAGGCGGTGTGATGGGGCCAGCATAAGGAAGCAAACATCAAAATGAGGGAGGGGCGGAGGGAGAAAGGGTGCAGGAAGTGGTAACGAAAAGGGAGGAAAAAGCAGTGAGGCAGAAGGATTGGAGAGAAAAATGTCATACAGCAGAGGGAATGCAAGGAAGAGAAGAGGGAAGGCGGGAAGGAGAGATGATAAAGAGTTTGAAGGATGAAAAGAAGAACGAGAGGAAGAGCGGCAAGGGAGGAGAGAATTAGTTCTATCTCATTTGAGAGAGACAACTGTTCTTGAGTTACACAATAGGTCCAAAGGTTCAGTGAGGCAGAGGTAAAAACACATCTGAAGTCCTGAGAGTCAGCACATCTTCACTCACTCATTAACAAACACCCACAGCTCCATCCTGACGTCCTACCTGTCACCTCTCCACAGTTTGCACTGACCTCAAAATTCACAGGATTTTACTTTTTTCTATAACAAAGGGAAAAAAAACTATATGGGTTGTATGTAAAGTTTTCTAAGGTGTGGTGCAGTAATTACTAGGAATGAGTGTTATGCTACTTTTTTTGCATTTAATTAGCATATAACCTCAGAACAATGTGTGTAAAAAGGATGTCTGCTATTTCTGGCTTTGAGGGCTTGGCTTCATTAACGAGCTCCAAATCCATGAGTTCAGCCACAATCCTTTCTGGTAAGTGATTGTGAAATACAGGAAACGTCAGATATGCTAATGGTTATGGGCTGGTAGCCATTACAGAAGTCATGCCTTCCTCCTCCAGCGTGGGATTAATAGCCACAAGGTTCTTCAGTTTGACACAGTGAAACTATTTAGTAAAACGTGAAACTAATGTCTCTCAGGCAGCAGAATGCTTTTAGTAAGTTGTGATGGCTGCAAATAAATATTAAATAAATATTAAAGCATTTCATACTTAGAGAAATTATGATTTCAAGTTTGCAAAAAAAGCAAATAAAATATGTATATGCATTAAATATGTAGTTCTGTTCTAAGAAAAATAAATTAGGAAAATGTGTCATTATTTTCACACTGTCATGTATATGCTGTCTTTATTTTCAGCTCCTCTTTACAAACTACATTTTAGTAATATTATAATAAAACTACTAAGGCTGTTTTCACAGCTACACCATTACACCCACTAGAAATAAACCAGATGTCCTGCATTTTTGTACCAGTTATCATTTCATTTCCCTGAGGCTCTGCATGCCACAGGCTGCTGGAGATCTTTGGGATGTTGACTGGAAACTTTTGTGGGTTTGAAAAATACCTGAATACATGACAAGCATTAATAAGGACAGACTGACTGGCAAAATTCAGCACGTGTGTGTGTACACGTGTGCTGCCCACCACAGACAGAGACAGAGAGACAGACGTTTAGGAGATTACAGCAGAGAGAGTGTGTCAATGAAGAGGAGATCTTCATGTGTGCCACTTTGAACTGTAGGTCCTATCTGTATTCTAACCATCTGGTCTCACAGCCAGGTTGTGTGTGTGTGCATGTGGTTATCCTGCAGCTCGGAGCTTCCCACTGACACATCTGCGTCCTCCAACCCTTCGTGAAATAACAAGCCAAGCGTCCCTGTAGCGAGGTTACAGCTTTCTCTGCTCTCCTTTTTCCAAGGTGAAAAGCCTGGCAGCTCATGTTTAGATTCTGCCCCGATTTTCAACCTCAGACCTGAGTTTAACAGACTGCGTCTCCTCTTACAGCGAAACAAACGGCCAGTTAAGCATCATACCTGCTTCCGTCTTGCTGCTGAAACCTGCGGCCTGCTTGAGAGCAGCGGCAGTGAGGGCCAGACCTCTGCTCTTCCTTAGGCCATGCTGCAGCACCGCTTCAAACTGGGCGCACAGACAGATCACCCTGCAGGGACAAAGACATGTTAGCAAGGACAAGAAAGGGGGTCTTAATAATGAATGTCAACTTTTATTGATTTGAAAATTGAAGACCACTGCTAAGTTACAAATAGCCCATACTACACTCATGTTTTCTGAATACAATCGATCTGGCACCAGAAAATCATTTAAAATGCCACAGAAAGATCCATTATCAACTTTTCTTGGCTGCAAGGCAGAACTACTTCAATCCTGAACAGTAATTAATGTTCAAAAGCTTAAGTTTCAGCCTGAATCGGAGCTCTAAGAAGCATTTTTCACACCCAATCCCCCTCTTTTTTCTTCCTAAATTTCATACACTCGGAAAGAAAAAAAACATTCTTCTCGCTTAAATATAATAAAATGCACTGTATAGATCTCATTTCATTTTACTATAGTTTTGTTGTGAAGATAGTGATCCTCAAGCCGGGCAATTCGCCAGATCGCAGCACAGAAGAGGTTCACAAGGTGAAAACAATATCAGCCACGCTGCCGCGGCTGGTAACAACAGGGCTTCTAGGTAACAAGCAGCTTCTCTTACCTGCTGTCCGAGTCTGTGGCAATCTCTTTTCTTCCTCCAAAGCGAATTTGGCACTGGAAAGATATGAGGGGAATGATAATAGATGCCCAAGAAATTCTTTTCTTCAGTGTTTGGCTGCTGAGTTCAAACCCTTCTCCAGCACGCCATGAGCACATTTCTAACTATTTACAGGACATAAATCACTGAAGCAGCCACTGTATTTTATTAACAAAGTAAACTGACGGTGCTGTATACAAGATATTTGTATAATACCACAAATCCAGCAGACGGTGAGTTGACTAGCGGCTAAATTTTCTTGTCCTGATTATAACCAGATGAAATGAAGTGCAGAGAAAGGATACTGATACCCTGATACTGAACAGGCAGTTCCCACTTTCTCTTTCCCTCTAAGTGTGGGAGAACATATCTGCCAGTGATATAATGACTCTTTAATATCACTCGAATTCCACCCGTTATTTTACCACATATCTACCCAAAGTATTTCCACTTCATTCAATGGAAGATGAAGCTGGTAAAGCTGCAAACAGAGCTCAGTTTTACTTCTTCACACGTTTTGGTGTACGGTACATAAGGGAACTTGAACTCGTTCATTTCCTTGTTCCAGTGAAAGACACCACTTTTAGCACTTCACACTTTTAATGTGAACTGATTTCTTGACCATGCAAATGCAGCCTTCTTAGGAAGTCTCTCTCTTTATCTGTATTTCCTCTTCTAGATATATGTAATTTTTATAAGACTCCACTAGCCAAATGGTGACTCACCTGTTTGACAGCATCCAGCAGCCTCTCCAGGAGGTGTTGTCTCTTGGTATCACTCTGCTGAGTGCCTGAAGAAGAGACAACAAACAAAGGACACAACGCAGACGCAGTATGATGAGAGGAAAATGATTGTACGTGGGCTAATGCGGTCAGCATGAAAAAAAAAAGTTTCATTTAAACTGCGACAGCCATCAGTTGGTTTCAGTTTCAGTTTGTTTCTGATGGAAAAATCCCTTTTTCACCACAGGTGAAAGAAATCATTTTCGCTAATTCTACAGCATTTAGAGTTGTGTTTATCTCCATGCAACATCTTTGTTTAATACACAAGTGCATCAATAAAGTTTGGCTGCAATTCCTGCAATATTGCAATTTTTTTTTCGACAACATTTCTATATTTCCCCTCAGTAACTTACAGTTAGAGCTGAATTGATCCATTGGTTTGCTGATCACGAGAAAAATAATCTACAGTTCTTTTATTTCTATGAAAACATTTCTCAGATTCACATCTATGCTGTTTCATATTGCTGTTAATATTAACAAGGGGTTTTCCAGTTCTTACACAGGCCTCTACCGTCTGCTGGCCCACTGGTACAGCTCTGGGTTAAGTAGCTTGCTCAAAGGCACCTCAGCAGTCACAGAGCAATGAAAGGTGGAGCAGTCACTTTCCTCTAACCTGCATTTTTACATGGGATTCATGGCAGACTGTCACCACCCCACCTCTATAACCTCAAGACTTCTTACAGCCTTAAGAGGTGGACTTCTAATGTGTACTTGCCACTTCAGAATGAAACTATCAAGTGTTTTGCAGGCGACCACAGACCTGGACAGTTAAGTGGTTCAGTGGTGGTGCAGTTAGTCATGCATTAGACAGACTTCCATAAAAAGCCTCTATAGATGTTAACAGTTTAAAGCTTCAGAAAGTGCATTTGAATTATGTTGAAAGGCTTTTGTTTTCTCTGGAGCACAAGCTGAGCATCAATCTATTCATTCACCAAAGTTTAAAACCCCAGAAATGCAATTTGCAGGATGTTAACTCCGGGGAACTAGTGTCCTATTTGCTTTGAACGCGTCAGCAGAAATCCCCCCAACTACCAGTCTGAACACAAAAGCCATTAACAAGTGACTGGATCTCCTCTTGCATGCATGATTTCACAGTTTATGCTTTTATGGCTGAAACCAAAAGCAAGGACACAACACAACTCACCGTTCATTCTGACAGCCAAACCGTGGTGGCAGTGACACCCGAGCTAAACAGTTCGACGCCGATGTGATTCATCCCTCTCTGCGGCTTTGACTCACAAAGAGCTCGGGCTAACCATGCGCCGGGCCCATGCCGCCTCTGTGGCCGAGCTGGACCCACCCAACCGCGGCGTGAGGACTGAAGCTCACTCGGTGAACAGAGAGGCCTGACGGGAAGCCGCCGGGGCTGAGAGTCTAGCACTCTCTGACATGCGAGAGTTGTACAAAGCCGAGGAAGCAGATAAACCGTACAAAGCAGACACCGGACTGTCAATTCAGAGCCATGAAACCACCTGACTGAAGAGTGATGAACAGCTCGGGAGAGAGACCAAGTGTTTTCAGTTTCAGAGCCTGTGACACTGCGAAAAAGGGGAAACGGAGTAGATACCGACTGAGCCGTGTCAAAGTCACATGACCAAACATACAGCTGTCATATGACACGAGAGCCCTACTGGGAATTGTAGTCTTTTGTTAGAGTATCATGGAACTACAAGAGTGCCACTTTCATGCAGAGAGATGGATGTGTGGGAGGATAAAAAAGCGCATTTAGCTCTTAAATGTTGGTTTATTTCTTGAAATCTGTGCTCAGCGAAACAACAACACGGACACACCTTAACCAGTTTTTTTGAAAAGGGAAAAATATATAACTTTTCTGAAAATAAAATTGGGGTTTTGATTAGGTCTACACGACACTGTGACTGTGTTTGGGATATTACACAGGATTATAGAAATTTTAAATGTTTAGAACAGTTGAAGACAAGCTGACCAGGTGTGCGGTGGTATGTGTGTCCTGCGGCTAAGGTTGGGGTTTGAAACCATTTTGTGAAATCTGGATGTAGTTTTACATCTTTTACTGAATCCATTTGTCTTGAAAGTTAAAAGTAACTCAAGATTAAAGATTTTATTGAGATCTTTTGTTGTTTGGAAGGACAGAGACATACAGCGGTGTATTGCTGCAATCATGACCAAAATGTATCAAAAATATTACTAAATATTTTGTCATTACATATAGAAACCTTTCTCATTTTTAGAAGATCATTTTCACAGTATAGCAAAACATTTTTCACATTATTATGACAAACTGAACTTTACCATAGATCATAGACACCCAGAGTCCAAGGTGACAAATATCTAATTTATGTCATCCGGTTTTGGTGATTTAATTGATGGCAGATTTCTTTGGGAAATGGATGGAAGTGCTGCTACTGATCTGCTCTCAAAGATCTCCAGAGGTCTGCTATTACAGTATGTGACCAGCAGATGGCAGCATCACAATATAGAGGGGACACACTTTTCAAGAAAGAAAAACAGGTTCAGAGTGAATATTAGTGAACATATTACTGTAATGCTTCCTCGTGTTGTGTCTGTCCAACAGAGATCAAACATTTAAAATACAGTGAGTGGGTTATAACAGTCGGTTATGGCCAGGAAGTTTACTCGCAGACATCTTCCAGCGTTTACTCCCTCAGTGCAGATCGGTAACGCAACAAAATCGTGCCCACCAACAATCAAAACACAATCCCAAAGTGACTGACATGCCTTTTAGGGACAAACTCTAGACAAAATGTATTGATGATTTCTGACAATGCTGAAAGAAGCAGCAGCAATAAAACAGACAAGTATTTCCAAACCCCGATCAGCTGTCAAACACAGTTTTCAAAATACCAACAGGGCATATAATAGCCTCCCATCTCTTTTTTTTTTTTTTTTTTTTGTGGTTCTCATCAGCTGATTTACAATCTTCTTTGTAGCCGAGTCTCCTCTCTGTCTCCACCAGCCACCTCTTGTTGTTTGTAATGCCATATGTTTTGCACATTGTTTATATATCTATACAGAAGTAATGCATATTTTTATACATGTGTAACATCCATGGGCTCTCCATTTTGTAAATACTCAAAAAGATGTATATACATAAGTACTGTATACCTTTATGTGTCAATAAAATTTAGTGTACTGTGAATGCCTCTGCAGAAGTAAAAAAAAAAAAAACATATATCATTATATATACATTATATATTACAAACTAAATAATATTGCCTTCAAAAGAACTGGTGCATGAACAGAAACAGTGGAAAGAAGGGAGCCACTACATTTGAATTGTGTTGTGTTTTGTCACTGTATGAAAACAGTTCTTTGTTAGACTCATTGGGTTATATGCCTGTGTTTGCATATGTTCAGAGATAGAGTTCCATTTTCCTGTCAGATTGGATATTCACAACTATATTTTCCTAATACCATGGAAACTGGTCACAAAGGCCACTAGATTGCTGATAAGCCATTAAGCTGTCTCTTCCCAGCAGCAGCATCAGTCTCTGACACTAGTGACATCAGTCATAGACACATGTCAGCACTGTTTCTAAAGACTATGTTTGCATGTGCAAAAAAAGTCCTTGATGAAAAGCAAAATGTGAAAATGCTTGTGGAGTTTCCTTCATGGAGTCCCCTGGGAAAACCTCCACGTCAGAATGGTCGATAGGTGTGTATGTGTGCCTGACACAGGGAGCACTTGTGGTGGACATTCCTGAAGCGGTCCATGAAGAAAGGGATCAGACAGCAGCCTGCGACACACCTGTTAGGAGGAGAACAAAGATGCGATACGTGACGTTCGAGGTCAAATGTCAATCTTTGAAGAGAAGATCATCGCCACAAGAATTTTTCACAAAATGACAAAATGACCACTTTTAATTCAGCAGTCTAGCAAAGTAAATATTTCTTCAGTCAGTCAGGTCGAAGAAGATGTACCCCATCACAGAGCACAAGCAACACATCTGCCACATTGCCTCGCTCATCGTGCTGTAGGTTTCTGTGAAGACGACCTGTTCACAGGACGGACACTGAGTGATGGCCGACATCCGATCCAGTTTGTCCACTTGTCCATGAGAGAGACAGAGGACAATGTTACAGGCCTAATAGAGAGTAGGATATATTTAAATGCCTGGTGTCCATGTTATATGTGTGTTCTGTGTGAGTGAGCTGGTGTAGCTCACCTGGAACGACCGGGCCTGTTGGTGTTCCTGCCCCCTGCTGTAGTGTGATGTCCTCCTGTTTTAGCTGAGGAGGCGGCAGCGTGTAGATCCCCCCACGGGGCGTCTTAGTTTTGTAAAAAGTGGGACGTGCATCATTTTGACCTGATTTAAAACATGAGCAGTTCAAACATCTTCCTCAGAGTGACAGTACAGATGCAATGAGCAATATCTTTATGTAAAATAACATGAGTGTTTTTAACATGAAGCTAGGTTGGCAAAAAAGAGGACTATCCAGCCACTGAGTGCCAGAGCTAATGACATATGAAGTTGCATAATTTTGCCTATAAAATACAAGTAGTATTCATGTATATTATCCAGTAATACAAAAAGAGAACTTTAAACTCAAATATTAAGTGAAAAAGAAAGAAGCCTGGAGAGGAAGTGTACCTTCCTGTGTGTGGTTGGAGCTCTTTCCCTGTTTCGCCAACTCCTTCTTTTTAACAAGCAGCTCCTCCAGCTCCTTCTGGATGGCCTCCAGCTCACACACTTCATCACTGTTCTCACAGGTCACTGGAGACACCACACAGGGAGAGGAAGTTTGCAAAGTTACAAAGCTACTTTACCTGTGAACCATTTTCAGTTACTCCACTAGTAGTCAGAAATATGAGGAAATACATCAGTAAGTAATAGTTATAGTCACATTTTTTATTTAATTTTTGAATGAGCTGGGAATATATACTTCAGTTGAGGCCTTGGTAATAGTAGGAGGTTTATGATTTTGTCTAAGAAGGAACGGCACATCCAATCCAAGGATGTATATACAGTATATCCTTTTTTCAGAGGACATTTGGTAGCTGCAAAATCCAGACTCTAATAGAGATACATGGAGCAGGCAGTGGGCAACAAGCCAGTCGTATTGATCCTTTTCTTAACTCCTCTCTTGTTCCATTGGTATTAAAATGTATTACTGGTGACCGCCTAGGATATGATCACGCTACTGTAACAATTCAAGTCATCACAGTTGAACATCCTTGGCGGTGTGGCTACTGGAAATTCAAACAATCTATTTTTTTTCTATTGTATAGAAAATCAAAACTGGCTTCGAAACATTTATTTATTAACATTCATTTTAAACTTACACCTTTAAACATCAAGTTGGGGGGATCTGGATAAAAACTGTCACCAGATGAGAAATAGAAGAAATACAACTGTTCTGAAAAATGTTTCTATTTAAAGCTCAATCAATAATTAATCTGCACCTGAGTTTGTGTGGGTTTTTTTTTCCTCAATAAAATACTTAGCTCAGTTCCATTGGAAAAAATTATTCTACAAACCATAACAAAGTGTTCTAGTGAAGAGAGGGATTATATAAAACTCTAAATACACTATCTTTCTATCTTTTATATGCATATGTCAGTCTCTAAATGTACTGCTGTTTAAAAAAGTTTTTTTTAACCAACTGGATAGGACAGGTGTTAGCTTAATATTTTTCTTTACACTGTATTTTGATAGCTGCAATAACAGTCTGTCGCCAGTGATTAACAATAAATGTGAGTTTCTTTTCATCTCAACATTTTTCACCTGAGACTCTATAATAAGTTTTACCAAACTAATGACTAAGAATTATTCAAATGCTATTTTTATTTTATTTATTTATTTATTTATTTATTGTGATAGTTAAATCACTCCTCATTGCTCATATACATTTACTGAGTCACAGCTCACAGGCTCGTTTACTAAACTAATGTGTTATTTTTTTAATCATCAAAATTAAGGGGCTGACTCACTTTCCTCTGTGGTCCCGTCACCATCACTCCCTTCCTTATTCCTGAAGTGCTGCAGAACCAACCGCCTGTTGCAAAGCTGTTGTATGCGCAACTGGACGAGCACCAGAGGCGGGTGGCTGCTGTTTGGCTTTGGTGTCTCCCTGCTGGATTCAGGCTCAGTTTCAGACTCATCCTGCTGCTCCTGTTGTGGCTCTGAACTGGCGCCTGGAGTCAACGTGACGGTTGGTGTCCGAATGAAGGACTGAAGGCACACCTGGTCATGGCCTGGAATCTCCATCCTGGTTCAGAGACTTCAATCAAAGTGTTTTTGAAGCAGTTTTAAACAAAGTGCTGAATCCTAAAAGCTCAAAACCAGAAACTTGAAATTCTTGAACAAGTTTATAAAAGTCTGTCTTCTCTCAAAATAATCCTTAAAAACAAATCCAAAGCATTGTGAAAAAGACTCCTATGAATGGTATGTTTTCATCATCTGCTCAATACGGGCTCCTGACTCTGACTGTAGCTTCAACAGAGGCATCAGTGGCTGAAAGTTCATTTTAAGTAATGTAAACACTGGGCACAAACAAATAAGTGGCCGTAAAACCGTAAAACATGCAAATGTTGCCAGCATATGCCCAAATGTTGGGCATATGCAGGACAATGGACAGTGGCTGACATTACAGGAAGACTGTGGTCATACAGAGGTGTTGACAGCAGTTTACAGGCACCAGTCGCGCACCGATGAGGATCACACAACAAATCCTTGTGGGTTTATCACACTGAGCAAATTCTTTCACATTACGTGTAGTCATTTGATCCATTGATAAAATAAAATTGGTCACTGGTGTAGCTTTAAATTTTCAGCAGCTTTAAAAATTCTGTGCAGCACAAATATAGGGTTACACCAGTACCAGTGCAGGTTATGTACAAAACTCTATTACGATAACAGTCATGAAAATTTCATAGAGTTATTTGAGTTCATATTTTAAGACAAAAGCAGGACTACTGGCACACCACATCATACATCACATGAAATCACAGTGTACGCATTAATGCATCTGGTAACATGTCTCATCCTGCCGGTGACCTTTAGCTGTGATGGACAATTGAGCATTTCATTTTAGCCACAAGAAACCCTTGAAAAGGGTTTAGATACAAATTGCGCTGACAAAGCTGAGTTCAAAGGTCACGGCCTGAACACACGCTGTTTTGTGCTGGTTAACACTTATGTCTCAGTCGATTATTGTTCTAAAAATAACACAAACCTTGTGGTGTATGGTCGCACACAGTGTACCGGCTTGTTCAACTGTGAAATGCGGCAGTTGGCCCCATATGACAGTAGCAAGCCACCGTAGCATCAATAAAGCCTGGAGCCAGTTTATAACATCAGCAGAGCAGATGATGTCTGACCTATATTCCTCGCACAAAATCACTCCATTCGTATACAACATAAAGGCCCACAGACGGTAATTTCATGTGCATACAGATAAAGAGTGTATTTCATAAGCCTTATCTGAGACCTTGTTTTAATTTCCTATGTGACTTTATATACAACATTACAGCATGATAAGGTGTCGTCACCAACCTGTTTCTGTTTCTTGGGGTTTCCATGGCACTGTGGAAGTTGTATCTGGGCCAGAGTGCTCAGCCTCAGAAAACACAGATGTAATACAGACAAGTAAATAAGAAATTCGGTTTATACTTTTTTCTTTATTAAAAAAACTTTATTATCAGTGTTTTCAGTGCTAAAAAAAAAAAAAGAACAAAACCTTGAAATTATAGAGTTGAGCGTTGATCTAGCGGCTGACCACTAGATGTCAGGATGGTACATTAAAGGAGCAGGTCTAAAGAGGATTTCATCCTCAGTTTACAGGGCTGACGTCACCGGTCCTGCAGTGGCAGACCCCCATCCAGCTCTCCTTTCTTTCATCCCTCAGTGCATGTACCAACCTGAAATATTAAGGAGTCTTATGCAAGCTTCGTATTTTTCTTTCTTTCTTTCTTTCTCTCCATCAAGTTTTATTCACCCCCTACACGCACATACACTACATCCACTTTTTACACACACACATGTATGTTTACTGACAGACCTAATTTCTCAGCTGCTTGTTTGACAGCACGTGTGTGTGTGTGAGAGAGAGAGAAGCATGCAGATCAAATAACAGCAAAGTATGTGTGTGCACCACCTGTCAGGGTATTAGTCACCCAGGAAAGGATACACACAGTCATTGATGGTTAATGAGCTTCATTATTCAGCAACAAAAAGTTCTCACGTGTCGTTGGACAATAGCGTTACTGTAACAGTGCAAATGTTAAAACACTGAGACCGCTGTTATCCTCTTGACCCCAAACAATTCAAAATAAGTGTTTGAAGTAATGTTTACTGGGTTTTTGGAGGTCAAAGCAGGACTTGTCCCCACCATCCCCACCCCATATCCCATTGGTTTTTAAATTAACCTCATAGACCAGGACCTAACACTGTTAGTAACAGTACAGTGGGACACACTGAAACACTTCACACAGCTTTGGAACAGCCCTGAATAATTTCCAATCTCAGCAGTGTGTTGAGGTGGCCGATCAAACCACTTAATCTTTTACAGTGACAGTACCGTGATACCTCACTGCTGTGATATAGGCCAGTCTGTGTTTACCAGCTGTTGCTGTATAGTAGAAGAGACAGATGATGTTAACACGCTTTGCTGTCCATTGTGTCCATTAGGCAGCATGTTGTACTGGGTCGCTCTCCCTCCCAGCGGACGTCTCAGTGATGATGACATATAGTTGCTCAGAGGGTTGCGTCATGCCAGGATTAGAGTGTGTTTGTGTGTGTGTGGGTGTGGATGTGTTCATGTATTTCTTATACTTATGAGGACTAAACTAAAACCCATGTGAGTCAGGGACATCTTTTAAAACACGATTTAAGACATACTTTTACTTTAATAACAGCTGTCTAATCTTTATCTTTTTTATCTTATCTAATCTTTTTACTATTTCCTTGTTGCGTTGCTTAATTTTTATAGCTGTATTTGTGTTTTAAATATATAACACACTGTATATTGATTTAGGGTTGTGTTTAGGCTCAAGATTAGCATCAGGTACAGATAAGGGTGCCAGGAATGAATGTCATCATTGAGGATACTCACGAGTGTGGTATGACAGTGTGGGTGAGTGAGGGAGTGGATGTTGCTGTTCTCTTGACTGAACAACACCATTGTTAGAACCACTTCCTCTACAGCAGTTTGCAGCTGGACTCTCACACTGAGTAATAGGGGGAGAATTTGAATGTGTGTACACACACACACACACACACACACATACAAACACGCAGACAAGTTCACAGCAGCCGGTTTTTGTCACTGTGTCAAACATGTTGGCTAAAATTATGTCATAACAAACAGTTTTCCATCTCTTTTTTTTTGGCCAGACAGGCGAGATCACTGTGCCACTCAGTCAAGGATGAGAGGGGACATGTGTTTAATGTGTTTGCGTAAGGGGACAGTGAGTCAGTGAGAGAGGAGAGAAACATAAAAAGAGGGGAGAGGAGGTGAAAGGAGGGAGGAGCAGACAGAGAAAGCGGGACAGGAGAGAGGCTGTCAGGCATGCTGCCAGCATGCAGGTCTTATATGAAAAACGATGTCTGCAGCTGCAGCAACAGGCAAACGAGGACGGTTCCAGTTCTGCATTAGAGACACCACATCACACTCCCCGCAGACACCTCTCTGCACACGAGTTATGTTCGCACACATATCGCCGCCGTAAATCATCTGTTGCAACAAGAGGGTTATGTAATAGAGCTTCCCTTAAAATCTCCAAACAGCATCGTTCAGCAGTAAAAATTCAGAGATTAAACCCGCACGGCTCCTCATTGTTATGCCTCGAACAACAAAGATAAATCACAGTGACAAATCACAAGAGTTTCCTTGTGTGTTACCACAGCGTGCCTCCCCTCAGGGCGCAGGCTCATTTTTCTCAGGTGGATTGACTTGTCAACACATCTGCGGCCACTGCTGTTCACATGCGTGATCACCTGCAGAGACTGTTAAACAAGATGCAGGCAGTATTTTAACATGTGCGGGTCACTGACATGTTCATTTTGAGATGTACAGTGAACTTGGAGACACAAGACTGTGGCTGAGAGGACGGAGAAGACTCTGTCACTGGGTTACAAAGTCTCTCGGTGGCATAAAACAGCAGGAGGATTCTGTTGTGTGTTAATCTTAAGGCTGGCATTATTATATATTTTTAGCCATGCTAGCAGCAAGGCTCTAGAGATGACAGTCTGACTCTCTGCCACTTTAGTGCAGACTGAAATATCTCAACCACTATTTGGAGGGCTGACATTACATGTAGTTCATAGGTTCATGGTTTCCAGAGGATAAGTCCTGCTGACAGTGGTGATCCTCTGGGTTTTCCTTTAGTGGCACAATAAAGTTGACATTTATGGTTTTGAGTGAAATGTCTCAACAGCTATTGGATGGATTTTACAATGAAATTTGCTACAAGCATTCGTGTGAAGATGTAGCCTAAATATTTTTCTTTCTTTTTTTTTTTTTAGACAACTCTGGAAGACACCCATATGATTTTGCTCACTCAGATAGATGTAGCCTTATAATAGCTTTGGCCTGTGAGTATTGTTTTGAGGTCAACTTAAAAATAAAAAGTGAACCCATCCTTTAAACATCAGGGTCAGTAACTGCAAACTCATTCTGTGCATCCAAACTTTGTTCAGACCTGTAGAACTTTCTTTGAATTTCTAGTGGATCGCTCAAATTTTCCAAAGACGCAATTATATCAGGCTGAATTGGGAGGAAATTGTGCGTAAAATGATGCAAGCGGGATCTAAAAACTTTCCATTGGATGGAATGATGCAGCCACAAACATCAGAGTTTTATGTCTGAATATTTCACACAGTGTAAACATATAAACATAGGCGTTCAAACAAGCTTTGTCTTGGCTTGATGGCTAAAAGGCACGAAATGCTTACAGTGCATGTTTGAATAAATGCGGAAAAAAGTGGAACTTAATGTGATTAAAAAGAAAACACTGATGTGAAAATATTAGTTTCTTCTCACAAGTTGTCTTTCAGTGTACTGCATACTGGCATTTTTTAAAAGTCATGGCTATTATTAAAATAGAGTATTTTAATACTCATTCTATTGCTAATTCACACATTGTGATATGTTTGTACATGTAAGTGCTGCATGTGTGCATACACCTCATGTGTGCTACATTCCTCTTTGATGTACGCTGTCGTCGCCTGCTTGCTGCAGTGGCCCACAGGGATCATTAATGTTTCATCTAATCTAATCGAACCCCTGCTGTCACCACTGAGCTGCCTCGCAGTCAAGACAACAGAGCCGAGCGGCAGAGTTGGACTGCAACGGAAAAACAAGGTTTGATCTGATGTAGAGCAGCTCACACTGGGTTATAGAAATTAAACTGAGTGCAAGGGAGGAGCGTGAAATGATTCTGTTGTGTCACTTTATCAAGCAGAAGAACAGCTGATGATTAACCGCGAGGCTTTTACTGTGCGTAAATACAGAGTGGCACAGAGACTGCTGCCACAAAGCAGGGCTATAGCATAAAGGGTTAACAGACACAGTCACTGTCACTACTGTGTGTCGCTGTGATGCCCTGCAGTGTAACAACCTGCTAATTCACCTGTAAAATGTGTTTTATAGCTTGGTTTTTTTTCTCCTCTGTGTCTTTAGAAAATCTCTTCCTCCACATTCCTGTCTCTTTGTCTGTCTGTGAAGGAGTGAAAGAGACAGACAGAAAGAGTGAGAGTGAGAATGAGAGAGAGAGAGAGAGAGAGAGAGAGAGAGAGAGAGAGAGAGAGAGAGAGAGAGTGAGAGTGAAAAAGCTCATGTGCATGGAGGAGGAGGGTGTTATCGAGAAGAAAATACAGACGGAAGTGAAAAAGAAAGAAAGGAACAGAAAGAAAGATGTTGATCCATGATGTTGTTATGAAGCTCATCTGACCTGTCTGTCCACTCAC
This sequence comes from Toxotes jaculatrix, assembly GCF_017976425.1. Taxonomy (NCBI): domain Eukaryota; kingdom Metazoa; phylum Chordata; class Actinopteri; family Toxotidae; genus Toxotes; species Toxotes jaculatrix. The sequence goes on from NC_054414.1 coordinate 7,267,700, forward strand.
ACATCACTTCACAGACTCTGTGAAGTTACATTGGCATACACACGATGTCCACGCTCTCTCTCTCGCACACACTCACATACACACACAGTGACCATACATCATGTTGCTTCTTTCCGCCAAATGCCACCACAGACCATGGGAACAGAAACAACACGTCTGTCTCTGTCACTTCCCCTGGTGGTCAGTGGTCTCTTTATAATCACACACACAAACACTTTTGCACACAAACACACACAACTTCCTCTGCTTCCAGTCTAAGTGTAATGTATTGTCTCAGTACTGTGTGTGTGTGTGTGGCTGCTAGGCCCGGTGCTATGTGTCCAGCCAGGCAGCTCTGATACAACAGTGAGAGCTGAGATAAAGCCGGCTTTGTGTCCAACTCAGGATCTCAGCCGCAGCGTGGCTGAAATGGCACACAGCCATTGTCACAGGTTTACTGTGGTCACACACACACACACACAGAGCTGGTAACACCGGCACTGCACATTATAATATTATGACCATTATAATAAAGGTGTTATTGTGACACTGTCTAACATCAGTGAATCACTGTAAACAAACAAGCCCATCTATCCAGACTGACTGGATTGTTTTCCACTGTGTGTCACTGGGGTGGGTTTAACTGGATCCTAAAATTTTAGCATCATTTTTAAAAATGCTAAAACAAAAAAAAAAATTGTTATGTTAGCACCAAAGCAATGGCAACATATCTCGTGTCCTAGCCACAGAAGCGCCATGATGGAAGCTGTAGTTGCTGCTGAATGCTAACACAGTGACACGGTCTTTTATCTTAGCTAAAACAATAAGGGGTTCAATTTTTCCAGACAGTAGATCAATAGATAGAGATTAATACAAGGAGGCAAAGGGGGCTCATGGGAGATGCCGCAAATCTGGACTATGTACACACCAGAAAAATCAGTGATGTATAATCATCCATCTGAAATTCAAGCCAAAATAAAACAGGACAAAAGTACCTTATTTGGTCATTGGAGTCTGACAGAGGGGGAATCACCACGAACAAACATGGCTGGTGCCATGATGTATTAATTTAGACATCACATTTTACATTTTTAATGGCCCAGTTGAGGACATTTCCAATTTTTTCCGAAGGGAACAAACACAATTCCAGGAACACAGAACATACAGATTGAGACAAGCTGAGTGACTGATGTGGCATCATTAAAATTCACAGCTGCTCATTTTCCGAGTGATTTCTACCAGCTTTGAAATCTGGCTGGTGTTGACCGGACATGATGAATCATTCTCTCATTGAATCTTGGGCGACGCTCCAACACCAACCATTTTCGACTGGCGAGTGGAAGATCTGGGTTTTGTTTTCTCTTTGATCTCAATATTCATTTGTTGTTTTATTGTTACTTTTTTTAAAAGGACAAAATCCTCTTTCAAAAATCTGCTGATGAATTTGAGCTTTTTTTTTTACCAGCTTGCAGTTCATCCGTTGCAGAGCCGGAGCCTCCACCTGTAGAAGAGAACGGGGGGGGGGGGGGGGGGGGGGGGGTGCCAGGTTACAAACGCACCCAAAGTCAGTGTGTCCGTTCTGTCCCCCTGCCCACCTCCACACAGAGCGCAGTGTCCTCTATCCCCTTCCTGCCTGCACAGCCACCCTGTCCCTTTCTACAGAGATGGACTTGAACACTGTACCTGCTAATATAATGCCTACAAGCACTGTGTTCCTAATACCTACTTGAAAACTGAGTTTTTTAATCTGCGAGCATCCATTTCGACTGGCGTAGGCCCTAATGGCTTTTACAAACAAAACAGAAGGGGGGCGCTGTTCTTCCCGTACAAACACATTTACGCTTCACCTCACTGAGCTGGCTTCTTTTTCCCTGCTCTTGGCTGAACATTTCTTAACACTTCTTTTCATCCATCTGTCTTTCTAAAAAAGCTGAAACACGACACTGGGATTTTTCTGTGGGTATCTAGCGGAGCATATCTGTGTAATCTCCTCAAGTGCAGTCTTTTTTTTTTTTTTTTTTTTTTACAGAAAATGCAGTTAACATATAAAAATTAAGGTCAAGCTGTAAACGTTTAAGTGCTCTGCAGTAGTTAACCAACATAGTTGTGTTTACACATTGAAGTGAGACAGGTGTACCGATGGTGTGCCATCTGTGACGCTGTGCTGTGTCCACACCATGCAGTGACCCAGAAAACAATGTCCTGGTTTTGTGTGAAGGGTAGATAAACTGGACAGAGCTGTCTCCCCCTGCTATGCTAACAAGAGCCAATTTGCATATACAGTATGTTTTGGATGAATGCGACACTTTTCCATAGACAGAGAGAGAGACAGAAAATGCAAGCGTTTGCTTTTGCTGCTCTGAACATGTAGTTACTATTCTGGTAGCTCTTTCCAAGAAGTGTTGATGTCAGAATATGACGTGATTTATGTTTTGTTTACATCAGCAGTACAATGGCTGTTTTCTGGAGAAACTCTGAGCTAAATTTATCACCAAACTAAAAACAGGACTGTCTGTAAATGATTTTAAAAAGGCCAACGATCACAGCATTGTCTGAATATGTAACGCAGTGTCGTTATTAAACTTATTGCCTCATCGTTATTAAACAATGGTGGCCTCAAGCCCTCATTTGCTGCCTTCTCATACTGGGTATTTCCGTGTTGCTCTTGGACAAACCTGCTGTGTTTATTGCTATTCTGGTTCCCACATGCTCAGATGCACCGCAGTGCTCGATGCCAAGTTGTCGGCATTCACCCGAGGCTCTCTGAAACACTCACAGCAGCTCAAACGCTGCCAAAGTGGCACAAACGGCAATCAGCAGAGGGAATCTCTCTCCTATTTCCTGCAGAGAAGGAAGCAGTCAAGAGGTGAGCTGAGGACATAGAGAACTCTGTGACCCTCCTTTACCACCACCACCACCACCACCACCACAACACCACTGGCATGTGTGTGTGTGTGTGTGTGTGTGTTGGTGTGCACGTGGTGGGAGTTTATCTATGGCGATTGCATGCGTGCAGGCAGCTGGTGTTTGTTTGTGTTTACATCTAAAGAGCTGTGGATTCAGAGAGGCGAAGACAGCGATGGCCGCAGAGCTGAACTCCCTCTTTCAAAAGCTTTTCTCCCTCTTCTCCTCCATTTTGGCTTTCATCTCCAGCCCTTCCATCTTCAGCTAGCGGAGCATCAGACAGATTGCTTAGTTCTAAGACACAAAGAGCGAGAGAGAGAGACAGAGGGAGAGAGACACAGAAAAAGACGGAGAGGTTTGTAGAACATGATTTTGTTGTCTGGCTGGGTGACTGTTAAATCCGCCTGGCTGAGGGGCAGCCAAGCGTGAGATTATGATGCATCCATCTTCCTAGTGTCATTATTTAACACAGTGCTCTGGTGTCTATAGTTCCCACACACACACACACACACAACTAAATAACAATTTACAGTATGTAGGCCCCTTCCTTTGAAAAACGTCATATTCAATCTGTTCAAACTGCAGTGCCAATGCTCACACACTCCAGTAAACCATGCCAATTAGGTTGACATACAATATTTATTTAGGTTCACAAAAATGATAAGTTAATTATCAGGTAGTCCACAAATATTGTGGGAATGGTCTCATACAGTCATACAAGGGGGGAAACATACATGAGAAACCATTTAGGAACAGGCCCACCCGGAAACGCTCTGATTTAACCAAATAAAGTATGAAGCATGGAGAAAGGATGAACTCAAACATTAGTTTAGTCTAAACAATGAAAAGGACGTTGGTTACTTATTCATTATTATATCCATAATTTGTTTTTCCCCCAAACCATCTTTTTAAAAAAAGACCCTCAGCTATTCAAAATATCTCTTCTAACTCTCTCTTCTTTTATCGAATGTAAAAATAATCCAAACAGGACAAACTAAAAAAAAAAAAAGAAGGGGCGGGGGGGCAGACCCTGCTTTTAAAATATTGCCATATATCAGGGTCATCCCTGAACAGTCCCTCAGCAGTATCAATGGACCAGGGGACTGGTCAAAACTGGAGACCTACATGTTGTAAAAAACCCTCTGTAGTCCAGTATCTGAGGGTGTATATACTATATATGCTGTATATCTGAAAGTAGTCTGTAGTGTTCCCAAATTGCCTGTGGTGGGCTTCCCCAAGCTGCCCCACATCCATTTTCATCTCTTTTGTTTCTCATATCTAACAAGACACTTTGCACCACTGCGTTTCTTTTAGCTTCGGGAATAACACCCACCACCCCACCCCTCAGCTTTAACTCCACCCCCTCTCATAAACATGTCTCGACCTCATGTATGTTTGCTACAAAAGATGTTACACGTTATGAACACATCATGCAAAGTGGCAATTCTGTTTACAAAGATGGAGTAGTCGTGTTTTTTTGTTTTTTTTTTCATTTTTCATTTTTCTGTCTTTTAAATCTGGAGCCATATTAGCTGCGTTTGATTCACTCTTTCCAGGAAAACAAAAATAAAAATCAACCTGAAGTCCCACCCAAGTTCAAAGCCACCTCCCTTAACCTGTCAACAAAAACAGAACAATTAGCATTATAAACGATATTACATTAAACCACGATTTCTCTTTTTTCTCGTAATAACCCAAATCTCCAGAGAAAAAGTATACAGTGGACAGCTGTAGTCTGAGTCCAGGTTTAAAACTGTGTCAGGAAAAAGTTGTTGCAGCGAGGATCATTTAGCATAAACCAGAGCGGCTGCTGCCTTTTAAGAAAAAACCTTTAAAAACATGTCCTGTGTCGGCGGCGGCAATGGTTGTTTTAAGAAGAATCCCTGATTGGCTGAAAGAAGTCAGGTGACCACCAGGTGAGGTAAGAAAAGTCCCACCTTTGACGATGGGGATGACAGTATGGAGGTGTTTCCACTAAACGCTAGTGTGTGTGAGTGCGTGTGTGTGTGTGTGTGTGTAAGAATATATATTTATATATGTGTGTGTGTGTGTGTATACATTTTTGATTACAAACCTGACCACCCGCTCACATGCGTACACACTCACACTCAAGTGCGTGATGATTTTTGAGTCAATCTAAAACACTGCATCGCAAGTTCCTCTCTCTCCTCATGCAGCACAGACAGTTGCAGAAACACAGAAACACCAGTGATAAAAAAAACACTGGCTGAAAAGATGAAAAAACAAAAGAAAAAAAAAACTAAACAAAAAACAGAAAATTAAGTTTGCTGCCTTGAATGTCCTTGAACATCACATAGAATCCTTGGGCGTGACAATTTTTTTTAAAATTTCTGTTTTTTTTTTTTTTTTTTTTAGTTCAATAATATTTCTCTTATCTATGCATTTACTTAGGAAAAAACTAACAAAGATTTCAGTTGCTCTCTTATTACTATGTGTGTGCGTATCTTTTTTTTTTATATTTTTGTATTGACATTTGCATTGGTTTTCTCCTCTTCTTAAATTGTCCACGTTGAGTTTTTCTTGGTTTGCGTAGTTTCCATCTCTTTCCATATCCATCCGTCTTTTGGGAAAAAAAGACCAATACCCATTTTTTTTTTTTACCCATTATCACCTCCCACCCTTCCCACCCTCCCCCACTTTCATATCCCGTTTTCTTCCCTCCCCAGGGTGCAAGGAGGGGTGGGGTTTTTTTTCAGTCCCGTGCGGCCATTCATCTCTCAGCCTCCATCGCTACACTAGCCTTCTGCTCAGCGCCTGCGTGCGGGTTTACCCCTGTGGGCCAGGCGGGGCAGGGCTGCGTGGGGGGCTGCCCCTGAGTCCAGAGTCCCTGTGGAGGTTGCGGCACATTAGGTACGTTTGGTGAGACGCCCCAGCCGCCGACCTGGGGGGGCGGGGGTGAGGTGGCCATGGAGGCGGCCATGGGGCTGCCGCCGCTGCTGCTGTTGAAGCTCTCGGACGCCTTCAGCCGCGAGAACATGGTCAACGCGTCCGGGAAGTTGGGGGGCGTCGCTGGTGTGTTGGCTGGGGTGCACATCTGGGAATGAGCGAGGAAAGAGAGGGAAAAGATGAATGCATATCCAAAGGAAAGGAAACACATCTCATGATTAGGTCCATTTATCATATATCTAATGATTAGGTTCAGACTTTAAAGGAGAAATCCACCCTATATGCTCTATTATATGCTGAAAAGATGTGTCAATTAACTGATTTGCCAATCACCCAGAAAAATTCATCAGCAACAATTTTTCTAATTGACTGCTTTTTTTAAGCAACTTTTTTTTCTGCAAAAATGCCAAAAAAAAACAAAAGAACAACAACAACCCTAGCTCCAGCCTCTGAAATGTAAATAGTGGAATTACTGCTTTTCTCTGTTTATAATCACTGTAAACTGAATATCTTTGGGGTTTGGACTGTTGGACTGTTGTTTGGACAAAACAACCAATATAAAGATGTGAGCCTGGGCTCTTTGCTTTTTTCCTCCTATTTTCTAACATCATAGATGAAAACACTGATCAATTCATTGAGACAATGATCATCAGATCAAACTATAGAGAAAATAATAGTTATTAGGAGAATAACTTGACAGACGACACATAATGAACTTCTTCTTTCAGCTGTGGCTTATGTGTCTGTGTGTAGGGTGACAGAGCCAAATGCAACTGTATTACTGAGTTTATGCAGTGGAAATTGGTCTCTCTTCCTCATGTAGAATATATTTTTTCTTTTTTTCTATACTTTTCTTGATTGCTGTGGTGCTGTCTACACTGGCCAGTTACCTTCATGTATAAAGAACACACGCCAGCAAACAACATTTTTCCAGAAATAACCTTCACAAAAAAACTGTCTTCAGCAGTGTTTAAAACGCCTTTAAAGGAGGCAGACTGTTTTGTATAACTGAAGGGAAATTTAGGGGAATCCCAGGCACTCTTTGCCTCCCCAGAGGGTCCTGATGATGACATTAAAGTCCTTTGTTTACATCCACTTCCTGTTTTAAGTACAATCTGATTTAGCAGACTGGATAAACTTGGACAGTCTGAGAATAACAGCAAATGTTGCTTTGTGGACACACACACACACACGTAAGAACACATATGGATACACACCGAGTCTCCTTGGACTTATTACATTCCCCTGTGCTCTGACCTGCTCCGACCCTCCTTTGTGCCAGCACTGTTATTGTTCTTCTGCCAGGAGTTCTTTTAGCGCCACACCCCGAGCACACATAATACACCCACATGCCAAAAACAACACAGGACCTACCACCTTGCAGCTAACAGGCCATGTGAACCAGCATGTTTGGCTGTTCAAATACAGTAAGCCTTCATCGTCGTCGATGTCGGTGTCCTCTCTAACACAGCTTCTCACCCACTGCTTCATGCCCCGCTTCCTCCTCTACGTCCCCGTCCATTTGTGACCAGGAAAACAACAACCTACTGTATTCCACAGGGAAGCAGAGGTGGAGCTACATTTAGCCAGGAGGCTTGCCATCTAAAAATAAGAGCCTGGGCTGAGAGGCTAACAGGGCAGGCACCTACATGGCCAAATAATCCTAAATCACCAGGCATAAGCAGTGGAAGAAAACAGCTTGGCAGCATCGAGGAATATGATTTTATGAGATCGAATTTACTTATGATTGAAGAAAAACTGACAGGATAGATTATGAGCTTGGATTGTTTGCGCCCACAAACCTCCAAGTGGTTACTTTATTAACCACTTGAACTGTGTTTATGCACATTTTCCCCCCAAGTGTCCTCAGTGTCCGAATGTTTTCTACAATGCAAGAATGCTCCGTGCTCAGACTTTCTACAGTTTCAGGCTGTGTGTTTTGGGGGAGAGGTGGGGGTGGGGGGGGGGGGGGGGGGGGGGGGGGGGGGTTTCTGGAACTGGGAGTCATCGGCTCCATGAATCAACTACTGGAAACAGCAGATGCAATCACACATAAACACTAGACAAAAAAATGTTAATGCTGAAAAGGAAAAAAAAAAGCTGGAGAACCACATTCCTCTTGCTGACAACCACATCTCAGGCTGACCTGTGGTATCTAATCTCCCCCTGGCTCCGTTACCCACGATGCTCAGACTGTGGCACGCAGTCTTAACGCACATGCGGCCTTCAGAAAAACAACAGAGCGACAGGAACACCACTCCTCCCCCGGGGATGTAATTGGACTACCTTGCCCCCTAAAAGTGCTGCGGCTTGCAGGTTGGCGCTGAGAATACACGGTCTGAGGCCATGCTGAGCCAAGCCAGGCCGGGCCAAGGGGTTCTCAGAGTGGCACGCTGTTATGAAAGGTGAGCGTGTCCACTGTGCACTCTGACAGGAAACGCTGTCTCATGTCTCTGAGGCTGTTTCCTGTGGTAAAGAGACACCCTGGAATGCTGCAGTGACCTCTATGATCCTTCGTGTTCTTGGCGGGCAGCAGTGGAGGTTACTGGTTGGATTTCCTAAACCTCGTGATCAGTTGTACTCAGGTAGAAAACAATAGACGAGGCCTCCTGCCTTTACTCCTTGTGTACTGCCGAGGAAAGGAAAATGAGCCAAAAATGCTGACACGTGACCTTTCAGACTGTCCGCTGAGACCTTTGCAAATGACTTACTCATCCATAAACACATACACAGATGAGCAGGTATAAATATACACCTGCAGTCAGCTAAAGGACATTTACATTCCACTTGTACAAATGTATTTTTTCACATTTAACAGCAGACCAAAACAAGCAAGATGGGAGAGGGAGGCAGACGATAAAACTTCAAACACCATGTGTGCGCCTCACAAATGCCCACCTCACACTCCTCCAACTCATAAAATAACACAACACACCTCTATGTGTGTGTCTGTCTGTCTGTCTGTGCAGGGGACCTTGGACGGAGTCAGAGACGCAGACGGTATCGACCCACGGGGAAGAGGATCTGGTCCAAAGACACAGCAGCTGTCTTCTCTGCCAGGCTGTCAGAGTTTGGATCTGACTCTTTGTCACTGATAAAAGCTTCAGCAGAGCCCAGAACTGTCAGCTTCACCATTGTTCCACTGGAACTCCCATACACATGCTCATACACACACACACACAAATTACACACAAATATGGGATAAATATTTCACCTGCCATTGTATATTTTATGTATTTATATATTTCATAAATGTGATCTCTACACAACAAGTTTAAGTGTTGTGTTTTAAGCCTACAGTATTAGAGCACATGACCTGCCGGTTGTCAGAGCGGTGAAAACAACACCTGAGGTAAAAACTCCACAGGATTTCCTACACACAGATTAAAACACCGCTCTGGTGCAGCACACTGAGGAAGCAGGTTACTGTGTGTTTTCCCTTTGTGCGCATTAAGCAGCCGAGAAGCAGATTAACTCTCACTGCACCGAGGTAAGGAGAGACGAATGCTGCAGGAGCTGCCGAGGCTGCTGCGTGCGCACGGACGTTCACATCCAGCTGGCTCTCTGGCCCTGTTCAGACCTGGCACCGACAAGAGCCTCCGGAGATCCGATCACAAGTGGACGGGCTCTAAGCGCGTCAGGTCGCCCCTGGCATTAAAGCGCGTCTTCACATGTGTCTCGAATGACCACAAGTGATTGGATCTCACTTCTCCGCTCTATATGCAAATAAACATCATTTCCGTTTGCAAAGATCAAACGTGTTGCAGTTTTAACCAGAGGCAGAAGTGCACTACCTCCGCCTATTCCACTACAAACAAAAAGAAGAAGAGGAAGAAGGAAGCAAAACAGTACAGACTCAATCTATTCCTCTGTGTGTTTTACACAATCACAACATTTCTCTTGTTTCAAAATTTCAGGCGTCGAGGACAAAGCCAGTTTACACTATTTGAGAACACATGGGTGCATTCACACCTCGGGGCTGTCCACCTGTGTGTCCCCCGAGACACATTCTAACACCAGGTCTGAACAGAGCCCCGGACAACTAACGGGCACGTGGATTATCTGTAGTCACAACATGAGGGTTAACAATTTATTAAAGAAAATCATTGTGCACATTTACACACAGCTGTCTACAGAGGGGCGATAACCATGTGTGTTTAACTGGAAAATACATGTAGCTCAGATATGTTACTGATCTGAAACAAAGCAGGCTGAGAAGAAAGATATTTATTTGCGACAGAAAAATAATCAGCTCGCAGTCAAAAGACACACAAGAGTTTGTACGCTTTTCTGTTTGTTCCATCTCATGGAGCAAATAGAAAGTTGAGATGTTGAGAACGTTGTTTTCTTTTCTATTGCCCTTTATACTTGGAACTACTCAAGAATAAGATATAAGATAAAAAGAGAAACTCATTCAGTATTTCATATATAATAGGAATAAAGCACAAAGGCTGAGTTGGCTGTTGAAATATCAAACATTTAAACAAGCCAGTTACTCTGAAAAAGCCTGGGAGAAGAGGAAAAAAGCCCTTTATCAGCATTAACTTTGGCCTTGTAGCATTTCTTTGTGCGTTTACTTGACATTTTTCCACATAAATATGTTTTGTAAAAGTATATAGAAATACATAATGTTGTGATGCATATTTGAAATTGTGGCTCAGTTTTGTTTATTGTAATGCCAAATGTTTGGTGTGAAAAGGAAATTAAAAAAAACTACTTCAGTGGTGTTTGGCACAGTACAGCAACTGGGCAAGAAAGAAAGAAAAACATATGCAGCTGCTGTTTGCATTGCAAGTATGTGCCAGTTCAGCAATGTTCAGGGACAAAGTGAGGGGTCTGGTGAGGTAAACTTGTTTTTAAATTGATGTTACTCTGACACAGTTAATTGTCTACTTCTGGTCTTTTCTCCAAAACATTATAAGGGGTGATTTGAGAAGCGTCAGATCAGTAAACCCAAACAAATGTCTGTAAACAACAAAAGGTCTGTCTGTGGGCTTTGTTATTTAGTTAACAAGCCTGCACGATCATTTAGATAAAAAAAGAAGTTATCAAGTTCAAAAATAATAATAAAAAATCAATTAAAAAAATAAGAATTTTAAGTCAGAACAGCACTAAAAAGATCACTCAAGTAATATCTATTAATTCAGACAGTGTTTAGAAACACAAGCAGATGTTAACAGCACTTGTGTGATGACCTTCAGTGTGATCGACAGCATGTGGAAGTGCATGTAACCGCATATACAACAGAAAGTGTGTTGCAGCAGCCATTTCTTCAAGATCTACAGATGGAGAGAAAGGGGAAATTAAAGACAGCGAGAGGCAGTTTGTGTTCAAAACAGAGCCAACTGAGAGGTTGTCATGGGGACGGTTGTTATGAGGAAGCAGAGTGCAGATCTCCTGTTGATGGGACGGGGCTGATGCAGGCCTGGCTCTGTGGCCACGGCGGCCCGGCCCTGTCTGCCCTCTCTTCAAGCCTGTTTGCTGAGCCCAGCACGGGGAACGCATGGCTGACTGGCAGAGACCACTCTAAACATGCCTGGTCTGAGCCAGTGGTGAGGCTCCACAAACCTTAAACACTCCTTCGTTTGTGTACATATGTGTGTGTGTGTACGTGTGTGTGTGTGTGTGTGTGTGTGTGTGTGTGTGTGTGTGTGTGTGTGTGTTGTCCACAAACACAGATGAGCTGGAGTTATTTCCAGTCTAACCGACCACATTCCTCAGAAATATCAAGTGTGTGTGTGCCTGCCAGTCTGAAAAAAGAAGCTTTCTATTCTCTTGCATACTTGTGCCGAGGGTCTGTGTGTGTCTTGTGACCCTGACTTGCGACCCCCGCCGCTTAACGTTTACCTCAGACCTTCTACCTGACACACACACACACACACACACACACTTATTGATCTCATTTCAGATTTTCTGGATGTTTCTGTCCAGCTGACACAGAAATTTTAAGCCAAATTTTGCAATAATTAAAATGTGATCGGCTTGTTTGCATTCATTTAGTTGTAACATATAAACAGACTTCCTCACTGATCAAAAATGTCATATTCAAACTACTGTTATCTAGTTCCAGCTAATGCTGTCACACAATGAAATAAATACACAAACAGTGGCAATATAAAATTTCACTATATCCAAAGCTGAACTGAACTGTTATTGAAATTAAACTGAAGTAATTTGACCATGTCTGCATCACCACTTACTCAAACTTAGTTTCTTTGCCAAGAAATATCTACTTTAAATAAAGCTCAAAGGTTTTGTATTTGTAGTTGCATGCATCCAAATGTGCAAAACAATACCTAGATGGAAGCCCAGCTTCTTTTTCTCAGTCATTCCCTCTGCTGTGAACATCACCGTGAACCTATGACATGTCTGTTTTCTCTCCCTTTGCTATCTTTCTCTCACTTCCCCCTCCTCGCCCTCTTCTCCCTCCAGTCTGTGGCTCGTTGCGTACAGTTCACACATTCTGTCAGCGCTCACAGCGAACTGTGCTGAGAAATCTGTGAGACACGAGAATGACGGTGAAACACGCGGCTTGACGTCTCCATCCTCGAGCCCATGTTCTTACTAGAACTGCATCTTCTGTCTGGATTATAACATTTAACGGTTCAATGGAAGGTATTTACTGGCCAAAAAGACTACTTTCAGCAGGATGTTGCTTTATGATTTATAGCCTAAAATAATACTCTTCACCATGAATCTGACACCATGCAAAATGAAACTTGTCTGACACTAAAAACAAACAGTTATGTGTGTATCAGGCCTGAAATCTAAAATTTTTTGGAACTTGTTTTAATCCAGTTCATTTCAAGATTAGGAAATTTGATTTGTGGATTTTTGGTATTACTCAAAATAACACTTGCTGACAGAGACTGGTCAGAGAGACTGTCAGGAAATGTTTCTTCACTCCAGAAAGTCTGTCAGCTTGCAAAATAAAACAAGCTCCACAACTGCAAAAACAAGACTAAGTCTCTGCATTGGTGGGTTGGCTCTTGTAGCTATGCCACACACTTCAAAATGTTTATTTGGCTTTTTTTTTTTAAATGTCAAGGCAATGTATAATGTTTAACCACAAACAGCTCAGCCTAAGAAGTTTAGTTATACTGTAATAAGGTCTTCCACATGTTTCCAGGCATTTTACTGATAGCTACCAAAGTTTCATTTCTTTTCACAGAGAAAGCGAGGCTAAAATGAACTTTCCATCCTTTTTTAAATAATCACAGACAAATGTGTAGTATTCCTGGAACCACATCTCCACATTGTTGTTGACATTTATGACAGAATTCGTCTCCTTGGTTTGGCTACACAATGACAGGTCATGTCACAACTCAAAAAGCCTCAACTCTAGGAACCTCTTACTCAATGCTGATGGGTCTCACTGCTTGTATTCCATCAGCGTTATTGGAAATGACCTCACGACACTGGACAAAGTCAAAAAGGCATTTAACCTTAATCCTTAATCCAAGTTTTCCACTGAAACTGGTGAACACAGTCAGGACCATTAAGGGGCGGCTCAGAGGTTTAAAGCGGTGCAATGGTGAAAAGGGAAAATGTAATCATGCTTCTTACAGCAAATAAAAGAGAGAAAACAAAGTTTCCAGATATAAAGACGAGACATAAACTGAAGATTATGTCTTAACTGGTTTTAAGTGCTGGAAGTGTGGGAGGATGCTTTGGTTCCACCAGCATCAGGTCTGAACTAGTCTCAGGTGCATTCACGTAAAGCATGTTAGAAGCACTTTGAATGCATTCTGAAACACTCACTCTTTCCTTGTGGTTTGTTTGGGCATGCGAGAACAATGCCATTCAAACCTGGCAACACTGACAATGCGGGTCTCTGTCCATTTTTGAGGAACGCTGCAGCGCGGTTTGTTAGACCCGACAACGCGATCCGAACAGCTGACGTGAACCCCAAAAAGCAACGTGTTATGGGCTGAATGTTGACCTCTTGATAGCTATGAAGCTCTCACAGTCTGAAAGCCAAGATTAACAAGATAAACTGATGTCAAACTTGGCCTCAACACGATATGAAATGTCTCCACAGTAGATCATATTGCTGGCAAAGAGCAGAGACAGGCCCGCTGCGCTATAGTTACGGGAACTGGAATTGGATGTTTTGACCAAAACTGTGTCCAATAAACACGCTACTTGTGAGTCCATGTGACTTCCAATTACTGACATTCAAGGTCTGGTTTCCTTGTAGCTTGGCAGTGTCAAAGGTAAATGAAGCACAATCAGATGCCACAAATTAAAGCTTCACATTTATGGATCATACTACAAACATGGTGTGAACGTGACTGAAGTCTAATACTGTTGCTTTACAGTCAGTGATATAATTGTAGGGCTGATTCTGACGGATGCCCTGTGGGGACTGTGAAAATGGGGGCTAAATGGAAGAGCAAGGAAGATTATAACTAAGAGAAGAAAGGAGATGAATGGGGCAAACAGTGAAAGAAAAGGGTGACAACAAAAGAAAGCCTAAAGGGGAGGAAGGGGGAGCTTTTGGTAAAACAGGAGCTGAGAAAAAAAAATGGAAGGGGATCTATAAGGAAGGAAAGAGAGTAACAGAATAACAGAGCGAGGCCAGGCTGCACAGACTATTGCTGCATTAACTGTACATGATTCTGCCTGCCTGTTAAATATTTAAATAGAGAGTGCTCTTATGGTGCGTATGTAGCCAAGCAATCCTTTCTTTTTTTTTGTTTTGGAGCTGCAGCTCTGCAGTTGGATCCCAATGCAACCATGACCCACTAACAAATGTAGCATGCCAACTATGCTAACCATAACAGACATGATGAGTAATTAATTACAATACTTGGATTTAAATGATAGTTATGTGTGTATTTGTTTGCTTACAAAACAAAAAGTTAAAGCCATTGTTATGTGGTGAAATTAGGGTGATAACAGCTAAGTGACTTTAATCGTTTTTAAGAACTTCCATTTGAACAAATAATTTCATGACATTTTCTTTGACCTTTAAAAACCTGCAAATTCACTGTTTCAGCAGCAGATTTGCCTGTTTAGAATAAGGTGTAATAATACTTACGTGCATATTTCTGAGATACTCCACACTGAACTAAACAACAGGAGCTCCATCCATGCGTTCGCCAACATCCTCTCCAAGCTGTGCATGGAAATCTGCCCTTCATCTACACATGTACTGGAGGTTTGGCACGAGTTAGTGTCACCACATCATCCCGAAACCAAACCAGCAACTCTCTGTGTCTGTGTTTTATTATTATCCCATCACATAGCTCACCAACATGGAGGTGACAGGGTTTTATGGGAATGGCTGGATGTCAAAACTAGATGTTTCTTTCCCAAACAAAATGAAGGAGGTTGACAGGTGTTACTGAACGTTTCAAGTGACCGCCCCCTCACCCCTGACCCCCCACTCCTTCCACCTCACCCACCCTCTAGCAGCTGAGCCTGGGTCTGTGTATGGTCTGTGTGTGAGTTAATATTGTGTACACACAGGGCCACGGGTGGATTGGAGCTCACGAGGGACTCAGCTGATCATTAGCCAGGCTGTGTCCTGTGTATTCTGACACTGTATATTAAAGGAAGGAGCAGGAGAAAGAAAAACAAAAAAAGGCGTTATGACGTTAAGAACAGAAACAGAAACAGTAAAAGAAAATGGCTACAGGCAGAAGATAGTAGAACAGGGACTGAGAGGAGCATGTGGTGTGTTCGACCAATAGCACACACTACACTGCTCACAACAATGGCTACCAGGCTAACAATAGGTGTTCAGTGGACCACTGGTATCTAGAAAAAAGGGGGTTTGGCCTGTCAACTGGTAACAGGCTGGCAACAGAAACTACTAGGCCAAAGGTCATCGTGAGCGAGAGCAAAACATGATTACGATGCAAACACTGAGCTTGCCAAAAGATATCTTTCTTAAGGCTGCGCATACATTGCAGATTAAATTTAGTTTGTCTTTCACCACCTTTACATGCAACACATACGTAAGGTTTTCTAACCTGTGTCAGTTTCCAGCCTCAGTCTGAACTACTGAACACTACATGATGGGGATTTTCTTTGAAATCTTAAATCAAAAATTCTCAGTGTTGTTGTCACTGAAGGAAAATTGAGTTTTTCGCCAGAGACAAAAACATAGAAAATCATGACTGACGTGTTTGCACAGATGACAACAGATGCAAGGATGGAAAAAACAGACAAATGGTTGGTTGTTCCAAGAGATTTCTAATTTCAAAACAAAATGCAAATATAGATTCAAAATATCAGCTATAATAAGTTACATCCTGCTCCTATAAAAGAAGAGAAGAAACTGAAGAGCTGCGCTGAGGGTGAACGGGATCAAACAGGGACTGGTGAGAAGAGTCAAGGGTCATGAATGTTAGCCCGGAAAGCAGGAAAGGGATGGACAAGGCTATGGAAGGGGGACAGCACAGGAATAGTAGGACGAGGTCCCAGTGAGCCAGTGCTCAGAAGTCAGCTGACATGAGCACGGGCTATAGCTAACCTGAGAAAACAGGCCAGGGAGACATAATGTGACAACTCTCTCTTTATGCAACAGACAAGGTTCCCATGTGCTGCTTGTGTTTCCTGAGCCATAGGCCTAACCTCTTGTGTGTCTCTGAGTGTACTCTGTGACTCCAAGAATCAGTGTGAAACCCAACCTAACTCCAACGCTCATAAACACATCTGGTCCTTGCAGCCATCCCACATGGATTCCCACTGCCTGAGTCCCTTGAGCCAAAGTTCCTGTGTGTGTGTGTGTGTGTGTGTGTGTGTGCATATGGCTCTTTGTGTGTGTGGTTAGGGTTCTGGGAAGCTGTGCTCCTGGAAACATGCAGGGCAACACGCTGGAACATGCAGAGCACAGGCCAAGCCCCTTCTGATGTGGCAAACTGCTTGGCATGGCTGTACGACACACGGGTACAGACACACACACAGATGCAGGCACAGATGCATGTACACCCATTAACAACATTAACAGACCTAGACATGATTAACTCTGAAATCTGAGACACACTGCTGCATGCACACCCAGGGTATTACAACTGCACACACATACTCATGAAATCATGTTCAAATACCCAAACAGTGGGAGAAAATAAACTGGATTTCACCTCATTCTGCACTTAATAACTCCGTAAGTAAAGTCTGCAACAGGACAGAGAACACCTTGTCTGTATTGTGGCACAGACACAAAGCAGCACTGTTCCAATCCAGTTATTGTATCTTCCATTCAAATACCTGGCATTGCCCTGCTACTAGCCTAATTCACCCTTAGTGCTAGCCAAACACCCTTCCACACTTGTTTTCATCAATTCCTCACTGCCATTTAAGAAACAGCCCGATCCTTTATATACTTTAGTTAGCTAACCCTTTCCTCCATCTCTTACAGTGTGATGATAAACAGACAGAAGTAGAGACAGAGTCGTACATGCTGTCACACCGTGATTTATGAAGCTAATTATACCTTTGCTCTTCTGCATGGGCACACCACACACTTCAAATCTGAGTCAGATGAGATCTCACATGGATGAGAAAAGTTTGGATTTCTAAAAATCCTCTTTAAAGCCACACCCGGACACCAAAACCAAATGTTTGTAGTTACCAGAAACACACACACACACACACCAAGCCCTCCTCCTTTCTCCTGGTGGGTGTTCATATTGCCAGGAAACAGCCTTGAAACAACCTCACGCCCACTTTTATCACTTGCCCTGCAGTGCCCAATACTATTCTGCTACGTCACTGGACGCACACAGTCAGAGCTGAACGTTGGCCTTCATAAAAATCCCAGTCTCATTTACCTCGTGCACGATGCCAGCAATGAATGGCAATTACAGCACAATAAAAAAAAGAGTGATCATTCAAACCGTGGAGCTGTTTCTTCATGATCCTGTGGGTTGCAGAATGTGGGTCAGGCTAAGTTGTGTTCAACAGTAGGAGGAAACATTAAAAATTCTTTGAATGGATATAGTTGAAGATGACTGCTTACATTTAAATACTAAGAAAAGGAAAAAGGACAGATCCACACAATAAGGACAATATTTACAGTGTAATGGGACTGTGCAAGAGACGGAGGGTGTCTCTTTGTTTTTACTTCAGCACAAGAGCATATCGGAGTGAGAGCGAGAGGCAGACAAAGTAAAAGTGAAGATATGATTCAAGAGGGAAAGGAGAATGTGAAATATTTCTTGAGGAGATTATTTTTATTACCCCGACCTACTAAACACAACATACTTCTCAACACCACAGTCCTGACTTTACTGCAAGGCTGTCACATGATGACCTCAATGCAATTTTTTTTTATTAGCCATAACTCTGGCAGGACATACACACATGTAAAACCAGGCTTTGTGATTCAGTTAGCTTGTTTCCCAGCTTAGTCACATGATGGCCGTCACATGTTCCCAGACAGCAATGGAAGTCATCCAGCTGGGCTACTTCCTCCTCTGTGGTCACATGAGGATTCATTCACTTTATTGTGGCCGTGTGTGCCCCTCATGGAGAGATATAAATCATGGAAACACTGATATTGGCATGAGCGTTAAGCGAAGTGACCGTTTTTTCCCCGCCCAAATTCACAGAGACACTAAATGAACAGGCAGTTGTTACACTGTCCAGACTAGATCACTCAAAAACCATGATGAAAGAAAAAAATAAAACTACTTCCTGATGTTGTTCATGCGCACAAGAACCTAGTCCTAATGAAATCTTTCTTTTGTACACAAGAATGAATTTTAGGTAGTTTTGCTTACAAATGACCAGGGATTTTCTCTCTATCATTACTCTACATTGGGGTGACAATGTCTATGTGGCAGGGCACTTCTGACAGCTGGCATTTCAACTGTGTAATGAGATATTGTAAACAAGGTATCAGAAATAGCTCTGACTTCACATAAGCAATGCCTTAATATGAGCTTGGAAATCCATAGAATATGTATGAAAACAAACAAAGGCAGGGGCACAAGAATGTGCGCATAATATTTGATAAGAGCAACAAACAGCCAGAAGCTACAGAAACACACTGTACATGCAAGTGTGAGCGAACGCGCCAACACGCTGTTCTGAAGGTGGCAGCTGCTTCGAGAACGTGGCTAAAACCAGAGCACGAGGACAGGCCATGATTATAAAATTCTCTAACAGGAAACATGAACGGCAAATTGAATTCCAGAGCCTGATGTTTTGTGTCTGTAAACAGAGTGAGAGAGAGAGAGGTAGTGAGGGAGAGAGGCAAGAGGAGTGAGAGTGTATAAAGTCAAGAAAGAGACAAGGTGCTGTGTTTTTAGTTATACCTTCTGCCGTGAAAGGGTCCATTTTGGATCGGTGCGAGAGTTGCATCCTGTAGGAATGTGGTGTGGTTGCTGTGTTTGTGTGGGCAGGGTGTGTGTGGAGGAGAAAACTGGGAGTAGACAGGGAGGGGTTGCACAAAACACAGAGCAGGTTGGACTGAGCTTAAGGCCTGGGCGTCCATCATGGAACATAGGTGTAAGCTCTGATGACTTCATTCAAAAACACAAGAGATAAACAGACAATCTTTTCAAGGCGACATTCGCATCTGGCTGTGCGGCTCTCACCGAAACATATAGTGTACATAAACACATGTAAGCAAATAATAAACAGTCTTAACTTTGTGCCTGTGCAGAGATTGTAGCTCTTTCATATCATGTGCCAAAACGAAGGCACTCCCTACGGTCTGGGACTGTTAGTAAACAGAAATAATAATGTCAAGAGCTTTAGTTAAATCCTTCAGTGTTCACTGCAGAGAGGAAAGTACAGGTGAGAGGACCAGCTAAACTCACTATCTGATATTTGATACAGGATAACATAAACAAATGTATTTATTAAACAACAGCACTTTTGGACCCGAGATGGTTTCTCTACTATAATGCCCAATTTAAATGGGAAAGTGATCTGGTACCCCACATTCAGCCTCATACATTGTGTTTGGACCTCAAAAACATTAGCATAAACCAGCTCACTGAACAGCATCCAGAAACTAACTGACCTACATGACGTCCTAACTCACCACGCTGCCAAGAACTGCATGTCTACGGGCTGTCTGTTGGGGCCATTGGGGTTGGGGTGAGGCCCCTAGCCAAAATAGCAATCTCAAGGATGAGTTCAGTACAGTTTGTGTTGTAACACAAAACACTGACGCAACGCCGTGTATAACAGAATTGTAACTTAACGCTGATTGTGTTAACTCTAAAGTGTATTTTTTTCCTCACCTCACTATTGAAATGCGTTATCCATAACACTTAGGAAATATCGTTCACCTGACCTTCATGCCAATAAAGCACACTGAATTGAACTGAACTGAAATTGAGAGAGCACAGGAGAGAGAGAGAAAGAGAGAGAGGGAGTTAAGAGTGAGAGCGAGAGCAAAATGGATTAGATTTGTATACCAACGAACACTGTGGCCTGATAAGCTGCAGGAAGGTTGGACAGGCTGCCCTACTGTAGTACTGTTGTGACTCACACTCAAACACCCACTCTGGTGCATGCACAAAATACAAATGCATGCACGTAAAATACACAAGCAAAAACAGAGACGCACGCACTCGCCAGCATATGCAAAAAAGGGGAGACGTCAACTTGTGATTATGCAAGAACATGCCTCTAACAATAACACCGCAAACACACGTAGGTGCTTTGCGTTCTGACTTTCATTATCCAGTGTCTGCAGCAATCGAGCTCAGCCCTATTTGGCAGACAGTTTACTCTCTAAATTAAAGTGACACATTTCATGAGCTAAATAGGGGGCTGAGATGCTCTTATTTACTGATCTGATGATAAAGGAGGTCTGGCTTTCTTATAATAAAGCTGTGATAAAAGCGATTCATCTCACTATGAGCCATTTCTATGCTGACTGGCGATACTGCACTAACTCGGAGGATATAAAAACGCACACACTCGCACACAAAGCAATAAAAAAAATCAAATCCTCTTTTTTTCCCTAGCATCTCTCTGTTTACCAAACGCAAAGCTGAAATGTTTAGCTGTCTTTCCCACACAAACGGTGAAGCCTAACACAACCGACCACAGAGTGAGCTTTGAGAGAGAGCTAAAAGAAATGATCAACAATTTCATCCAAAATCCCCTCACATCCATGTCAGGCTCTTCCAGAGGGCAGCTGTTGCTGGACGCTGCCATGCATGCAGCTGCAAACAAAGGCTTGTGTGCTGCCAAAATGGGCTGCTGCTAAAAGCCCAAATACTGCTAGTGTTTCATAATGTCCAACCCCTGTGTGTGTGTGTGTATGTGTGTGGGGAGTCTCCTACAGCCCTAACGCCTTCCAGTTTACTCCTCTCTGATTTGTCTGCTCCTAAAAGTCTCCAATGTGTGTCGTGTCGGGGGCAGCAACAACCCAGTCAGGGCGAAACAACCAAATTACCCAAGGCAATTGCAACAGCACAAGGGTCTATTGTGAGAGGTAGCTGTCCTCTTCCTGGAAAAAGACTTTTTTCTCTCTTACCCAGAAACTGAGGGGCCCTTCCTTTCGTTATGCACCTCAGTTGATACAGTGAAAATGTGGCATTTCATATATCTACATTTATCATTCCCGCTCCCTCTTTCTCCCATACACACACTCACAGCCTCTCTCTCTCTCTCTCTCTCTCTCTCAGTGTGGCTGCTGCAGCTGCATGCCTGCCTGTGTGTTTATTTCTGGAAGCTCACAACATGGCCGACATGTGCTTTGTTATTGTTAGTACAACATCATCCCTCCTGGCCTATAAGGGCTGTTTATCGGCCCACATCCCACCCAACACAACATAGTAGCCTTAAAGAAATACCATCTTTAAAATATGACTGATAAATTTCAATAAATAGGACAATGAAGAACGTAAGAAAAAAAGTATGTTATCATCACCCCCTCCTCTCTGCACTCACCATTTGATGATGATGGCCATATGGAATATTTGTTTCTTGAAAAAAGGCACTGAGGGCAGTCTACAACAAAACACAAAGAAGATTAATTATAATTAAATACAGCTTTCAGGCAAACAATTGGTCTAAACGTCGTTTATTTAAGCGTTTATATAAATAGAAAAAAACAAACAATAAAACGAGCATGCGGCGAAGAAACATGAAATGTATTTTCGGTTCACCGCAGACTAAACAATAATGTACCAAACTGCTGTTTTTAGGCTGGTCGATACAACACGTCGGTCATCTTTATTGCGTAATAGCACTCGCTGGCCTCGCCTGTTCACCGCTGTCATGTGTCGGATTATAGTATTTAATCTAGAGTAAAGTCTAATTGGATGTGCTGGCTGTACGCTTCGCCCTACTGCATGGCTGCCGTGTCCCCTACTGATTTAGTCTGGCCAAAGCACAGATAGATCCACTTCACGTACAGCAAAACTTCTGGCTCGAGAGTGGACCGACTCCGGCCACACTGAACACGGGCACACTGCGAACACTAACGCTTTGTTTTGTGTGTTGTGTTGTGTTGTGTTTGTGTTCAGCTGCGAGAGCGAGCGTCAAAAGTGGCGAGAGGCAGACGGAGGCGAGCTCCGGTCACAACTAACGGCCGGTCAGACATAAACATTAGCCGTGCGGCTAACGACACCCCGTCGACCCTAACGCCGGAGCTTCTGCCGTTTCCTCTTTGCTTTTACCTCGAACTGCCAATGTGCCGCTTGCAAAAGCTGCTTCGCCTGGTCTGCCGCACAACCCGCCGTCAGGACGAACTGGTTAATCATGACTTGATGTTTGAGTTCATCCATTTTCGACGAAGCCCGTGTCCTACTCGCGGCGGCTGGCTCTGAAGCAGACTTTCGACCGTTTTTCCTCTCTTTCTTCACTCTGGTTGTATTCCGTTCCCCTGCCTCAGTCGTCCACCATTACAGCCGGTTGAGCAAACACAAATATTTACTGTAGGAGCGGTAGTGGAAGGAGCCCTGCGTGATTGACAGGGGGCCGCAGCCAATCAAGAGAGAGCATCGCCGGTGGGATTTGTATGCTGCAAGCGGAGGGTCCCGGATCGGCCTGTCCTCTGCCGCCTGATGAGGCTTAATTTTCCCACTTAAAGTTGCGTATATCGAAAATAGCTCATCACGGCCAGTGCTTTTAAAACGTCGGAACACGCGTGGCACTGAAATCAGTGCACGGGAGATAAGTCCCGACGCGAGGAATCCCAGAAAGGGTTTGTTTTGGACTACAACTCCCGTGAGCACGCGCTTTGTTTGTAAAGCTCCAGAAGGCAGACTTTTGTGAATGACGGCCGCTCTCGTCCAATTCCCAGGCGCGCTGTGTCACTATCTTGCCAAATATGGTAAACAAATCCACCATCGCCAATTACATCGCTCGGAGTTAAGTTAGGGACAGCCGACAGCTATGGGTGCATGCTTAGAAGCTTCAAGTCTACTCTGCGTACCTCTTCTCATAAAACTACTTCTGTGTGTGTGTGTTTATCTGCTTACATCATTGCGGACTGCGGTGGTACTACAACCCTTTCTCATCATCCCCATTTCTCATTTGTTGTAGTAACAGAGTGAGTACGGGCTTTCATGTGATGGGTTGCAGGGCAAATTCTATGTAGGCTTGCTCAAGGACACTGCAGCAGGTTAGATACCAAGTTTAAAACCAGGTTGCAATAGAAAATATAAGCTGTCGTGCCTTTCAACTCCCAGCTTAATCCAGATGGCCATTAGGACGCATACTAACGGTTTAACCACCCTGCCACTATAAATGACTGAAATTAATGAGCATATAATAATAAGTCGTTAAGCAAAGCAGGACAATTTATTCTTTCCAATGCCAGCTGGTATTCTTTGAGATTTAAAAAAGAAAGAGAGATGAGAATAGAGCCTTTTGTGGTAGCTGAAACAGAGGTGGCATCTGAAAGACAATGACAGAGTTAAACTGAGATTATAAATCTTGAAACGCTCCCCCCACTGCAAAGTCAAACGCTCTAAATGCCTCGCTGTTCCATTTGCAAAATACTCAAGTGAAAGGAAATATCTAGGTTTCTTAATCATCCGTTTTAGAGCATGCTGTGCGTAAAATGAGCCCTTGATTAGCTCAGAATTGTGGGTAACTGTATACGCTAAACATTCTTTTATCAACGGCATGTTTGTAGCAGCTAAAGCTGTGTGAGAGGATTGAGGAAAGATTGGAAACAGAGACACCTGCTGGTGAAACGAAGCCCCTGAAAAAAAAAAAAAACAGCATTTACTGTTACACTGGGTGAATTTGAGGTCACTGACATCCATGGTAATAAAATCATAAAATCACTCACTCCTACTTCATATTACTCAAAAACTTGGAGGTTTCACAATACATATTTATATTCTAGAGTGATCTTTGATACTCTGGCTCACAATCTAGTTCTTTGTTACTTACAGCCTCATCAGTGTCATTCACAGGCACTTACCACAAATTAATACACTATGAGACTCTTTAATCAAATTAAAGACAGAAACATTAAAAATTTGAAGATTAGAGTTCCAGACAAGCATGCTGTATTTTTTCCTGGTGTTTATTAGCTCAAACTACAGATTGTGGTTATAAAAATAAAACAATTTTGCATGAATGTGATGCTCAAATGATTAGAGACACAGTCTACAAAGTTCCAGTGTTGTAGACAGCAGTGCAGGTGCTCCACAATTTTGGAAAAAACAAACAAACAAACATACCATGAAGCATTTTCCTTGCTTTGATCTCAAGGGTCAAAATTTACCATGGTAATTTTTAGCACTGTGCATTAAAGCAAAGATCAAACTAAAAAGGCAAAAATTACATCTTAAACTTACAATATACCTATGCATGGATGTATGCATGCAAGTTAGTTTAGTGACCATTGTCTAGTATGTCTAAATATCTTATTGTGTTAATCGGCTGGTCCTCCACTGTTCCCCAAAAAATGTATTAGTGAGCTTCACAGTTTGGTAGCCAAAGGACATAAATTCAGGGACATTATGAATTAAAATCCTTGTAAAGGTTAATGGCACTATTAACAAGAAATCCATACTGGTGTATCAGTCCTCAGCACCCTCTTTCAACCCATTAGATGCACTGCAGCCATACTGTATGTGTGCTTAGTTCCTGCTGAAGGACAGCATGAAGCCCGGCAACAATAAGAACAGCTGTTCAAACATTTACCCGTCTCACCAGCAAACCCTTTGTCAAGAACCTGAACAAACCTGGAGACATTTTAAAAATCAAGCCTCCTTGACGGGATGCAACAGCTGGCCTGACGTATCCCAGTTCTTGAAGAGCTGCAGCGTGGATTTTTTGCCTCCCATCCCTCCTGGTGCCCTGTACTGAATGCCAGCCCTTGTCAGCCTCTGCTCTCCAAATCTTTAACCTCAACAGATGTATTGATAAAATCTGTTTGAGAGAGGAAAAAAGATGGCTGGCACTGCACACTGTATGAAATATCCTCAGGCTTTGCTGTGTCATTGAGCAAGAACCATCATTAACAATCGTGGGCCACAGCTCCTGTGAAATTCCTTGGTTGTAGGCTTTCTACTTTCATCCCACAGTCATTCAGTTGCGTTGAGTGTTACAGTATGCCATGTTTGACTTTCACCAGATGTTGGGTTTGTTCAGGAAATAGCAGCTATGTATCCCATATCTACAGACAACAGTGACCACTATACCCAACATGATTCGATAATTATCAAGCCATAAATATATAATCTTTCAAATCAGAAGCCTGGTGCAACAGCATGTGCAGACACTTTTGGTGCAGGAGTTTTTGTAAAAAAAAAAAACTTGGACATTGGCTTTGGTGAAATAGGACACTGGGGTCAGGGCAAGGCCTGTTTTGAAAGGAGGTACTTGCAAAAGGGTTCAAACAGCATGAAGTTGCAACATGGGATTTCAGCCAGATTACAGTGTCAACATAGCAGGAATGAGAGAGGAGGGTTTGATTTGACATTTTCTGAACCCCCGTGCCATCTGTATTCACCGCATTTCACAAGATTTTATGTGAAACTTTCTTTACATGTGTGAAAAGTTTAAATCAATCAGTGAGCGCTGATTGCATTTTAATGAGACTGGTCAAGCTGCCTGATCTATGACATTTGCAGTGAAAACATACATTGCCCACAGCACTGTCAGGGATAATGCAGGGTAAAAAGCCATTACAATAAACACTGGCTCACAGCTGGTATGCAGTCCTGAAGAGTCCTCTGGCCTGCTCAAGCGAATCCCTACAGGAAACATTCAGCGCTATCTTCAGGTTGTAGGAGACTTACCTTCAGAGCCTCCATGCTGCCTGTTTTACCAGCAGGTGAGACCCTTAGTGGTTTATCCCTCTGGTGTAGCGGCAGTTCAATATTAATCCACAGTGTGGCAGTGTTTCTTCATGATTCAGCCTGACTCTGCCGTGGACTTCTGCACGCACAGAATCTCCGTAATATTAAGCACACAATGTGTTACATGCCAACCTGTGTAGACTAGATTATCACTGCCTGGTCATTAAGGTTTTAATTTTCCACTGTGTATAATAATAATAAATAGAAGCATCTTGGCTGTGGATGACAACACCCTTTCTACTCACTCCTATTTAAAAAAATCTTGTCCTGTGCTGAACTCAAGTCTAAATAAATAAATATCTGACATGTCTGATGAAATATTGATCAGAGGATCAATCTGCACAATCTTGGAGATTAAAAAAAACATTAGATGATCAGAGCGACATGCACAACATGATCAAACGAAACTGATATTGAAAGATTAATAACACCCATACTGTCAAGCCATGACAAGTACAGGCTTATCAGTTAAAGTGAGCTTCTTTACTTGCAGGTGCAAAAGTGTACAAGCGGGACATGTGGCGCGTCTTTTTCAGCGCCAGCCGTGGGGTGGAGGGAGGGGGGCTGTGACGCGCGCCACGGAGGTCACATTTCAGACCAAGAAGGAGGGGGAAAAAAGGCAGAGAGACAAGAAACTGGCTGGTTAAAGTGTAGTGACCCTGCAAGACATTAACATTCGCCCTTCTGTAGATGGAGAGAGATGCAGAGAGAGGAGAGAGGGAGAGAGAGAGAGACTTATAGTGAAACCTGGAGAAGCAGAGGTAGCCAGCCAATCAGAAATCCCCCCCAGGCGTTTAAAGGGATGGTGGGCAGTCTCTCGGGCTTTAAGAGCGGCTTATTTTACAACCTCCACACATTCTCACGTCTTGACCTCCCACGGACACTCGAACAGAGCAGAGCGCTCGGATGCGTAACGGCCCGGTTTTAGCCTGAGTCGACATGGATCTGTCCTGAGTTGCGTTTTTTCTCCCCTTCTTTTTCCTCCACATGAGCCGCTGCTGGATGCTCTTCGCCCTCCCCCCGCCGCACTTGTTGCGCAGAGACTGGGTGCGCCGCTGAGTCCTTGGAGAGGAGAGGCAGGGACGGACTGCAACAGGTGCACACAGAGCATCTCCTCCAAAAAGGCTGCACCGGAGGTAGGGCAATTACGCATCATTTGGTAATTTATGGGATGAATATATTGCTTTTTTTTTTTTTTTTTTTTTTTAATATATATATATCTTTACCGTACATAGTGTATCCGTGGTGATTTATTTGACATCTGGGTATGATGAACATTAAGATTCATTAGATTAACTGCGTTTGTGTTTTTATACTTTTTTCTTTGACCCTTAGATAAAACAAAACTTTAAATGCTGATTTGAAGATCCTTTGGTCGTGTTGAGCCCTCACCGTGCGCACAAAGCCAGGATGCCGGTCCTGACAAGCCCTGACATCGCTAACAAGTTTAAGGAGAAATGGCTGGCGGTCTACCCGGAGGATCAGGTCACCGGGTCCGACTCTGCCCCTCTTGACGACAGTCTCACCAGCCTCCACTGGCTCCAGAATTTCTCGATCCTCAGCGCGGACCCGGAGCGACCCAACGGCGCTGGACCCGGCTGCCCGTCCTCCCAGCAGCACCTCTTTCTCAAGCGGCTCGGCTTCCCAAGAGGAGGCACCGACTCACCGTCTAGCCCTCCGGCCGGGGACACCGCCGCCACCGGGATGCCTCTGTACCTCGGGAGCCCCGTTACCTCCGACAGCGACTCCACGGCGGCGCCGCGGTTTGCCAGTTGCGCACATCCCACATCAGTCTATTCACAGATCCCCATCCAGGCCAGCCCGCCGGTTGAGGTCGACTACAAAACCAACCCCAAAGTCAAACCGCCCTATTCATACGCTTCTCTCATCTGCATGGCCATGCAGGCCAGCAAGCAGCCCAAAGTGACTCTGTCCACCATCTACAACTGGATAACAGAGAATTTCTGCTACTACAGACACGCGGAGCCCAGCTGGCAGGTAACCGAGACCGGATAGCTCTCCTTCTATTATTGATGAGTCAGATAAATGGTGAGGTGAGGGAGGGAAGGGTGAGCAATTGACTCCAGTGTCACCATCAGACACCACGTCTTTAGACAACAGGGCATCAGACAAGGTCTTTTATTTATATCAGCGTGGGAAGATAAAAATCTTCAGATGAATTGTAAATTTGAAAACCTCCAACCCCCCCACCTCCAGGATTAGTGTCTAATTTCTGCCTTTGATGATTTCCATTGGCAAGTGTTTTTTTAATGCAAGAGTCTGAAATTTCCATCTTCCAAGAGAGTGCTCATTTTTTTGTCTGAGGGGAATGGTGATGGAGTGGAGAAAGCACTTTAATGTGTGTGTGTGTGTGTGTGTGTGTGTGTGTGTGTGTGTGTTTGTGTGTGTGTGTGTTAATGAGGGCTCCTGAGAGAGATGGCAGCTAAGCACAGCTGATCATGTTTGAAATGCACAGAGCTGCCAGTTACTAGAAAGCCTCATTAGGTACATTTGCTTTCCTATACAAACAACAACAATACGCTCCCCCCAACACACACACACACACACACACACACACACACACACACACACACCATTCTCTCTTCCTGCCTCCTTTACAAAGACAAGCTGGCATTTTCAGTTTTTGCATGACTAACTCGAACAACTCAAAGCCAATGGGATCATGTTAAATACCTTTTTTTTTTTTTTTTTGTCTTTGCCACAGAACTCGATCCGTCACAACTTGTCCCTCAACAAGTGTTTTAAGAAGGTCCCCAGACAAAAAGACGAGCCAGGGAAAGGAGGTTTCTGGCAGATTGATCCTCAGTATGCAGACATGTTTGTCAATGGCATCTTTAAACGCAGGAGAATGTCTGCAAATCACTACAACAACAGCAGCAACAACAGCAGCACACATCGACAGAGCAAACTGGTTCAGGGTTATCACAGCACCCAAAATGGCTGCCCTTACCAGGGGGTGGGCGGCAAACGGAAGCATCTGCCCTCTAAAAACAGCAACAAGGTGATGAGGGTAACTGAGTCCCCTCTATTAGCAACAGAAGCCCAAAAAGCAGACATCCTGAGGGGGGACTTTGACCTGGCGTCAGTGTTCGATGATGTTCTCAGCGGGAACTGTAGCACCTTTGAGGATTTGGACATCAACACAGCGCTGAGCTCCCTGGGCTGCGAGATGGAAGTTTCCATGCAGGGGAGGCAGCACTCGGCAGGACTTGGGAGGTGGTGCGGCGGCGGTGGCGGGGACCTCATGGGTCAGAGCCAACACCTGAGCCACCATCAGCCCTACGGTTACATGGACTTGAGCGCTGCTTCAATGGAGTGCACTGTCAATATGGGAGAGCTCCATGTGCCGCAGCAGCATCCGCAGCAGCTGGACCAGGATCAGCTGCTCCAGAGCCACCACCACCTGCAGCAGTTCGACGAGCCCTCCACACTGTTCCCGGAGCAGCCTGAGGAGGCCATGCTGCAGCCCTGGGAGGAAATCAAAGAGGAGGCGCAGTCAATTCCTCTTACTCTGGATCAGGGCTTCGGCCTGTACGAGGGCTTCTTCACGGAGATGCAGCCATGGGAGCGAGTGGAGGCCTATCTGTGACCTTGGACATCAAACCTCATTGACTCCTAATCGACTCCCCTGATCTAAACATTGCTAAATGCTGGTCCAACTCCATATTACCCCTAAAAGGATAACACTGGTGACAGCTACAGCATGGTTACTTCTGCATTTCCTCCAATCATTCTACAGTACACTGCGTCTGTAATTTATTTTTTTTGTAACATTTACTTGTTTCTTTGTTAAAATATAAACACAATCATATCAAACCTATCTTGAACTTGAACGGCAAACCCAGCTAACAAAGATGCCCATAATAAAAGACACTGACTATAAAGTTTATTGGTTAACATAATAAGGGACTATTTCCTGGCAGAGACTCCCATTTCTTCCTGAGGAAGTCAAGTGGTTGACAGGAAGCAGTGCGTAACGTGATGCACAGCAGACATAATGAAATGACAATACAACAGAGTAACTTTGATAAACCAAATTAAAGTTTCATGCAGACTATGAAGGATCATCTCACTCTGTAGGATGAATGGCAGTAAATGGCTTCTTCACGAGGAAGAAGAGCTTATCCGTGTGCACATAACTGGACATCCTTTAAGTTGGATTTTATTTTGGAACTCTAAGAACTCAAATATGAGGAGGCCTGTTCAACCGAGTGCTGAACTGGACTGAATTGTAAGCTACAGCTATATGACCGCAGTGACAGAAGACAACCCAACGACCTTCTTTCAAAGCACTCTCTACAAATAAGCACTGTCACTGTGGGACTCAGACGACATACAGGATTCTATTTTGCTACATTAGCATTTAACATTTTGTACTAACATGCAGTGAAATCAGCCATTCATCTCAACTGTTGATTATGTTGTGTTATGGTGAAAGATGAAGCTATCAGAGCAGGACGGACATGAGAAACCTTTAAATCCATAGCCTGAGATTAGAAATCAGTCACTTATAACTTTGTTATATAGTCGATTAAATATATATTCACTAAAGGATATAGTGTGAAGCTGGGCAGGAACATTTGCCATTTGTCTACAGTTATGTATTGCAAAGCAAAAAGTGGAGCTGACCTGAAATTGAGTCATGAAATCGAACATTATGCACTTTGAAAGGCAGCAGTTTTAGGAAAGCAAGACAGCTTTTTTTTCAGGATGTTTAGTTTTATTTTTTATGGTATTAAAATGGTGTTTACCGACCATGATGAAAATGATGCATATATGCTGTAATTGTCCATATTGGTTTCTTTTTGAACAATGAACTCAACACTGCAATAAGTTTTGTTTGCTTAAATATACTGGGTTTTTTTCCAATATATACAAAAGTGGGCATTTGTTGATAATATTATGCCAAATTTGTTGATAAGGAATATGCAGTTCATTGGTGTTTCTGTGTTGACTAATAAGAAAAGAAGAGCATTGTGTTTTCTGTCACTGGGTGATGGATTTCTTTTTGTCCCCTATTGATTTCTTTGGTGTATGTCTGTTTTTTTTTTTTATTTGTATGGTTCGTTTTCACAAATCTGAATTTCAAATTATGTATGAGGATAGTAACTACTGGTTTGGGGTGACAAATGATGAGCAGACACATAAATTCAACTCTTGAGGGCCAGATTTTCTTATTTTATCACATTGATCAAGTTTGATACAAACTCTTTAATCTTACCATGTTATTTTCATTTGTACTTTTTTAAAGCTGTTTAAAAATGCAATCATGCCTTGATGCAATAAATGGTGTCAATTAAAGAATGAACAGTAACACAAACATGTATCCTTCAATTGTCATTGTGAAATATCAGAGATTAAAACATGAACACATGACGGAAGGTGTATGTATACTGCTGAGGTCAGGATTATTGTTTGGGTTAGAGCTCTGTGTGTGCAGTCAAGAGATAAAAGTCTATCAGGGTTTATCATTAATCAACACAGACAGGTCTGAACTTGCTTGGCATTTGAAATATACAGAGGGTAGATATAATGGCATATCCACCAGTACAATATTAAGTGATAAGCCATGTTAGGCAATCACAAATTCTACCTTCAGACTTACATGTAAGTGAAGTGTGTATTTAACTCTATGATCATTATTCAGACAACAACACTCATAACTGCACTGAACCCACCAGTGTCTGAGGTCAGAGTGGTTTTCAGACAGAGTGAAGTGGGTAACATGTCATACAAGATTACAAATATAAAAATACATTTCTGTGCAAAAATTAAGAGTCTACAGTCTTGCTAGCAGCTCTGAGAGACTACTATGCTTACTATTGCTAATTAGCACTACAGCTGAGGCTCATGGGAATGCTATTAGTTTTGCAAGTATTTGGTCATAAACTAAAGTACAGGACAAAATGAAATGTTGGCTTGATGATAGCACTAGATGAAAAGTCAGAGGATCGCCAAAGTTATTACAGTTTATCCTGAGGGGAACATGAATGTCTGATCCACATTTCATCACAATCTATCCAACAGTTGTTGTTTTGCTCCAAACCACAAATGTGAACCTCATGTTCACACTTGAGAAGTCACCAAGATTCATCCCTTGGTGACCATGAATATCTATAGGTTTAGATATTTCTCTGGATAAGAGAAAATGTTGACCTGTTGGTGGCACATTGGTGGAGAAAAAAGAAAAAATGGGTGTAAAAGCAAGAAAGGTTTAGGGATAAAAGAAATGGAATAAATAAATATCAGAACAGACAAGAAGAATACGATCAACAACTCCCTAAGCAACACTTTTGCCAACTCCAAATTACTGCCATAGACAATAAATACACACTTCACTGTCAGAAAACATTTATTGGTGCAGAGGTAATTACAGACAGACTCCAGGAAAATATATATGCATCCTCTAAAATCAAAAAGCTTGTGTTAGAGAGGATTAAGATTGTATATTTACAGTATGGGAATAGTTGAAGGCCATGCATCCACCTGGTTGGTGCACTCACCATGTTGATCCTGCATCAGAGCATTCACTACAAAAACAGACAGATCTTGTAGCTGTTAGAAAATGCCCTCAAACCTTAGCACCACATCTCATCTCAACCTTTTCCAGGATTTTCATTGCATGCCCTGTATGAAAATGTGCTTTTCCACCTCAAATCTCTTTTTAATTGAAATTGTTGGGGGGAAAAGGGGAGAAATGCGGCTTATCCCCGTCCCTCCGGCCCACGGCCCCCAGCGCCGACAGGTCATGTGTGGAAATCTCCAGGAATGGGTGGAATAACTCAGATTCCTTGAAACAGCAGGGACTGCAGCAAGATTCTAGGCCGAGGTGTGCGACCACTGACCACCCTGCACGGAGAAAATCGCTCCAGCTGGTAGAGACGCTGATTCTCTGGCAGCTTCAGACCATTTTGTACCAGTTACAGGCCTGGAGGTCACCTCTGTTAGCAGAGGAAATGGGAGAGTTGGAGAAGAAACACCAGTGTTACAGTCACTGTCAAGTGGAAGGTTAAAGAGGCATCCATTACTCTCGAATGTGTGTGTGTGTGTGTATATATGTGTGTGTGTGTGTGTGTGTGTGTGTGTGTGTGTGTGTGTGTGTGTGTGTGTGTGTGTGCAACATGTGTGAACCTTCACATTTGTCTCTGTTTGTCTGCGACCGTGTGCACCTTTGCTTGTGTGCGGTTACATTATATGCCCATAATGTTTGTGTTGGTCCACAGATTTCTTTGTCTGCACTCACGCTGATGTGTGTGCTGCCCGCTGAGCGTGTGTGTACACGGCTGCAATTGGGGCCCCGTGGTGGCCCAGATAACACTATCTCTGTGGAGCCAGAGCCCCGTGGTTCTATTCAGCATGGTGGATGAGAGGCTGGGACTGCCCAGCACGCGGACCTGCTCAAAGAAGGAGGAACAAGCTGGGCTGTCACTGTAGGCTAACCTGGCTTATAATGCTTTATAACCCCCTCCCTGGTGCCCCCTCTGGGAGGCCCTGCATCAGTCTCTGTATTTGGGTATGCGTGTGTTAGCTTGGGAAGGTTACACAGTGGAGGGCACAAGCAGAAACAGAGACAAGAAGAGGGTGTGTTCTGTCTTTTATTGCCATCATGGCACCCTCTGGACTGCTCCTGATTAGAGTCAGGCATAAACAGGGTCAACCAGCTTTGCTAAAGAAGCACCCCTCCCAGCGTGACATAGACACAGGGTTCAGCTCCCCATTTATTGGGGATAGCCACAGAGCTATTCTTTATGGGGCAGAACAGATAGAAGACACATGATGGCGGGGGGCCCTCACTAATTAGATCCTTCATTGTGTCACAAAGAAAAAAGTGGCAGTGGATAAATGCCCTAAGCCTGTTTTATAGCCCCTTGGGAACCCCTGAGTGTGCATGATTACACGTACAGGTTAAGTGTTAGATCACTCGATGAATGAAATTTCCTGGTCGCTACATGTAGGCAAATAATCACACGCATATATCAGGAAAGGACCTTCAGTAGGAGTCACCTTCATCTCTCCGAACTGGCGGGAAATTGTCATCCATCTCTGGTTTCCAAGCCTTCATCACATATTGATAAGGGAAAAAGACTGGGATGATATTCAGTGGACAGACCATCCATTAATGCCTCTCCAGACTGGTCTGACAGGAGAGGAGGGGCTTAAGCAGGAAACACACCTAAATAGTCTTTCTGAAAGACTGTTGTTTATGCATGAAATGCTAATTCGGTTTCCATTTAGATGGCCTGTTCCATTTTGAAAGGAACTGTGGATGGTAAATTAGAATAAAAGGACTGCAGTGTAGCAGGGTAAGGGGGTTTTCTTTCATTTACAAAGATAGCGGTTTTACCTACTTGCATAAGTGGTCCAAGTGTTCACATGGTCATGTTTACATACAATAAGAACAGGATCATTACTATGAGAGCTGAATGTTTCTTGGCATTGTCCTTCATCAAAAGCCGTATTGGTGGAGTTTTTGTCCAGAAGAGCTTTTATTCCTCCGAATGTGGTGATGACTAATGAAGACTGGATATCCAATTTGCCAGTGCGCCATGAACCCACACAGAAACCCTCTAGATTTTGTTTCAGTTTTGATGTGCTAATTTTATTTATTCAGAGCATGTAGTGCAGATAAATGCAGGGGTGCAAATGAGTGCAAACACAACTGCTCACACACAGATGGCAATTATAGAGGTTCTTTAAGGCCAAAGAGGCTGTATTCACCCACTGTATTCACGGGAGTGCGCAGGGCTTATATGTGACATTCATTGTGTCTCTTATTCTTTTTCCTCCCCTGCTTCTCTCGGCCTGTTTCTGTAACGATCCTCTCCAGAGGTGAGGCTGTAACATGTGGAAAATATACTCAGGACTGGACATTAGCTACAGGGTGCAGCGACATTACAAACCATTTCCATCTGTTATGCTCC
The DNA here is from genome assembly GCF_017976425.1 of Toxotes jaculatrix. Lineage (NCBI taxonomy): Eukaryota > Metazoa > Chordata > Actinopteri > Toxotidae > Toxotes > Toxotes jaculatrix. The sequence goes on from NC_054414.1 coordinate 7,302,678, forward strand.
TGAGTGCTCAAAGTGCCTTTTCCACGAGGGCCTTGACCTTTACATTTTTCTTGTACTCCACAGAGCAGACCTTCCATGTCTGCCTCTCAGTGACAGTGTTGCTGAGTGAGTGAGGTTAACTCTGATTTTTTATTTTTTATTTTTACCTTGGCTACCATTTTGATTATTTATAGTTGTTAATTTAATTCAGTTTAATCTACTTTCATTAACCAACTTCATTGCTGACATCTGGTTATGTTTCAGCGTTGCTAAAAAGCATTATCACACAGGTTGTATAATGAAAAGAAAGTTCTTTAAGGCAGCTCTAAAGACCTGGTCACAACAGCAAGTGACAGGGAAATTTATTAACTCCATTAATCACGATGGTTCCACTGAAATTAATTAATGTCTGTGATTTAAATGCTGGTGTGGTCACACCTTAAGAGTGTGCATGCTCCATAACATTCGCCTGGAAAACACAATATTCATAAGAAAATTTTATAAATTGTTTTACAATAAAGCAACTTGTGTGACAGCACATACAGTGTGTGTGTTCTTATGGCCTATGTGTGTGTGTGTGTGTTCGCATCTTGGCATCCACCACTCGGTCACTGAAAGACATTCTTGCCCCGTGCCTTCGGTCTCTGTGGTCGCAGGGAGCCGCTGATTGTCCCACAGGCAGACAGGAGGAGGACACACAGCTGCCACGCATACACACAACACACACATAAACACGCATAGCACAGAAACAATCGTTCACACAGACTAAAGGCAGTCACAGATTACTCAGGCTCACAGATACAAATGCATGAACCCTCACCACGGTCAAACACTCACACACACACACTCATGCCCACACACAGAGGGCTAGCCAGAGGGCAGCGTGTCAGGAGGGTGAGCACGGACGAGAGTGTAGAAAGCGAGCCAGGACAGCGCTGGAGCTCTGCCACTCACACAGCGTCAATCTCAGTGCCAAGGAGCAGAACAGAAAACAAGCCTGGACCAACCCTCTCAATCTGGCCTGCTGCTCTGCCTGATTCTCAGCCAGGAAACTCCTGGTTAGAAAACATCTTAGCTCCAGAATTCATCTGGAGCTGTCCACATCCAGCTTCGACTTACGAAGCGCAACTTTCTGTCACTGAGGCAGCTGAATGTTCTCTTAGTGCTGTCTTGTCTGAGATGGACGAGTTGCTTCAGAAGTTGTTGGTTATCTAGATCAGTGGCTTCCAACTTGTTCATGTCAAACGTACCGCTATACCCCTAGGAGATCAGATCAGCTCAAGTACCCCTTCACTGACACCACCTGTCATGTTCCTAATGTCCTCATTTCAGTTGATTTTAAAGTAGAGGTTAACATGACATAGAAGTGATTACTGTTACACTAAATCTACTAAAGATCAGTATGACACTAGTTTCTAATCCTAAATGGATGTGTATTTTCCTCCAAAATGTGTCAGTATATGTCTTGTTTTAACTGCAAAATATAGAGTAAATCAAAATGCCATCTGCAGTCAGCCTTCAGTGAGACCTTGGATTCAGTCATTCATCATTAGCATTTGATTTTTTTTTTTTTTTCCCCGACAAGGCCATTCATGTGGTACGGAAAGATTGAGAAAGTCAAGGAGGTGTACTGAAAAACGAAAAAGCAAAAAATAAGACAGACAAAAGACGCCAGATGTGTGTGCTTCATTTATGTATCGGCTGTTGTGTCTATTTAAGGGTGTGTGATGCTTGAATGTGTGCATCCATCCATGCGTGTGTGTCTTTGACAGCAGTACAAGGTGGTGCAGGTGTGTGTCCTTCCACCCCCAACTATCCACGACCTCTTGAAGCCACTAGACTGCCTCCGCCATCCCCTCCTCCAGACACACACACACACACACACTGTCCTTAAATTCTTCTCCCTATGTCTGCACACCGCTGAGAGCTCTTATTTGATTAGCTGCGATTGGCGTAGTGAAGCGGTGTAGCATTTGGCTCACCGGGGGAGCTGTACACAGCGTACACACACACACTTTCTGTGGGGGTTCTCACACAAAACACTCACCAATACACATATGTGCTCCTAAGTACATTTCACATCCAGCTCTTTCTTAGGATTACAACAGCCCTGTCTCCGTCCTTTATCTGTGCATTGAAGCAATGAACAGATTTCATAGCAGAAATGTACAGTTATATATATATATATATATATATATATATATTTATATATATTTACAGCTCCTCTGAATGTATTTGGCATTACAGTGACAAGAAAATCCAAATATTCACCTTCAAACAGCTTCTTTAAGAGTGACTCACTGACATCTGTTTACTGACCATGACCTCATCCCTTCCTTCTCAGGAAATCACCTCTGATTACATAAGGATGACTGCAGAGCGACACCCTATCTACCAGGCCTTAGCTGCAATAACCACCATGCCTTCAATTATGAATGTGGGGTCAATGTGTTGGCGAGGATGCGTCTGTAAAAGGTGTGTGCAAAAGACGCAACAAACACTGGCTGTCATTGTGTCAATGTCAGACTCCCCTGCGCCATTGTCTTCTCTTCATTCATCGTGGACGATGCAGACAGAGACAGATCAGTTTTGATGACAGTGGCGGAGAGCACATACACGCTGGTGCGTAATCTCCCATAGGTGTTGGGTTAAGATTCATACAAAAGCATATGTTTTACACCATTTTCACATTAATTTGACCACTCAGTGACCGCTTGTGCTCCAGTGGAAGCATTTGCATTTGTTGTGTCTCTCCAATTTAGCCCAGCCAAGTCTCAACTGTCCCCAAAACTGCAATTAAAGGGGTTTATTTGTAAGAATTCTTCAATTCAAACCTAAATCTGTTTACAGGTGTAGGGGAGCACTATGGCACACCCCAAAAAAGTTATATAAAGCCTTTTGTGGCTCCACAGGGAGCTGTGAGAAATTTGATACATTTCCTCAAGTATGAAACTGAAACAAATCTGTGCGGTCAGACCTCTGTTTCCCGCTCCTCGTCTCTGCTTCAAACCAGCAGCTCGAGGCTACATTAGCTGCTTCTAGAATAACACACCCAAATCTTGGGCAGAATGGGTGGTGTTTGAGTTACATTGTGGGTAGTGTAGGTGCCAGGTTTTGACAGGGAAGAAGAATGCATGAAATAAAAAACAAGTTTCTGTGTAACCAAGCAGAGCTTCAGTCATGCAAAACTTAAAAGGATTTAATCACTGATTATTGATCAGACTGTGCCCCTGTTCATTTTATTTTTCTCTGGCAAATTATAAACGCAACAACTCGACAAAGCCCCCAGTCTGCTCCTCTGTCAAGGATACTCACAAACTGAAACACCAAATTCATGTCAAACACAGAGCCTTAGCAATATTCATTAAACAGTCTCAAATTAAAAGTAACAGTGTGAGCTGTGTGACCTTAAAACTGGTGTTTATTCCTGCAGTTTCAGTGTGAAAGCATCCACAGCCTTTATTAAATCCTGACCCGATTGCTGAAGCTAACAGCTAATTCTCCTGTCTGAGTTAACAGGCAGGTTTCCTGCTTGAAATAATGAACATTTTCCTCTCGTTACTTTTGTGCAGTTTCGGCACAAAAACATTTTTTTTCATGTTCATGTCCTCATAAGCTCTTAGTCATTCTGGGTAGCTGCCCCCTGCATGGAAGCAAATCATCGCTCAGAAGCCCGTCTATTGATAAAACCTAAAGCTGGAAGGTAAATGATCATATTGAGTGAGTCCCACTGTGGGTACATTGGGGTGTCGCAGGTGAGCAGCTTCGTGTCCCCTGAGCCTGAGCGAGCTGAACACTCCCTTAATGAACCCTGTTAGAAATGATCAGTCAAAGGTGTGAGAAATTACTGACCAAAGCTGAGTTATTTAAATAAGATACGCAGTCAAGCGCTATATTTTCAACTTGTCAAATTATTCTTGAGACTCATACACACAGATATGTGTGACATAATGTTTTTAACTCAAGTCTGTTGAACACAACTTCAAATTTCCATTGTAGAACTCATGGATACTGATGTCTTTCTATGAAGCATGGGCATCACCTGGCCTGGGCAGTGGTTACTGTAGCCCTGAAGATTTTTTTTTTCTTTATTCCTGAATAATTCCCCACTTTGTTTGTCAGTACATATTTGAACATCAGTAAAAAAAAGGCAGCAATGGTGTACTTGTTGTACTTTTGCACCTTCAGTAAACAGACCTTCATCTTTAATGAATGGTGGTGAGACCAATCAGAGAGGGTTTACAGGAAAATCGGTGGAAATGCTGGTGTCTTACTGGCTGACAGGTCTCTGTCAGTTTTTCTGCAGATGGGGTGACAATGCTACAATGAGCTACTGTAATGCTAAACAGTAGCTCATACAGTCAGTGAGAGGAAACAATGGATGCACGCAGATACTTTTTACCAGTGAAGGGGTTGAAACTGAAGCTCATGATGTTTTTGGCTTTTTTCCCTGTTGATTCCTATCTCTCCTCTCTCTCTCCTGCAATAGCAGCACACATTTCTCTTCACTTGGTTTTCTCTCCCTTTACTCTTGCTCTCCTTTCTCCCTCCCACACCTGTCCCCCGTCCACCTTCCACCACAAGGGGTTAATTAAAACTGATTGGGTCCTCTGAGACCACACCTGCTTCTGACAGGTAAGACATCAGGCTCATATGAGCCGTGTGTATTTGTGTATGTGTGTGACTCTGTGTGGATATGTGCTTAGCACATCAGTCTGTTAGCACATCAAGTGCTCTGCTGCTCTGAGTTCAAAGCAGTCCCATTAGATGATACACATGATGATAGCTATTGGAGTGTGCGTTCGTTTATACATATGCATTTGTGTGTGGCCTTCAGTATTTAACTCTGCACTTGCATGTGATTTGTGTGGGTAGACAGATATGCATTTCATTTGTGTGCGTATGTGTGTGTGTGTGTCCCTTCTTTTCAGAGCCACTTAAGGATCTCGCGCCTGATGGCTGATTAGACTCTGCTCGCCGGAACCAATTGCTGCTTTGCTTTAACTTCACGCCTGTCCGCCTGTCTGTCATGTAGAGAGCCACTGGAGGAGGAGACGTATATACAATTTAAACCTCATATAATGATCTTTCCGAGCACTGAGATAACGTACACAACATAAAGTATAATCAGCTGAAGTGTCATTACAGTTCCCATGAATGCTGAGAGCAAAAGCCTGCATATAGACAGTCTATGCTTGCATGAAAGTGATAAACAACAAAACAACAACAATGAAAAAAAAACCATGATGGCCCATATTAAGGCTGCGGTTTTGTGTGTGTGCGCATATGTGTGTGTACATATTTGTTGGCAAGTGAGGTGTTTGAGTGTAAAGGCAAGAACTTGTGTTGTATAACAGCAGCTGGCAGGGGAGAAGTGTGGCACTCACACACACACTCACACTCACACACTCACACTCACACACACACACACACACAGAGAGAGAGAGAGCTCCCGCTGCTAGGTTGGCAAGCAGAACAGTCAAATTAGCCACTGGAGAACAAAGCGATCCAAGGCCTCCACTGGGAAAAGGTGAAGGGAAAAAAAGCAAAAGAAGAGGGAGAAAGAGAGACTGAGAGTGAGGAGGAGATGCAGCGAGAGGTGAAGAAAGAACAGCACAGACATGACAGAGAGGAGGAAGATCAGAGGCAGCACCGTGGAGCGAAGACACGATTGAGAGTTGTAAATGAATTGGAGAAAAGAAGAGCTCGGGAAAATGAGAGACAATAGGTAATTGAGAGACAGGAAGATACTGGAGAGAGCAGCAAAATTAGCCAATGTGAGTAAGGGGGTACAGTTGGTGGTGTAATATGGGGAGATGACATTATGAACAAAGAAACACAGTTAAAAGACCACGTTTTTAAATAAAAGGACAACACTGTGTCCTAAAGTGATCTTCAAGTTACTTCCAGCCAAATAAGAGAAAGTTAAAAACCAAATATGATGGCAGGCAATAGGATACAAAGGAGTACAAACAATATGGACTGAGCAAATACTGTCAAATAATTCCACAATTATGGAATTAACCATGCATATTACAGATCTGGGAGACTACAGTTATCATCAGTAATGACAAAATATATTGAGACCAAAAAGAACAAGGTGAGAGTAAACATGTTGTCCCTAATGGTGCAGAATGCCCTTCATGGCCAATTAGTGACCTAACAAAATGCAACCTTGGCGTGACCTGCAATTGTAGAGCACCCTTGGGTCAATTGTTCCACTCTTGAACATGCAGCTGTGAATTGCATTACTCATCAAAATGTATTAGGTATTTGGTCATAAACCAGTGTGGTCATGCAGCAGATGACGGTGCTAGATGAAAAATCAGAGTATCGCTAATATTTTTACAGTTCATCCTGTGATGAACATGAATGTTTGGGCCACATTTCACAGCAATCCATCTAATCATCGCTGAGACATTTCACAGTGAACCACCACTCCTCTAGGATGGATGAAAGCATCAAAGCAACCAAATTTTGTGTCAAAAATACACATTTTTTCACCGTAAAAGGTTTTTGACAGGAAGCTGTATAAGCTGCCTGATAAGCCTGCCAAGGTGTTTTGCTCAGGCAAAAAAAAAAGTCTTCCAGAGGCATAGATTGTAATTTGCTATTATTTTTTTGTTGACATGTTCCCTGTTTGCCAACTGAGTGAGTGCCCTTCAAGTAGATCAGATGCAGAAAACATGCATGTTATTGGCTATTCACCTCTTTATAACTCCTGTGGGAGAATTTGTGCAGAATGTCACAGCGGGGCAAGGACTTGGACCCAAATGCAATAACCCCCCAAGACAGGCTAGGAGTAACTTAAAGTCTTTTAACAAACCAAAAATCACTGGAAGTGTGCAGGGCGAGGGAACAAAACTCAACTAAAAATCATCCACGAAGGAGAAAAACACTTGGGAACAAAACTAAACAAAAATACAAAAGTCTGTACTTATAAACAAAGGAAATCAAGGTAAGTCCATGAGGGGGAAAACGCAAGGCACAGGAACATGAACAAACACAGGGACTTGACGTGGCACAGACAAAGACACAGACTCAGTTACGGACACAGACAAACTGACAAGAACACAGGGAAATGAGGAGACTTAAATACACAAGGCAATGGGCAACAGGTGAAACCAATTAGGGCTGGGCAGACAATCACAAATGGAGGGAAACAAGACAAAGACAGGAAGTAGAACAAGACAAGATACACAAGGGCTATGATTAAAAAAAAAAAAAAACAGGAACTATTAACAAAACTTAAACTAAACAAGACTGAAAAGGTCCAAATGTCCACAAAAGAGTTCAAAACATAAAAGTGTTCAGAGAACAGCCCCCTTAGGGGCAAGTCATGACAGAGAAATAGGGGACAGATTTGAACTTTTCTTTTAACTGTACTTTGTATGGTGTTATCATATCTACAGGAAAGATAAAACTGTTAGAAAAATGTATTCAAAGCCATAGAAAAAAAAAATCAATGAGCACAGACAGAATTTCAGACCCTTGCTTTTTGAGACTGTAAAAATAAGTTCCCCTGTTGTAACAGAAGTCCTTTGGCTGGACAACTTACGTAACCTGTCATTGTCTGATGAGCTCCTGTTCTCCTTCAAGCCTTGAAGGTTTTCACACTGACTGAACACTCAGACAATGGAGCTACGCCAGAGGAATTCTTCAGCTTTCAATGTATATTTGTACCGTAGGACTGCTATGTACGTCTTATCTGTTCTGTCTGAATTACTTGTGCAGCCACTGTACGTTGTGCTTTAGATTTAATTCGTCATCATCATTTTATTGAGTTTTGCGTAAAAAGAAATGTGTGAAAGCATTATTTCAATCTTTTTTGTTCTTACCTGTACACTTTGTATCAATTTCAAAGGTATGTGAGAGTTGGTAGCGCTGCACTGACTGTAGGGAGATAAGTTAACATGACACAGAAGTTAAAAGTTGTCAGTCTGTGTTTGTCCTCCGTCTTGCTCCTTGATATTCACCATTCACCTTGGTAACATTCACATGCCTTCATATGCAATACTGAAGTACTTGGTGACTGTTTTGAAATTGGCAGAACTGTGGCACCAGGGTATGAAGGAACAGAAGCCAGCAAAAACAGCTACTTACTGAAAAACTATTCTATATAATTCAATAAAGAAGAGCATTTATGACATAGTGGACGAAGAAGCTGGGCTTTAGATTTCTTATTTGTGGATCTGACTAAAATTCAAGCAGTGAAATTGGTCTTTTACTGACATGTCAAGTCTCCAAATCTGGACTGTGCTGCTAAGTTTAGACTGAATTCCGTTGAAATAGAATCAGAACCAGCTCCTGGAAAGTGTGTAAATCAGGATTTATACTCTGTCTAAACCTTGCATAGCGACAGGTCTGTGCAGACCATTTCCTGTAACCTTCTGAAACCATCAACCAGACAGAATGTGACCTCCCAATGTGACTGTTCAGAACAGCTATAAACACATTTGATTTCCAATAAACTGGTTGTGAAAGACTATAAAGCAGCCCTAAATATGCTCATATGGCAACTGCCATGGTTTCTCCACGTTTCTAGTATAATATGCATACATGAAAGCATACAGGATCATCTGTGGATCCCATATTTTGCCCAAGGCAATTAAAATCAGAGCTGAAAACTCATATAGGACAGAAAACTGAGAAGGGACACCGTGAGTTTAATGTGAACATATCCAGTGTCTTTCTGTCTGATCTCAGAGACACGTGGTTATGTCTTTTCACCATCTGAATCCCCAAACTCACCCTGTATGATAGTAAAGAGAAGCAGAGGAGGAGAAAGAGGAGGAGGAGGGCAGGGCAGACAGACATATTCTCTGTAATGAGCCGGGTTGAGCCCGAGCCAGACCTGGACCAGACTTACTGCGGCTCGGTCCAGCTAATTATGCAAGGCTGCAGACAGCTCTGGCAGGCAGAGGGGGTACGGCAAAAGAAGAGAGGAGAAGATGAAATGAATGAAAGCGAGCGAATTGAAGGGAAGGGAAGATGGAGAAGAGACGGAACGGCTGACGTTCAGAGAAAGCAGAAGAAAAACAGGGATGTACAAGGGATGAGGACGGTAGCGGTGAGGGGAGACGAGCACAAAGACAGGATGAGAGGGAGCGGGGGAAGGGACGCAGCAGAAGGGCTGAGGTGTGTCCTTTGGCCGATGGTCAATTAGTGGTGGGGAGAGTAACAGGCCATAGCAATCTGTGTCTGCGGCTGCAGAGAGCTCTCAGCTTGTTTACTCTCCTACTGAAGGAGACAGCTGGGGCACCTCCAACACTGAGGCTGAAGAACATCATTAGGGGAAATATTAATGAGGAAAATGTGGGATGAAATATTTCTTGTATTTTACCGAGAGGAAACAATGGACACTGCTCTAGAATTAAACATCCAGTACTTGAAAAACCTGATGTGTCTTAGTAAATTTCTCAGTGAGAACAGAATCATCCTGGAGTATTGTTTTGAATTATCTTAATTCCAGCAGCTTGTTAAAGGTTTATTTAGGATTTTCAGGACACTGCACATTGTAACATCCATCTGAACATGATGTGTGGCATCGATGAAGAGGTGCTTGAGTTCATCTGACGGGGTGTAGTGTGCAGCAGACAAAAAATAATTGGGGATTGCTTTTCTTGCTTGTACTATTGGCTGCTTTCTTCTTTTGATCACGAAATGTATCTCTGGCTTTCCATTGCAAGCTTACTGCCTATAAAATGTCACTGTAAGTAAATGTTAAAGCTTTGGGTAAGTGTCAGACACTTGTTCACGTTCCAGCATTTTCTCTTTCAGGCCTTGAGTCACACAGTGAAAGAGAAGAAGAAGAGAAGCCCCATTTTACTATTTTACTCCTGCAGGGCCAGTTTACGCGTTCTTGGCCAATCTCTATTGAGGGCCGGCTGATGTGGGCAGACGTACGGTTTGCACCATCCTCTGCCCAGCATTCCTCTGTTTGTTTGCACCTCCATTAAGGACATGTAGTCTGGCCATTGTGCGTTTGTGTGTCTGGCTGGCTAGCCGGCTGGCATGGGCTGGGCAAAAGGGATGTGTGGGCAGAATGCTAACTCTGCTTCATTGTCAAGTAGTAGCAAAGCATGTGAAGGTGTGTGTCTGTGTGTGCAAAGACTGTTGCCATGTTTGAGGACACCAAGCTCAAGATGTTCATCGGGTTTCTTAGAAAAATGGCATTACATCGATGTGATATTGCACCAAGTAACTGCTCCTTCTTTCTACAAAGCAGCAAGGGCCTGTGTTGTACCACTATGCTTGTCTCACTGTGGTTTGTGTGGAAGCCCATTTAATGGATAAAAGAAGCAAGCACAAATGAGGCAATGACAAATAAACCTTCTCAAGCTTTTCGGGAAGAGATGAAAGGATGTCAGCGGGCTATATGAGAGAAACTGTTGACAAAAACCTGCAGAGTAAAAGGAGATAGACAATCGCAAGCGAAGGGGGCACAGTGATATGTCTGGGAAATGACAGGCCTTTATTCTGGCTTTGGGAAAAGGAGTGCAACTCATTAAATGTACCTCATAACAGTAAAGTGGTGTGAATAAAAACACAGTAATCGTTGTGTTTATTTGCAGCTTCAACTGCATACAGCTTCAACTGCATACATTTAAATTTGGGACGAGAAATAGCACATAGTTATTGCAGTAGAAGACTGCGTTTTTTTAAAATCCTATACAGAAGATGTAGATTATGTAATGTATGTAAAAAGGCAGAAAATTCAACCTTGCCTCAAATGTCAATATCTTTGGACCTAGGCAAGAACTTAGCTAAGGGCTATTTGAGTTTTCATCACTACCTTTTTCACCACTTGTAACCACAAAGGTGCTTGTATGATCAGCATTTTAGAGATCTAGTAGACAAGGAAGAAGTCTTTGAACTTTCTGTTCAGCGGTGCAGTACTCTTACTTGTTGAAACACAGCACATTTCATTTTCTCGATTTCCTGTCAGCAAACAAAGGGGAGACCTCTTTTGTCAAAGCTCCAGTTCCTCCGCTACACCCCTTCTGTGCTTCCCTGTGATTAGGTTCAGAGCACATCATGGGGGTGAGGGGCGTGAAATCATTTGTGGTTGTAATTATGGGCTCCCCTCTCCAGAGTAATCATGAGCTATTAAAAACCACCCTCAGCTCAGCCTCCCCCAACAATGCCAGTTAACATCTATGTTCCTCCGGGAGGCTGCAGGGAAGAGGCCAACTACCCGCAAACTGCAGTGGGCACAGAGCGGTGTGTGTGTGTGTGTGTGTGTAATGTACCTGTGCAGCCAGCACATGCTTTTGCCATTTGTGTGCATGGAAAGACCTAAAGTTATACAGAAACTTTAAACAAAAATGTCAGTGAAATGCTAACAGGTAAAAGTAGTCACATTACGTTTGCTGAAGTGACAAAGCCGTCACGTTAGCTTTGGCTGAATTTTGGACTGTGGAGTTTAGACGTCTCATATGGCATGAGTATTGTTAGACTTGGAAAAAAAATGTACAGGCGTTAGCTAAAAATTTTCCTTTAGCAATGTTACAAACCATCTAAATTTATTACTTAAAAACTAATTAAGGATTATGTGCTGTAGCAGGAAATGGGGTCAGTGTTGTCTCTCTACCCTTCACTCCCTTCCCCTCTCTGTCAGTTTCATAGGCTTTGTCCCTCATAGCACCCAGGTTGAATGAACACAATCCCATTATCAGTGACAGTCAATTAAGCATCTAAATGCCAGATTTTGAATGCTTGATGCTGCGACACAGAGGGCAATTAAACATCTTTGGCCAGAGACTGGTTGGTCCATCTGAGCCAGGGAGGGGAAGAATTATGGTAATGACAGCTGAATGAATATATGTGGGATGTAATATTGAAGTCCTTCTGTAGCTGTAAAACCAGAGACATAGAGGGAAAGAGTGACGGACATGATAGAATAATCTGCTTCACTACAGCAGGATAAACCTTTGTAGTGTGGCCTTCATTTAGTCATATGGCAGCATAAGAACTAAAATTACATTATTTGCCATATTGGCATGAGTGACCAAAGAGAGAGCTGGAGGTGACAGAGAGTTGCTGCTATGTTGAAGTTTTCATTTATATGTCATTTATACAAAAGCATTTTCTCAAAGTTCAGTTTTCTTTTCCCACCCTTCAACTTTTGAGAAGCATGTTTTTACAATTACACCTGCTGCCAACGACGAAAAATGCACAGCAAAGTGTGTGGATAGAAAAAGTTGGTCATTTTGTCAGTGTGCTCCCGGCCGTAGTGAAACACACGAGAGAGAGTAGCATCTCACAAGGTGGTCTCACTGTCCTCAAAAACGGCCCCACAGCAAGCAACACAAGTAGAAAAGCAGAGAACAGAAAGATGACACAGGAATACAAGACTGAGAAGAAAGGGAAAAGGTCATATCAGTCATCCTTGGATCTGACTGTGTGTGTGTGTTTGCTTTATTGAGAGGGAACTCTGGTGAAAATTTCTATCACATTGTACTGACGCAGCAGGGAGTGAGACAACGGAGAGGAGGAGAAAGGGGCTGAGTGAAAACGAGAAAAGAAAAAGAGTGAGAGGAGGAGTGTTTGTTCTTTTTCTTCCCTCCTCTAGTCCGTCTTTTCCCTCCCGTTTTGTTCATTCAGCAGTGTTTGTGCTTCCTCATGTGTGTGTCTGTCTGTGTGTGTATACACACTCACTGGCACACTTGAATCTTTTACTGATTACCTCACACACGTCACGTCTTTCTGGAGGGCTTTTAACGGCGGAGGATTATCAGGCAGCCAGAGCCTTTTAACCCTTTCTGTGCCCTCCCTGCGCCAAAGCAGGCAGCTGACACATGCTCCCATTATGTTTCCGTCCATAAAGGTTGCAATATGCAACAGTGTGTTTACCTTTATAACAAATAAATAAAAGGATATCATGTGACATAATGCAGCCAGAGGGCAAGAACACCTTCTGAATGTATAGTGGCCTATAACCCCTCGTGCCCCCCCCCCATAGAATAGCGAATGGTTTTACCTGGGCTTTATGGAGGTTTGTGATAGCGTCAGAAAGGGAGTCAAGTATATCTGTGTAGTGCTAAGGACAGGGTGTTGGTATAGTGTATGAAATGATCGAACTGATGTCTCATAAAGGTAGATGCTTGGGGCCCGTCTGCTAGCTTACATGTGTGCCATCTCTGAGGTGGTCGAGTGTTTGTCTCCTCTCCCTCCCTCCCCTCCTCATGTTTTCCTCTGTTTTATGTGTGTGTCCTGCCCATCCTCTTCCATTGAAACCCCCGTTTACCATGACAATAGAGCCCTGCCGAGACCCTCTCCCATGTATAGCCCTGACCACCGCTGGCTGCTGGCAGGGGCCCATTCACTGTTGCAACCCACCCCACACTATAAAGAGCCTGGCAGGACCGACTAAGCCCCCCTGTAAACGGCCAACATCACGCCTGTTGTGTCTACCGCATATACTACCAGGGGAAGGAGGCAGGATGGTAGAGCTGTTGAGTTTATGTACTTGGTTTTGTCAGGGGTGAAAGAGGAGGGGTTGGGTTTTATGTACCCAATAGGATGGAGCGGCAGTTTGAATGGACAGGAAAACTGTTAAGTACAAATTGTTCTGTGTTTAACTTGAGAGGAAGAATAAAGGAAAGGGTGATTATGACCAGATTGTTTCAAGACCAGACATGGTAATGACAGACTGAGTGCAACGAGCCAGCTTATGTCCACAAATGTTCTATCCCTGTCTGAACAACAGACAGCTATTTATAATAGAATTCACAATCATTATATTTATGTTCATTTATATTTTCTTATTCAAAAAGTGAAGACAGCTCAAATTTCAGTTTGACTCACAATTTCAAGTAAAAGAAGATTAACTGTTTGAACTGTAATGATAACCCACCATCCCCAAAGATTCTGGAGGTGGTTCTGTCTTGCACTGATGATTGCCAAATTAGGAAAAATACAAAAAAACAAAAAAAACAAAACAAAAACAAAACCACACAAAAAAAGGTGCCACAAAATGCTGCCCCCTTCTCCTTGACGATGGCTGGAGGTCAGACGGGTTAGCAGGCAACCGTAGCCTCTTTAGCAGAAGCCACACATGATTGGCCTCGTCTGAAGAGCTGCATTCTCTCCAAAATCAGTAATTTAGTTGTGGGGCATTTACAAGGTCTCCATTTGATTGGACGAGAGGTTGTGTTTGCGTGTATGAATGTGTGTGTGTGTCTGTGTGTGTGTGTCTGTGTGTGTGTATGTGTGTGTGTGTGTGCATGCCTCAGACCTTGGGAGGGCTGGCTGTGCAAGCCCAAGCTTGCCCCGACGATGCCACAAAGCCTGTCAGAAATGAAAGATGATGGCAGCACAGAGCCCGAGAAGCAAAGGGAGGACAGTTGCCAGTAATTCTTATAAGAACAAACACACACCCAACCGTCGCACAAAAGCTGCGTTACATGATACAGCCACGCTTCTTGGCATTTTTGTCTGTTAAAAAATCTGCGTCTTTGTCGCTCCATTGCACAGAGGGAGAAAGAGAGAGAGGAGGAAACAAAGAGTGAGGTGCTTATCTTGAGGAAGAGCTGCATCCGAGCACTATTGACGCAGGTGACCCACAGTAAACAGATCGGAGAGTTTAAGATTAAACAGCCGACAAGTACAGGTGTGTACAGTACATGACAAAGTGTGTGTGTGTGTTCTCTCTACCTCACACCTCACAAAAGACACATGATAAAACAACAAACTAAAGTGGAGTTTACAGATGTCTAGCAATGAGAGGAAAGAGCATGCTGTTGATTTAACCTTAATCCTTTTAAAGGTATTGACAGAAGCTGTTGTGGAGGTAGTGATCTGTTGGAGGGCGTGTGTGGAATTTTCCACTGGTTTCACCCAACAAATATAAGTCTTGTCCTCTCGTACCCGTTCTTCAACGGACCGTTAGACACTTGAAACTGTTTCCTCTCAGTTATCAGAGGATGATTAGCTGATTGCCGAAGTTCAGGATCAATTTGTAAACTCCCAGTGAAATGGCTTTTTCACAAAGGAAGGAGACCAATCAATACTGTAGCCCATCAAAAGGAGAATTTTCAAGCAAGTTTCAGAAATAGAAAGTCAGGGAGAAAATTGCACTTTATATGGACATTGATGATAGTGTTTAGTCTGGCCTCATCTTATGGCGCGTGGTGCCTTCCTGAGACACTGATTTGGTTGTCAAATTGTATCTCGGACAGGGGAGGCTCTGATTTGTTGCCCCGGAGAAATAATGGAGGAAGATGAGGAACAAGAGAGATGGGATGTTAAGACATTTGGAGAACTGGAATTGAGATGATTGAGGCTGATTTGCATTGTGATCAGACAGGGTGACTGCTCTCTCTTTGCATAAATTTGTTATACATCTAATAGTGGCAAACATACAGTATCCGATTTTTGGAAGTCTTCGAATCAGATCCTATTTCACGGTTGTCTTGTTGCAGAAAACGCTGATGATTGACCAACAAAAAAAGTCCCTCCTCAGCCACGCTCAGGGAAGTGGAACACCATGTCCTGCTGTGAGACGTGATGGTTTATAGAACTTGAAGTTAATATAATTTAGTTTTAGTTGGAGGGATTTGTTCGAATGCGTGTGTTTGCATATTTGCGTTAATTAATATGTTGAAGAGTGGAAGGTATGTCATGCTGCATTCACAGCAGCCCAGTGGAGTTTTATTTGAACAATATCTCCTGGAGTTTCATTGGGTCGTGTTGAGAACTACCCCCCGAACAAATTCGGGTGGTAACCACGAAGAGACATCAAGGAATGTGAGCGTGTTTGTTCTTGAAAGCGAGCAGTTAGTTTGGAGTAAGCTCTTCATCAAGCTCCCTGTCACCACCAGTTCTCTCTATGATTGTTCATGTTGTATGCCAATATACCCGAGTATGCAGTCTCAACGGCTAGAAGATGGCTGCCCAAGCACGAAGCACTTAAGATGTCAAAAGTAAAAGAGCTCATAATTCTTCTGTATACATGTTCTACTATAATCATATTATTATAAGTGGTGCATTGATATGGAAGTTGCATTTCCTGTTGTAGTTTGTTGAGGTGCAGCTCATTTTTACTACGGCGTTTTAAATACAGTTGAGTATAACAACGCAACAGATTTTCTACACTACGTATTTTGTTTGTAAAACCTTAATCAGCAAACTGGTAACTGAAGCTGAAAGAAATATATCTGAGTAAAAATGCAATACTTCTGTGTGAATTTTAGGAGGAATATAAAGTAGCATGAAACAGAAATACTCAAATATGAGAACTCAGGACCTGAGAAGGTTTGAGTAGTAATATTCCAACACCGGTTATAAAATATGAGAAGTGCCTTGTTACGTGACCTCTCACTATCACGTGGGATGACAAGTGAACAAAACTGTAAATTACCTATTTGGGAGTCTTAAGTTTTTTTTTGTTTTTTTTTTTTGTAGAAGCAAGATCAAGTTTCAAAGACAAACCACCTGCACAGTAATTATGATTTCAGCTTTACTGTGTGTGCGTATGTCTTTCTCATCCACCTATGCTGAGTCATAATGGCCCATCACACCACCTCGATTGACTGGTAACAGCCAGCGGCCGCCCCTCGGTTCAGGCAGGCCCAGACTTGCCTTGTACAATGATTAGTCCTGCTTGTCTTACACCGGACACAATGGCCCCATCCTCACAGCTATGCATCCCTATTGACCCATCTTGGAACAGAATGAAATGAAGAGAGGGGAACCAGACCATCTCATTAAGAACAATAAGAGAGGTGCAATGTGGGAGAGCCGCATTCCACCGACGACTGTGCTCATTCAGTTTCCCCTCACACTGTAAAAACTATATGTTTTAAGTGGGATCATGTTATATTAAAAGGTAGTTGGACTTGCTCTGAGAATGAAAGTGCTACCTACTTAACACTATCTGACCTTAGTCTACTTCTGCAAAAATACACATATTTTGACATTATGTAGGTTGTTGAGTTCAAAATACTTTCTTTCTTGAAGGCTTTTCAAGAACTAGAAAGTTCTTTTGTTTTTAAATGAGTCAGATTCCTCCTCAAGTATTCAGAAAAGTGACACTTGATTCTAGAAATTCTTGAAACAAGCGGATTTTGCCTTAATCTGGGAGGAAATAGATTGTATGGAAGGTTTTCCATACAAGAGTCTTGTCTTTCAGCGCAGATCAATTATATAAACTAAATTCTACAGGGGGCCTAACACAGATCCCTAAAGCACACCCACTGTATACTTCAGTGTTACTGGACAGTGCATCATTAACTTTAACAAACTTGGCTCACCTGCTCGGGGGCAGGTTGAAGTGTGAACCTCACACTTCTTCACTTCTTCTTTCATCGGATCTGTTCTCTCTTAACCTTCACCTTGTTTATGTCCTCTTCCTCTCTTTTTTTGTTTGTTTGTTTTTTCGACATTCTCTTCTTCTCCTTCCTCTCCGGGCCCCATGTGTGCCGTGTGAATATCAGGTAACAGTTCCATGAAAATGAATCCAGTGAGACGTAACCCACTCAGAGACGGGAGGAGGGGAGGGGGGAGGTCGTGTGCGCTCACATACACAGTCTGAGAGAGAGAAAGAGAGAATTACTAACCATCAGAGGGATTCTGAGAGGGCATTGAGGGAAAGAGTATTGTTAGAGTGATCGCTAATGAGGTGTGTGCGTGTAGGTGCACCTGTGTGTGTGTGTGTGTGTAATTAGTTACCGGGAGCCAATGAGTGGATGATAAGAGCAGGTCTTCAGGGCGGCTGGAGGACACATGGTAAGGAAGAGGAGGATTGTCCTCTGGAGATGACAGGGAAATGTGTGTGTGTGCTGGGGGGTGAGTTGGGGGTTGGGGGTGTGCTCAGGAAGTAAGTCATATTACAGTACTATATAAGATCCAGTTATTTCCGCTGGCTCGTCCCCCTTGTTGATGCACAATCTCCAGAGTTCAGTGTAACGTGATGTTGGGATTGCATACGACTCTCTCTATGATACCTACTTCATGTCAAACAAAGGCAGCACATCCAGACAAAGCATCTTCGTTCAAGATGTATGTGCTTCTCAAAATGGTGTCTTTCTTGGGTTGAAAGCGCTCATGTGTTGTGAGGAAGAGACACTCAATAGTTCCTTTCATGGTGTCTAATTGGAAGCTCATGGACTTAAGATGGAAGCAAAATGCAAATGAACTGCTACTGAACTCACTGGAACATAAGATGGAACTTTAATGATCTGCTTCTCTGAGGGGAAAACAGGGTTAGAGAAACAGTATCAAACTCAAAAAATGTGCAACAATCAAACAGGGCTTACTTACACTATGCATACTCAGCTACTAATTTCAACCCCACTTACAATGACTAATGAGTAAATTTCAAGGATGGAGCAGGGCTTTGTTTGCCCTTATTAATAAATATAGAACATTACATCAAGTTGCAGACATCAGTTTATTTTTGTAATTATGTTGTATGCATGTGAAGTAGGGAGGTTCAAAAAAATCTGTCTGTTGAAAAAGTAAACTCTATAAGTTAAAATGACAACCTGTACTATGTGGTCTATGAGGAGCTTGGAAGATACCAATATGTTAAAAAGTTAAAAAGAGATTTACTGACCTCTGGGGGAGGCTGCTAGAAAGTAAAATAAAAACTAAATTCAGTCAGATAATGTAGGAGTGTTCGATTAACATTCATTTCTCTGGTAAATGTGGATCAAACAGAGAGAATGATGAGATTTATCTCTTATCTGAAATGTTTTCACAGAGTAACTCGCTGGTTGGTTTGGCACATGCATGTCCAGTTAACCTCCCCACCAGCAGCACACAATCACTTCCCTGACCTTTTCTATGGGAACCAAATGGGACTGTCCCAAACAGATGATGATACAGTCCCAAACAGGGCCACAGTTTGAGTTCATGTCTTACTCTATTACTGGAGTAATAACCCTAACCCTAACCTGGTAAGTACTGACTTCAAAAATGTCCAGTGGAGAAAATGCAGAGTGATAGATAGAGTTATAAAAGCTAGTGGTACATGAGCATGTCATGTCAAGACTTCAGCTCTCTGTCGCAGCTGGATAATCCAGAAATTTATAGTCACGTCATTCCTGTCCAGTGCCATTGTTTTGTCATTTTTGTATTGCATTTGTTGTTTGCTCTCCATACCATGCATCAATGGTCTTGAGACAATAAAATCTGACAGTAAATTTGAAAAAAAGGATGAATGGCAGCAATGTTCAAAATGAGTTGAGCAGTATGAAGTTAAATTGTTATGTGCTATAATTCCTCTCTTTTTCCAGGTAAATTAATGAAAATATAAAAACGATGTTGATGTTTAAGTCACTAGACTTAAACACTACAGTGAAAACACAGACAAGCAGGAGGAGTTTTTTTTTTTTTCACTGTCAGTCCAGGTGGTGTATAGGACCATGTGGTTTGAGGGGGGAGGGGGCTATAACATTACTCTCCATCAACTCTGCCATAGGTGGGATCATCAGACAGGTGTGTGCTAGGCCTTACCTTCCCCCTCCCCCATTGCTCTCTTACACACACACACACACATACAGATAAACACAAACACCCCTCCCCCCTCTTGGTTGGCCTCCTTCACCCAATGGCCTGGGTGCTAAGTCTGAGGAGTGTGTGTGTATTTGTGTGTGTGTTTCTTGGCTGATCCATGCACAATGAAGAGAGAGGGTCTGTCAGTGGCCACCTGTTGGCCAGCTGTCAGGGTCCCATTTCAGGGTCACCCTCCTTGGCAGACACAACAGCAGCTACATCTATCTATCTATCTATCTATCTATCTATCTATCTATCTATCTATCTATCTATCTATCTATCTATCTATCTATCTATCTATCTATCTCATTTCTTCTCAGCCTTTTGTATTGTTTTTCTCTCTTCTCTCCTGTTTACTGCAAATACCTGCCATTGACATGGGAAACCTGACATAATTTTCTTCCTAAAAAACAACCATTCATTAAACGATGAGGTAAGTTGAGGGGGAGGAAAGGGGGGGGGGGGGGGGGTAGTATCTAAGGGGTATCTAAATGTGTCTTGTTTGATGCTGATCAATGGCTCGTAGATACCATCCTCTTCATGTCACATTACCATCTCTATAGGAGCCGTGATGGAGAGTTGGGGGGGTGGGGGTTGGAAAAACCAAATGATGAATGAGTGATAGAAATAGGGAGGCACAAAATGGACGGGAGGATGAGGACGTGACGGGAGTTGGATTGGAGAAGGGAGAAGTGTGTGGAGGTGGGAGGAGAGGGCAGAGATAATTTCTTATGAGGAGTCTGCGGGGGATGGGGGAGGCAGTGAGTGGGGGGTCTAATGGCTTTGGGTGCTGCCTCTATTAAGCCAAGCAGCCACATGACAGAATAAGATGAGTCCTGAGATGATTTTTCAGGATCTGTATGTTGGCAGGGTCATTAATTTGTCACTATTAGCTGCACCACCAGCTTTTATAGTGACAAAAAAGAGAAAGAGGAGGGGGACAGAGAATATTGGCTCACATATGTGTAATTTACAATATTCAGACCTTGCTTAAAGCTGCTGTAATAAACATTTCTACAATGAAAATAAATCATATCACAATGTGAAAACAATGTGACAATGTGAAAGGGGTCGCTCAAAGTGGAAATGTCACCTGACTGCAGTTCCCCTACAGTCACCTCTACAGTGCATTGTAGGGCCTTTCAGCTCATTGTTTGGGGTTTCTGGCCAGAAATGTTTCTGTTTTGATTGACTCTCACAGCTCTCATAGCTGTTCACTGCCTGCCCAACACCAAATAAGAGACAGACAAAGTTAGTTTGTAGCTGGCGAACATAGTGGAACATCTGGCAGCTTAAGAGCTAAATATTTCCTTTTGGAGCTGATGAAGACTTAAAGGGGAGTTAACATTGAAAATACATTTGCCAGGTCACCAGACATACAACGCCAAATAAATGCTAATATTGACATTATTGCTGTGCTAATATCTGCTGCATGTGTAAATACGAAACTGTGTGCAAACAAGATTGTCATATAAACTTAAGTCTATATGCTAAATATGTAGCCAGTGAGCTCAGCTTATCACAAAGACTATAGATAAGGGGAATCAGCTAAGGCTGGCTCTGTCCAAAGCTAAGAATCAACATACCAGAATCTGTAAAGCTCATTAATTAATACATTATGTCTTCTTTGTTTAATTTGCACATAAACAAAATGTATAAAAACAAGTTTTTGTGCCTATAGCTTAGCTAACCTGTGCTGGCAGTAGCCTCATATTTAGCAAACACTACAGACATGATAGTGGTATCAATCTTCTCATTTAAATCTCCGCAAGGAGGAGAATACGTGTATTTCCCAAAATGTCAAACTATCCCTGCAAAAACTTTTTCTGCTTCCCTTCTTGATTTGTCACCCACGCAAATAAAATGCCAGCAGAAGCACTAAACCCTCTTCAGAAACACATGAACAACAAGACTTCATAAAAAAGGGCACTGCAAAAGTTGTGCAGAAATTCCTGCTGCCCTGAAATAACCTAACAACCGAAATGTCACACAGTTTGACAATCAATAACACTGACGAGCCACAGCAAAGGTCTCCATCACGCTCTGTCTGTTTCTGTGTGTATGTGAGTGTGTGTGTGTGTGTGTGGAGGAAGAACAGGGAAACACTGCATCATTGCTGCAATGCCAGAAAGTGAACACACCTGTTTTGTTTATCTTCATGGCTGCACCAGTAAATTGTCATATGTGACCACTTGTCAAAGTTGAAGCTATGTAGTATGCATATAAATGTCATATTAATTAAGTGGCCATTTTTCTTATACTTATACTTATTTTATCTTATTGTATTTTGATCACAGGGAGAGGTCAAAGTGGAATATGAACACCCAATAGATTATTACAAAACCTAAATCAACTTAATGCAGCATTAAGTGCCAACAGATTAAGTCTTAGTGTTGTATTTTGTATGCAGACCAGTGTTGACTGTGTTTGTGCTGTTCAGCCTCTCAGAGCTCCTCTCTAACATAAGTACACACTTATTTAGACTCAATTACAGACAAGACTTAATGAATGCCAGAGCGATCATGTGTGGGAGTGTGTGTGTGTATGTGCATACAGATGTCATTGTGTGTGTGTGTGTTTGTAGATCTATCTTTGTGAGGACCAATTTGAGAATAGAGCTTACGGAGTGAGGACACTGTGGTAAAGTGAGGACATTTTGGTCGGTCCTCACAACTTTAAATTGGAGGGTTAAGACATGGTTTTAGGGTTCAGGTTAGAAATGTGTTTTGGTTATGGTTAGGGTTAGGCATTCAGTTCAGATGGTTAAGGTTAAGGTAAGGGGCTTGGGAATGCATTATGTCAATGATGTCCTCACAAAGATATAATACAAGTGTGTGTGTGTGTGTGTGTGCACTCAAAGAGGAGGGGAGGAGAGCAACAGAATGAACAAACCCAGTGGTACAACACAAGGAGCAACAGGGGCACCAGTAAGAGTTCTGCAAGCTAATAAACCTTCTGTTTGAAATAATGACATTCAAATCCCAAATAACACTTGTCTTACACTTGTTTACTCTTGTCCCAGGTGCAACCTATAAGTCAAATAGGTCCTGGGTTGCCATCTAGTGGCCATTCCTATAAATAACAAAACTCATTTCTTCCTCAGGTAACAGGCAGAAACTCATGTATTCAGTAATGCAGCAGAACTGTCAGGGATTCTATGGGAGCAAGAAAGCATCTTATGTTTGCTCACAAGGAGAAAAACAATAATAGTCTCTTTGGAGAACCCTGTTTACACAAGGGTTTATAAGGACTTCTTTTTCAAGGACATGTGGGTACACTTCAAAAAGTCCTGAAAGACCTCATTATTGTATTGTGTGAAGTGTTCAAGGTGAGCTTTGGTAATACACAATTACATGTTCAGTTGTACCACTATTCAGAGTGCCCCACAACAACGGCTACTACAGCTCTACCTTGATCTGTTTGCACTCTCAAGCAAAGCCTTGTAGCTGCTCAGGTTGAACAGTATGACTTATTTTAAAGCAGACGTTCTGAGTCATCATAGCAGAGACAGCACTAGTGGAACTAATAACATTAACAATGTAAGTAAGTACGTAAGTCATGGCAGTGAGCCCACACGCACAATGCCAGGATCCTGAAACTTTTCCAACTATGTCAAGGCAAAATGTCTGACATGAAAAAGGTCTGTTGCGAAACATTCAAGAAGGTGATATATTAAATAGGTAGTGCAGCATGTTGAGGTAACTCGTAATTGAGTTGTTCAAAGCTGAAATCTTATTGGTATTAACGTGTACACCAACAATATTACAGTACCATTGTGTTTGCTCATAAATACATATGGACTGACGATTTACAGGAAATAAATCTAACATTTAAGATGCTATGTTCATTTTTATTTTCTCTTTCCAAGACATTATTTATTTATATTTTTATTTAGATACTTGATTAAGGAGCTGTAGTTAAGAACAGTTGTGCGATTAATAGTTGTGTCTTGTGATCAGTTCAGGTGTGCATTTCCAGTAATTATTTTTCCTCCTCAAACCTCGATGGTTAAACTGTGCTGCTCCAGATGAGGCTCGGACTCACACCCTCCGTGTCACCCTGCACATCCTGTCTTATAAGCACCACGTGTAGTCAGTTCACCCTAGTACCATAAATCACTGTTTTCAATAAGGACTTGAAGAAGACATTTAGCAGGAGACCAAGAAACTAAAGCCAACCTCTAGATAACTGACCAGTTTGACCACAGCTGGCGACTGTGTTTTTACTTTCAGCCTCTCAGATCAGTTTCAATTTAATAAACTTTGAATGGATATAGCCTTCAACAATTTGTTGTCGCATTTCAAATTAGATCTAATCCAATACTGTTTAAAAATATTTTTTTTAAAATATAATTGTGGTGAAGAGTGAGTTTGCAGGCTCCAGTGGTGCAGTCGGTCAGTGTGCGATACTTACAAGACAGTAACCTGCAGAGTGATGCAGGGGCTGTGAATCCAAGCGCCGCCTGGAGCAGTGTAGGTTAGTTTTCTGGACGTTTCCTCTGTGGAAAAACACACAGACATAAAAAATGAGCCAATCTTTGTGTCTTGTTGTGTTTATTGTCTGGTAGCTAAAACGCAACCACTTTGACTAAAAAAAAAAGAAAAAGAGAACACACAAATTCACCTCCGTAACAGTTATTCACAATGCAGCAGATTAACATACAACTGTGTTCTCTACATGTAACACAGGGTGAATATAAAAAAAAAACCCATCTGTGAAAGAAGTGCATTAAAGGCTGTGTAAAAACATAGTTTACATGGTTTTGTCAGATTGTGAAATACAGTTAGGGTTAACCCTAACCCTAACCCTACAAAGGTTTCAGTGTCTAACAGAAACTGTTGACACAAACTGAAACATGGCACAAAAAGACAACGTGTGTGTGTGTGTGTGAGTGAATGTGAGTGAGAATAAGGCACTTTGAAGCATTTTAGAGTCCGAGTTTTAACTCTAAGAAACTCCAGTAAACTGTCTGGACATCAGTAAAAAAAAGTACAAAACAAAAGTCCCCAGCTCGTCCTCTGTGACACTGTGACAGGGTGTACTGCTCCTTTTGGCCACTGAGGGGTGCTGCTAAGTCACGTAAGAAGACAGGTAGAGAATTTGGCAGGGAACAGTTGCCTTTGTAACTCTCCTCTGGTGTGACTGGTCACTGATTAGCCCAGCTATAGATCAGTCTCACATTGATCAATTGTTATTCCTTTTCAGTCAAGTTTTGTTCTCATGCAGACGCCTGGAGGCTTTCACCTGTAGCCTTTATTCATCTGTCTGTCTCGACGGTCTGTTTCATCGTTCCAAACACTTCAGCAAACACATCTGAAAGTCATATCTCAATATAAAATCCTGAAATGCTGCTCGTTATTCCAGGAGAAATGATCCTGCCCAGTCACAAGCTGCGCTGTATCTAAATATGCATATCTCAGCTACATCACCATCCAGCATTTTGAAATGTTGTGACCAGTCCAGCTTCAGTGCACGTCCAGAGACAGTCCGGCTGACATTTCAGAGGAGGTGCGCGTTCAGGTCGTACTTCTCGCAGAACTTGTCGGTGATCGGGATGCAGGTGAGGTACTCGCACCAGTCACACTTCACGGGGTAGACGTAGAAGAGAACGGCCAGCGCGGACAGCAGACCCAGGAAGACCAGCAAGAAGACACAGATCTGTACCCGCTTACGGTACATATCAGAACGCCCGAAGCTAAAGAGAACACACCAAGGTTTATTCACCTCATGATGAAGCTAAAAGAGACAAAGATGTTCACATAAAATCCATGCCTCTTCATAGTGTTAACTATTCCTCTTGCTATGCTTCTATACACCCCCTTCTTTGCTTACCTGATGTATGGCAGGAAGGCGAAGGACAGGAAGAATCCCGATATAAAGCCGCAGATGTGGGCAAAGTTGTCAATCCATGGAAGCAAACCAAAGGAGAAGAAGAAGACTGAGATGGCCAGCAGCTTGGCAAACGCCCACCACGGTCGCTCGAGGATCTGCCAGCTCTGAAACAGCTCCACAAACAGACAGGCCAGGATACCGAACTGGCTGCCTGCAGGACCCACCTGAGAGAGAGCAAAAGATGATAACTCTCTGATTAATGTTTGCTCAGCTCATCAGAAAACTAGTCTTTGACAAAAGTCCTGAAAGAAGCATAAAGTGTTGGGTGTTTAAGTGTTTTGAGGGTGACATTGTACCTCGGCTCTGTAAGGCAGGAAGATGGCTGAGGCCAAGTTTCCAGTGATGCCGCTTAGCATGTAGATGATGGAGATTCTCAACCAGCCAGCCAGCTTCTCTAGGTCCCTCAGCACCGTCATCTGGAACAACACCGACACCAAGCAGTGCAGGATCCTGCGGACACAGACACACAGCCAGCCGGTCAGTTATTTTTAACACTGACCCAAATCCACCTGATATTTCACATTTGTGATTTAGGCACATGAAATGGTTGTATTTTCACATCTAAACGCTGAGGCCTATTCTGAAATAGACAATAAATTGAAGGGAGTTCAGTCACCCAGCATGAAGAAAGAGAGACAGCCAGAGTCTGGAGAACTGGTCTGGGACCTCTGGGTTGAGAAAAGGCAGCAAACCACACACATCATCCATACAAGCCACCTGGAGGAGAAAGAGAAAGTCAGGAGAAAGACAATCAGAATCAACTGCCACGCCATGGAGGAACATGACAGTGTTGAATTCAGTCCAAAGTCCTTCAATTCACAGCTCACTACAGGCGCCAGTGGTACAATCTGTCAGCACATAGTCCTTATAAGACAATGTCCTACAGAGCAATGTCGAGGTTGAATGCATCACAGATACCCTCTGAAACACTGACTGGGAAAAAGCATCTAGAATTAGCAAAAACAGGAACTGTTGTAGAGTTGCTAAATAAAAAGCAGCTGTCAGATCAGATTTGAGTAGAAGAAAATGTTATAAATATAGTAAAAGTTGTTGTGTGCCCTGTTTGTCCTACCTGTGAGCACAGAGTAGCCTCCTCATGGAAGTAGCCGTGCATGAAGTCACAGTATTCTCTGGAAGTGATTTCACATCTGCAACGTGACACATATCATTAGCTTCATTAGCAAGAGCTCACAGAAAAAAAAAAGAAAATGCAGAAAGGAATTATTTAAAAAGTCTAATATACATAAGAGTCTGTGTGTCGTTTAATTTAGTGTGAGGTTACGTTGCCTTAAGGAGCTGAGAGATTTTCAACCTGGCATATGCAACAGAAAATCTATACAGGCTGAGCCGCAGTGGCAAGTCAAAGCCTTCTCCTCCCTCAGTGACATTGGTCCTTACCGTCCTTTGGTTCCAATGCAGCAGGGCCGGCCTGTGATGGTGCAGTCTATGTGGGGGAGGTTGGTGTGATTCCCAGAGTTGTACCTTGTACAAACCTACGCATCATAACCATAGGAAAGGTTTTGAAACAGCTTAATACTTTTAATACAGTGGAAAAACCCTGCAGTGCTGTTTCGCCAAATTAATATGAAAATGGAGATTATATCAACATTTTTATGGTCTTAAGCTGAGTATCAAACAGAGTGAATTTAACTGTACTCACTGGCCACTTGGTAATGTCATCAGGCCACTCATGAGGTGAAACTGAGGCTGGCTCCAGGCAAATTCTACAAAATCAAGCACAAAAGTTGAATAAAATGAGTGAATAGTTCTGTTTTCTATTAGTTTGACTGAGCCACAAAAATACAGTCCACACATGGAGGAACATCATGTCTGTTAACAGAGGGCATTTTTTACATTACCTGGGGTCCTGATGGCAGACTGAACCATGCTGGCGTGGTTCACTATTCAGATGGGGAGCACTAGGGTGCTGAGGCCACTTCACCCACACTGCCAGGGTACTCTGCAGGAGAAGACAAACAGAAGTAGCTTAAGAATTTCTTTTATCAACCAGTAACACCTGATTATGACACTACTGAAACGGCCAGGTAACAGTCGTCTGACTCTAAAAATCTCTGCCTTCACTGACCGAACACTCCTCTTGTACAGTCTGCAGGCAGCCGGAGCGATCGTTCCTCACGCAGCAGCCTGACTCTCTCTCCCTCGCTCTCTTCTCCTGGATCAGTTTCTGGATCTCTTGGTCTTGACGCATGCACGGGGAAAACTTAGCTC